>NC_073304.1:206537340-206848411 GCF_027595985.1 Sorex araneus
GCCCCAACACTGTCAGAAGTGGCCTCCAAACACACAAACCAACAAAACATGGACTATACTCAGAAAGAAAACTGGCAAGGATGATATAAGAACCAGCAAAAAGAGACAGATCTTACAATGACTTTATTTATTTATTTATTTATTTATTTATTTATTTATTTATTTTGCTTTTTGGGTCACACCCAGCTATGCTCAGGGGTTACTCCTAGCTCTGCACTCAGGAATTACTCCTGGCGGTGCTTGGGGGACCATATGGGATGCCGGGGATTGAACCCGGGTCGGCCACGTGCAAGGCAAACGCCCTACCCGCTGTGCTATCGCTCCGGCCCCTTACAATGACTTTAGATACAGCGACCACCAGGCTGTGGAAAATAAATGACTTTTCTCCCTTATAATGTTTAAATAAATAAAAGATAAATTTGAAGATAGCTTAAGAAAACAGAAAAAAATTCAAGTAGTTACAGGACTGGGAGAGATATTTCAGAGAACTGAAGCACATGTAGGGGGCCCAGGTGTGGCTCCTGACACCAAATGGTCCCCATGAGTGGTCCCCAGCCCTGAGTGGGAGCAGCCCTGAGCATCCACGGGATGTGGCTCACAACGCACCTCCCCCACATTAAATAATATCCTTGAAATGTAAGTGGCTTTGGGGATGGAAAGATAATACAACAGGCTGGGTTCAAATCCAGACTCAAACCCCAACACCCCAGATAGTCCACTGAGCACTGCCAGGAGTGACCCCTGAGTGCAACGCCCGGGGTAATCTCTGACCATCTCTGGAAGTGGCCCCCAAACCAAAATCCAAACAAACAAAAGAAATGTAAGTCACTCTGATGCTTCAATGTAAAGATGAAATAGCTGAAAATCTGTTGTCTACTCAAAGATAAAATTGAGGGTTGGAGCCATAATACAGCGGGTAGGGCATTTGCCTTACATGTGGCCGACCTGGGTTTGATCCCTGGCAACCCATACGGTCCTCCAAGCACTTCCACGAGTAATTACTGAGTGCAGAGCCAGGAGTAACACTTGAGCATCGCCAGGTGTGACCGAAAAGAAAAAAAAAAAAAGAAAGAAAGAACATGCTGAAAGTAGACTATAGACCAAACATGATGGCCACTAAATATCTTTATTTGCAAACTGCAACACCCAAAAGGAGAGAGAGAGAGCAAAAGGAAATGCCCTGCCACAGAGGCGGGGTGGGGTCGGGGGGGATGAGGTGGGGGTGGTGGGCGGGATACTGGGAACCATTGGTGGTGGAAAATGGGCACTGGTGCAGGGGTGGGTACTTGATCATTGTATGACTGAAATGCAAGCACAAAAGTTTGTAAGTCTATAACTGTACCTCACGGTGATTGACGAATTAAAAATTTAGAAAGAAAGGAAGGAAGAAAGAAAGAGAGAAAGGAAGAAAGAAAGAATCGTAGTGAGAAACAGGCTTGCCCTTAGGCACACTGGCATTCAGCTCTGATGCAGTCTGTTAGAATCACGGGCAAATTCCTTAACGTTTCCACATCCACTGTGCTCACGGACACAGTGGGGATGGTAACTGCACTGCTCCTGCTTCAACGGGCTGTCGGAGCGGAAAGCGACGGGGCTGGACAGGCTTTGCCGACTGCTGATGCATGAGTCTTTCCTTTGTTGACTGGAGCTTCTTGGAACGGCGGCCCCACAGTCTGCGAGGGGCTGGTGTTCGCATGGCTTGCCTTTGTATCCAGGAAGGCTTCCTGTTAAAGAGACGGATCCCCTACGTGGAACGAGTCAGAAAAACTCTCTTGTCGTGAAAAGTGGCTGATCTCTGGCAGGGGGTGCTGCTCAGGCCTGGCCCCCTCACACCGGCTCTCGGGACGCAGAAGTCATTTCTTCTGGCCTCTATAATCGAGGCTGTCTCCTTGGGAAGAGTAGAAATCCTGCTGAGATAAGATTGATAATCCTGCACAGCAGAATTTATTAAAGATGTCCAGATTAAAAAATGGGGCTGTCTGTCAATCAATCAGCCTGTTTGCAACTTTTTTTTTTTTTTTTTGCTGTCATTTACTAAAAATACTTCAGGCTAGCACAGAAACCCCTAGCAGACACGGTCAGTGCCAGTGTTCCATGCCTTCCCGCTGGCAGGAAACCTGGGCCACGTTGCCCAGCACACATCCCTGGCTGCTGATTTAAGGTTGCTGAAGGCTTTAGGATGATGATTCAACAATTTCCCAGCTTCTGTGATTTCAAGTGAGGAAGAAGCACCCCTTTCCCGCCCACCCCCCCATGAGACATGGCATGGAGTCTGCATTCTCCTTTCTTTGAATCATTTCTTTGAACCTTGCCGAGAGAGAACAGAAGGGAATTACCAATCAGAAGTCAGTCTCAGGCTTCTCCGATAATCTGCAGGGGACACACCGGGGTTGACTCTCCCGTGTCAAGGAGCACATCCCCCTCACTGGGGTCTCCCAATGCCTGGGCTTGGGTGGGGTCCCTGGGAACATTCCCAGCTGCTGCCTGTAGAACTTTAGGGAGGGGTGTTCTTAGGTGATGCCAGTTAGGGGGCAAGGAGGGCACAGGGAGAAACTGTTTCTCATGGTGGTTGCCATAGAGACCGCAGCTAAATGTCCATGGAACTCTGACATGGGCTGGGCTGGGCTGTGCCACTGTCCCAAGGTCGGGGTTGGGGTCCCACTCCTTTCCCTCCACCCAGCCCTTGTCCCCAGTCACTGGCCAGGACCCTCCCTCAGAGGAGATGTACCAAGGGTAAAGCCATGTCCAGTGAGGCCTGAAGTTCAGGGGCAGCTGCAGCCCATGACCTTGGCAGTGGGGGTTTGGGGGGAGTGGTTGTGAGGAGGGGGACCTCGATGGCACCCGTGCATACCAGTCTTGGGGCTGCTCACGCTCATGCTTTCTCCCAGGAAGTTTGGGATGGAAGACCCAGTGGACAGGCCTGAGGATTCAAGGGGTGGGGCCCACCTCCAGACTCACTAGCACAAAAGAGCAGATGGCGGGCTGGAGCCGCAGTACAGCGGGCAGGGCGCTTGCCAGGCCACCAGCCCGGGTTCCATCCCCGGCACCACATATGGACCCCTGAGCCCATCAGGAGTGATCCCTGAGCACAGAGCCAGGAGTATGGCCTGAGCACCGCCAGGTGTGGCCTGTAGCACTGTAGCACTGTTGTCCCGTTGCTTATCGATTTGCTTGAGCGGGCACCAGTAACGTCTCCATTGTGAGACTTGTTACTGTTTTTGGCATATCGAATACACCACGGGTAGCTTGCCAGGCTCTGCCGTGCGGGCGGGATTCTCTCGGTAGCTTGCCGGGCTCTCCAAGAGGGACGGAGGAATCAAACCCGGGTTGGCTGTGTGCCTAAAGACAAAAACCAAAGAGAAGAACAGATTACAGAGAGACTCCAAGAGAAAGGCAGAGACGCTGCAGGAGGCTGGGAACGTGGGAGATACCCGGAAACACAGTTCTGGAGCTGAAGTCTGTGGAACAGTGGCGCTCTCAGCCTGACAGGGTGGCTAAGGGGAGAGTCACAGGCGGGGGCGGGAAGATTCCAGGACCGAATCTAATTCGGCTGGATCCTGGTTACGGCACCTGGGGAGTGTGTGGGCCGCAGGGCACTCGCCTTCCTTCCACCCGGACCAGCGAATTCTCCTTCCCAGTTTCCTGTATGAGCATTGTCAATTTGAGTCAAATTCTATTCTTAAATTTTTATTTAAGATTTTTATTTAATTCTATTTTAAAATTTTTTAATTGAATGATGTGATAATAAAATTGACCTGGAAGAAAAAAATCCATAAAACAGTTCAGAAAAATTTGGAGTGTTAGAATGCAATCTCTATTATCCATCAAATGGATGATAAAAACAAGAATTAAAACAGCACAATGCAGCTATTGGAATAATGAATTAGACCACAGGAGCACAAGCAGAGAGTCTAGAAAAAAAAAAGCCCTGTATTGCACATGGGTGTTAAATTTATGACAAAGAAAGCATTTCACATTGAGGGGTGGGGGTGAGGATGGGCTGTTAAAGCGTTGGAACTAGGTTGTGAACTTGGGGAAAATTTAAGTTTCATTTTCGATGTGGCACCACCCCCAAAATAAATCCCAGGTGTGAATTAAAGACCTAAAAATAGGGCTTGATGGGGCTGGAGAGAGAATACTGTGGGTAGGGTGCTTGCCTTGCCCTTGCACATGACCCACCCGGGTTCAAGCCCTGCCAGGAGTAATGTCTGAGTTCAGAGGCAGGAGTCAGCCCTGAGCATCACCAGATGTGGCCCCCACACAAATAAAAATAAAAATAGGGCTTGGAAAATAGCTCAAAAGTTAAGGCACTTGCCTAGCATGTGGCTGCAGCTGCCAATCTGGTCTGAATGTGTCTGCCACATAAGTCCCCAGGGGACCCCCAAGCATGGTCCCTGGGCAGAGATCCGGGCGTATCCCTAAGCACTGCTGGGGGTGGCCCAGGCCGCCTGCCCGGCACCACCCCCCCCCCCCGCCCCAGCCAAAATAGCAACCTGAAGAATATTTTATGGTGGGGCTGGAGTGATAGCACAGCGGGTAGGGCGTTTGACTTGCACGCAGCCACCGGGGTTCGATTCCCAGCATCCCATATGGTCCCCTAAGCACCGCCAGGGGTAATTCCTGAGTGCAGAGCCAGGAGTGACCCCTGTGCATTGCTAAAAAGCAAAAAAGCAAAAAAAAAAAAAAAGAATATTGTACACATTATTTATTTATGTTTTTGTGGAGCCCCCCCCCTACACACACACAAGCGCACGTGCGCACGCGCGGTAGAGCTCAGGGGTCACTCCTGGCTCTGTGCTCAGCACTCACTTCTGACAGTGCTCAGGGGACCCTGTATGGTGCCAGGGATTCAAAACAGGTTTGTGACCCCAGCTGCGTGCACGGCAAAGTGACTTAACCTTTGTCTACTATCTCTCCAGTCCCACGAGTCCCTTTTTATCCCTTTTTTAAAAAAAAGTTTAGAGAAGATAAAACCAAAATGTTAGCTATTAAAGTGTTAGAAATTTCAAGCGCATGGAGAGTGTAATGAACTCTGTCACTTTATGGCATCAGGGTTCGACTCTTAGCTTTGCTTTTTTTATATCCCATTCACTTGTCTCCTCCCACCCCTGGGCTATGTGAAGCAAATCCCAAACCTCCTATTACTGTGTCCATAGCTACCGCCTGTCCACAGGAATTGGAAGGGCGGTGCGGGCCGGGAAGAAATGCACACAAAATTGATTTCAGGGGTCATCACTGGGCAGTGGAGCTGAAGGCTGGAATTTTGAACCTTTGAAATTATTATTTATTTTTACATCACAGTTTTAAAAAAATGCAGTTGTTTAGGAATACCTGAACTCAAAGGAGGGGGTCGAGGAAACCTCCCGTTTGTAACCAGTTGGTTAGTACCAGCCTTGGAGGGAAGTTTTGGGAGACTGAGGCCAGAACCTGTGGACTCTGATGCTATTTGGGTGGAGAGTGTCAGAACTGAGTTGAATTCTCGAACCTTCTGCTGGTGTCAGACAACCGCTTACAGGTGTGGGAGAGGAAGCCTCAACCGCTGCCCACGTGCCTTGGGACCCCACAGTGCATTCTCTTTCAAAAATCCGTACTCAGGGGTCTGCTAGATGATGGCTTGATAGACTCGGCTGGCAAGCATAATAAGGCCATGAGTTGAAACCTGGGTGCTGCCTCACTGCCAGGGACCCCCCAGTGAGAAAGGGCCCAGAAGATGTGGCCGCTGAGGATGAGATCACGAGCTTCATCCTCCGGGCTGCCTCTGTGCCACGGCAAACCTGCCCCAAACCTGCCCCACTGTTGGGTGGGGGTGTCCGGCAAGGCAAGGGAAAAACGACTGTGTTTTTTTTTGTTTGTTTTATTTTTTTTGGAGGGTACACTTGGTGATGCTCAAGGGTTCCTCCTGGCTCTGCACTCTGCAATCGCTGCTGGTGGTGATCAAGGGACTAATACTGGTCAGCCACGTGCAAGGCAAACACCTTACCTGTTGTACTGTCACTCCAGTCCCAAACAACTGTGTTCTTTGGTTGTTGTTTGTCTTGTTGTCTTTTTCTTTTCTTTTTTTTTTGAATGACTGTGAGATAGAGCATTTACAAAGCTGTTCGTGGTAGGGTTGCAGTCATACAATGTTCCAGCCAGTGCACATGTCCTCTACCAGTGCACGTTTCCCAGCACCAGTGGCCCCAGTTTCCTTCCCACCACCCCCAACTCCCTCCTCTACAGCTTGCCTCTATGGAAGATACCTCTCTGCCCCTCCCCCCACCCTCTCATTTTGGACATTACAGACAACTGTGGTGTTTTTGTTTGTTTGTTTGTTTGTTTTTGTTTTTGCTTATTTTGGGTCTCACCTGGCGATGCTCAGGGGTTACTCCTGGCTCTGCACTCAGGAATTACTCTTGGCGGTGCTTGGGGGACCATATGAGATGCTGGGAATTGAACCCGGGTCAGGCGCATGCAAAGCAAACGCCTTACCCGCTGTGCTATCACTCCAGCTTCAACAACTGTGTTTTAAGCTTAGCTTTGATTTTGTGTTTAGGTCACTCCTCTTGGTACTCAGGGCCCCATGCTCAGGAGTGACCCCTGCCTGTGCTTGGGGGACCATATGTGGTGCCGGGGGCTCAAATTGAAGTACGGGATGCAAGGCAAGTGCTTATCCCCTTTATTCATATTTATACTTATTTATTTCCCTTCCCTTATCTTTGTGGTTGTTGTGGTCATGATAACCGGGGGCCACACACACTTGACTGCAGTGCTCACTTCTTCGATTCTGGTGCCTCCTGGGTCACACACTTCAATTGTGGTGCTCACACACTCTATACTACCTCTCGGGTCCTCAATCACCCTTAACAAAAAAAAAATTGTTTTTTGACTACACCTGGCAGTGCTGGGGGATATTCTGGCTCAAGGGTTAAAGGGTCAGACCCAGGCCTCTGGCCTGCAAGGCATTGTGCTTTGCCCATTGAGCTATCTTTCTGGCCCTCAGCCATCCTTTTTTATCTGTATAGAACCCCCCTTCTAAACTTTCAAAAGCAAACAAAGTAATTACCATTTAATTGATTTTCCCCCCATAAAATCACCTTAAATCTTTTAATAGATGGTTTGGGGCTAATATGCACTGTAGCACTGTTGTCCCGATTTGCTCGAGTGGCACCAGTACTGTCTCCATTGTGAGACTTGTTGTTACTGTTTTTGGTGTATCGAATACGCCACAGGTACTTTGCCAGGCTCTCTGAGAGGGGTGGAGGAATCGAACCCGGGTCAGCTGTGTGCAAGGCAAATGCCCTACCCGCTGTGCTATTGCTCCAGTCCATTTTTCATTTGTCACTTGCCCATTAATATACGTATATATACATAATATATGTTTATATTTACATGCATATCCTAGGCTTTGGAAAGACAGCATAGGGGTTAAGTGCTTGCCTTGCATGTGGCCAACCCTGGTTGTATCCCCAGCAGTCCGTGGTCCCTCGGCACTCTGGGTGAAGCCCTGGAGACCCTGAGCAGCACAGGGTGTCCGGGTAGTCCCTGGCACCATTCAGCCCAAGCAGCACTGTGTCTTCAGGCTGCACGTTGAACTACAGGCCCAGTTGGCCAAGAATTATTGAAGAGGCCTCCATGCATCTTGAACATCTCTTTGAAGATCCCCTCTAATCCCCCCCAAATAAAACTAGACTCTGATAGTTACTAACAAAGCATCCCATCTAATCAGTACAGGAGCAGGGGAAAATTCATTTCATACTGCTTGCTCCAACAAAAAATTCAAAGAACGGCAAATGGGATTATCAAAAAATAAATCAATGAAAGTCAATTTGTTGATTGTTGTATAATTTAAACTACCTAAATAAATAAAATCATTTACTACAATATGGCATACTGCCTGTTTTTATTTACATAATTAAGTGCTCAACTCTGGCATCTAAAATATATTGCCTCGGGGCTGGAGCAATAACATGGCGGGTAGGGCATTTGCCTTGCACGCAACCAACCCCGGTTCGATTCCCAGCATCTCATATGGTCCCCTGAGAACTACCAGGAGTAATTCCTGAGTTCAGAGCCAGGAATAACCCCTGTGCATTGCTGGGTGTGACCCAAAAAGCAAAAATATATATATATATATATATATATATATATATATAGCCTTAAATTTTGTTTTGTACCTGCATCTTATTGCAGTAATCATTATATCTTCCCTGTAATAAATAAAGCTATTTTTGCTCCTGTGGCAGGCATATAACAAGTTTATTTCATATTATTTAGTAAACAAAAAAATAAAAGAATGACAAATAATAAAAAAAAATCAATAGAAGTCAGATTTGGGTAGTTAATTGCTGTGTGTTTAAAAACCTTTCTAAATCTAGTAGAGAACAACCATATCCACTATTAGTGAGTGTCATACTTAATGCCACATGCTGTTGTCCTGCTCCCAATCTTAAAAGATTTTCTCAAACTCTGTGTGTTTAATGTTGAACCATTTCCAGTTATGGGTGAAGGGAGAAAGAGCAAACACCAGGTGCTCTGCGAGTCTTCTGAAGCTTCTAGTGCCCAGAGATTACTCCCTCCTTGGAGCAGAAACAACAGCGGGCCCTCTGAAAAGATTCCTAGCACTTATCAGACCACTTGCTGACTACTGGGGCTAAACTGTGAACAAATATATTAAGACTTGAATGCATAGTCCATACTATGAGAGTGTTCAGTGTGGGTCAGTCACATTATACTATAGATGCCCTTGTAAAACTGATGTGGCTATGGACTGGTGGTTTATCGCCTCCTATTCATCTGTTAAAACTAACCCACAATGTCTTTGTGTTTCCGTGTTTCTTGGGCCACAACCAGTAGTGATCGAGGGCTTCTCCTGGTGCAGTGCTTGGAAACTATTTTTTTTCTTTTTGGGTCACACCTGGTGATGCTCAGGGGTTACTCCTGCCTCTGCACTCAGGAATCACTCCTGGCAGGGCTCGGGGGACCCTATGGGATGCTGGGAATCGAACCTGGGTCGGCCGCATGCAGGGCAAATGCCCTCCCTGCTGTGCTATCGCTCCAGCCCCCTGGTGCAGTGCTTGGAGGTTGCTCAGGGGATCATTACAGGGGACCCGATGGCGCCAAAGATTGGACTGGGGCCTACTGCATGCAATATGCTTAGCCCAGGAACCATCTCTCTGCCCCTAACTGCCATTCTGACGGAGTTTGGATGAGGGGCCATGAGGGTGTTATGACTGGGGTTAGTGCCTGTATCAAAGAGACTCCAGGAAGCCCCATGGACCCCTTCACTGTGAGGACACCGGGAGAAGGTGGCAAGCCATGAAGCAAGGGGCAGGCCATCTGTCCTGAGCCGGTCCACACCCTAGTGGTGGCCTTCCCAGGAGGAAGAGAGACTGCTGCTCCTGCGGTGCTGTGTCAGGCTAGACTCAGGCACTTAGGACAATTTTACGGCATTGCTCAGTTGCCAGGTACCTAGAGGAAAGATTCAACTGGTCCCTGTTGGGCTAAGCTGCCCACTCTGGGTACCAGCAGCTGGGAGCAGGGAAGGCGCCAAGGTCCGGACAGACGCGTCACCCCAACGAGTTGTCCCTGCCGTTTCCTTGTGTGGATTTGATTGACATCACTGCTGCAGGCGGCCAGCCTGGGGGTGCCAGGAAGGTCATGCGGGGGGACCCAGAAGGTGAGCTGGGTCTGGGTGGGGATTCTGCGCAGGGCCCAGCTCGCCAAGGCTGCCTCCTGACTGCAGGGGAGGACGGACGAAGAAACACCTTCTGGATGAGGAGAGGAACAAGGTGGGCCTCCAAGCCCCCTTTCTCAGGAAGTGTGACTCTGGCTGTGCCCTGGAACATTCTGGCGTCAGAGCCTTGGAGGTGACCCAGCACCGACCCTGTTCTTGCAGAGCCATTAGCGAAGACCCCCCCCCCGCCACTGGCCTCTCAGTGGGCTGACAGAACCGGGCATGGTGTCCACCTGCCCCCTATGCCTTGTTTGCTCAACTGGGGGTGCCTGAGCTCTTCTCAGACCTGAGCATGGAGCGCCCCCTCCCCACCCAGGCACTGCTCACAGGCCTCGCCTGCCCACTCAGGCCCATCGCCCCTCACCCCAGCCTCTCCACAAACCCACTCAGATAGGCACTAATGCCATTATCTTCCCGAAATTAAAATCAAGCCTCAACCTATAATGTTTCACGAAGAGGGAATTGGGGTTATATATTCCTGCGTCGAGCAGTATTCTATTTCAGTCATAGCATTTAATTATGATTGGTATGTTAGTGCCCACCGGAGCATAACAAATTGTCATTATGTTATTCTGCTGAGTCTAATTTAATTGGCAAGTTGTCACAAAAGCAATTATCCATCATTTATTTTGTTGCCATAACCACATCTAGAAGAGCACCTGCTGTCTGCGAGGAGAAACGCACCGCAGTCTCTCAGCCCTGGATGCAGGCCACTTATCTGACACAAAGACATTGCTTCCCCTTCTGATTTAAAAATATGTTCCTCATTTCCTGCTGTGGTCTCATGAATCCTCCTGGGAGAGCTTCAAAGTGCCAAAGGAAATTCATGGGCTGGGAAGTCACGGCAGGGTGTGTGAGTGTGTGTGGGGGGGGCACCTGGAGCCGGGAGGTCCCCTCTGCTTGGTCAGGGCCGGGCCCAGTGGGAGGAAACAGGGGTGCATGCGGGGCCCCTCCGAGAGGCCGGGACCTGGCGGGTGGGCCTTGCTGCTTCAGTGGCCCTCCCCGTGATGTGATGGATTTATATCTGTTGCTCTTCTCTCCCGAGACATGGGCTGGGTCCCTGGGAAGTGGGGATGTTAGGTCGTTTCCCAGAGAGGGAGCCCAGCCCTGAGAGCTTGAAGGTCCCGAGTCTGCGGGAGGCGCCAGGACCCCCTCCAGAGAAGATTTCAGGGCCCAAGTGCGCTCCTCCTGTCTTGTATCAGCGTGCATAGGCAGAACCACAGCCGTTGTGGGCCTGCCAGAGCACGGGCCGTTCTAGGGGAGGGGCCATCCTCCCCCCTCCAAGGTCCTGTTTCACATGGATGCACCAAGACAGAGGCTGGGTAGTGGTGGGGTGGGGGGAGAGGAGAGAAGGAGCAAGTGATCAGGGGAGCTGAGAGAGAGGAAAGGGAAAGGCTGCCTTACCTCCTGCCCACGTGAGTCTAAAGCAGAAATTGCTGTTTTCCCAGGAGTCTGAGTCCTAAATCTCTGGGCATCTCGGCTAGGTCTCTCCCCCCCATCCTCATACCCACACAGTGCTCACTGCCCCCTGAGACTCCGGAGAGAGGGCACACAGGGCTGAGTTTGGACCACGTGATGAGGCTCCTTCCGGGATGCAGGAAGAGAGCCATTCCTGAGGGAAGATGCAGCCTGCAGGCCTCTCTCTGGAGGCCAAAGGACTGATCTTGTTTCTGCTCCCACAATGCTCTTATTAGCACGGTCAAAGGAAAACTTGTTAGAACAAAACCCCAACAATGACTGCTCTGGTGCAAAGGGGTGAACAGCGCCTTTGGTAGCTCTACCCTCTGGGTCAGTCAGATACAACTCACAGACGCCCTGTGGGGAGATATCGGAAAATTACCAGGTCCTTGGAACAGAGAGACACCACTTCTTGCATTAAAAAAAAAAAAAAAAAAGGAACAAAACAAAACGCAACCCAACAAAACAAAACACATCTCTGGTTGGGAGTGCTGGCTGAAAATCAGCTGGCATCCTCATGAGTGTCCCATATGGCCACGGAGAAGTCGCTATTGCTCTCGGGAAGGCGGCCATACCCAAATGCCCGGTACCCCTGCTTATTGTAGGAGACCCCATAGTCTCCAGGGCTAGGGCGCCCGCAGATGATAGCAGAGCCGGAAAAAGTGCAGTGTGCAGGGAAGGGGGCTGGCGTGAGGCCCCTGTCGGGCCCAGTGTGGGCAGACAGCGGTGCTTAATTATAAGTGGGAGCATAAATTAGCCCCAACTCTCCGGAAAGCAAGTTGGCAAAATGGGTCAAGCGCCCTAAGAAATATCCATCATCGTTGACCCAGGAATCTGCTTCGGATAAGCAACTTGCTTCAAAAACAGAAGAAAGATGTTTGCTCTGGTGTTATTTATAAGAGCAAAAACAAAATCTGTGCTGAGTTGCAAACTATTTTGGAGTCTGTGGCTCGCAGCCCACGGATGTTGCTAGATTCTGCTTCGTGTTTTCTCGGAGGGATGTTGAGTCCCGGGAAAGTCTCACGGCAGTTTCGTGAAGCAGGCGGCGTGAAGTGGAGCCAAGTTGGGTGGGATGTGGGCCCGGAGGAGCAGGGCCTCTCCTGCAGACGCCCCCCCACCAGGTTCTGACAAATGGCTCCAACTCAATGGCTACAACAACACAAATTTAGGAGTTTGCTGCCCTGGAGGTCTGGAAGAGTTCTCACCGGAAGAAAATCACCATGATTGCACGTCTGTGTTCCCCTGTGGAGGTCCGGAGACCAACTTCCCTCCCCCAGAGCCTGGACAAGTTCCCTGGATCCTTGGCTCCATCGTCTTCAAAGGTAGCCATGGTGCGCTGAGTTTCTCATGCTGCGTCACTCTGACCTCTGCCCAAGTGGTCTCCCAGTCTCTTCTGCCTCCCTCTGTCTCAGGATGACAGAAACTTTCTGGCTCCCGGGATCGTCAGGGTAATTGCCCTGTTTCAAGGTCAACTGACCAGCAACCTCTTTCCCCATCTATACTGTTCCTCCCCTTTGCCGTGTGGTATGACGTGTTTGGAGGATCCTGGAATTAGGATACGGATGTCTGTGGGGGAGGGCTGTGGTCCTGCAAACAGTACTCCAGGCCCGGAGCTTATAGGCCAGGGTGAGAGACATGCGAGTGTCTCTGAGAAAAATAAAGGCTGGAGTGTCTCAATCAGGCAGCAGGATCTGGGGAGGCAGCATGCATTATTCATCGTGATCCAGAAATTCCTTGCGGGAGCGAGAGGCTGTTGCATCTGGGGTCTTCTCCCCTTCCTCCCAGCACTGACTCTGCTCTGCAGCAGGGGATGTAGCTCAACCCGAGAGCTCCTGCCTTGCCTGTGTGAAGCCCTGGTTTGATTCCCAGCACCACAAAGAGAAACAAAGGAGTCTCTGCTTAGCCCCTCGGCCCACCCACCACTGCTTAATTACCAGGAGCTTCTCCCAGGCCCACTTCTTGGCCACGGCTGCCGACCCTACCTGGCTACTTTTACCTTTTCTCATTCCCTACCCAGTCCCACTCATCCATCAAAATCACCTCCTCCAGGCTCTACCCTGTCCCCACCCCTAAAATATTTAGGTTCTCAATTACATAATATTCCACTGAATTACAGGTGCTCTTCTGTGTTTGAGTGTGTGTTCTTTTTTCCCTCAGGATTATATTTTGGGGGCTATTATTCCAAATAATGCTCAGAGAGCCTGGGTTGACTGGTACTTGGCCAACCAGCTCTGACTCAGAGGTCCCCACTTGGTTCCATCCCAGATGTACTCAGTGGCCACCAGCGCAATATCTGGTGAAGCTGGGAGTCGAACTCGGAATCTTGAACATGCAAGACCTAGGCTCCAGCCCTTTGAGTTTTCTCCCCGACCCCTTCTCAGCTAGATTTTAATCACTCTGATTTCAGGGGTCATGTGTTCCCAAGCTCCTGGCACAGTGGGGCTGAGGAAAAGGGGCTGAACTGGCTCGAATCATCTTAGAGAGCCCCAGGGTCCTGCTCTTAAGGAGCACCCAGTGTATCGGGGGAAGCTGAGGAGCAAACCAGTGGGTGTGACATGCTGTGACAAGGGCTAGAATCAGTCACACAAAGGGGGGGCATTGCGGTGGATCCACCCGTGGGTGGATCAAGGAAAACTTCCCGGAGGAGGGGCTGGCGGAGCTGAGTTTTGAAGGACGCGCAGGAGTGAGCGAGGTAAAGGGACGTGGGAGGACACTGTTCCAAGGGGAGGAGGGGTCCTGGTAGTAGAATAAAGAGGGTCAGGGAGAGAGCTCAAAGGCTGCACCCGGGTTTGATCCCTGGCACTGCACAGTCCCCGGAACGCCGCTAGGAACAGCCAAGCACTCCCAGGAGTGACTCCAAGCCAAACAGAAACAGAACAAAGGCAGATTATTCTGGAAAAATGGCTCATCTCTTTTCATCAGGTGTGGGCATTCTAGAGGCCAGTGCTGTCCACGCCTCACCCCACCGCCACTTGCAGCTCCGGTCATCTGTGCCTCTTCTCTGCCTTCCAGTCAGGACTAGCTTCCTCCTAGTCCACATCTTTGCCCGTGAACTTGGGGAAAAGTGCTGAAAACTGACAGGGAAGGGACAAAAACCCATCTAGTCCCACTAAGCCAGAGATTAGTGATAATACCTATGCTAGAGAATACAGAATATCCTTAATATGTAACCTGATAGGGAAAAGACACAGTTTTAAAAAGAAATAGACCAAGGACATGAATGTTTACCCAGGAGAGAATATATACCATTGATAGGTATATGAGAGAGAGACAGACAGATAGACAGATATACAGAGACACAGAGAGAGAGACAGAGAAAGTCAGAGAGAGACAGACAGATAGACAGAGAGACAGAGACACAGAGAGAGACAGAGAGAGTCAGAGATAGAGAGACAGAGAGAGACAGAGAGACATAGAGACAGAGAGAGAGAGAGCAGCAGGGGCGACGTTTGCCTTCAATGTGGTAGCAGTGGTTTCGAGCCTACTTCAAATTCTTGGCAACAGGTACAGTTCCCTGAGTATTGCCAGGGGTCATTCCTGAGCGAAGGGTCAGGAATAGCTTCCGAGCACTGCTGGGTGTGACCCCCAAACAAACAAACAAACAAACAAAACCCCCCCAAAGCAGAAAGGCATAGCTTCTATGAGAATTGAGAGATAGGACAGTGGGTAAATCACTCGCCTTGTATGTGACTGATCTGGGTTAGGTCCCTGGGTACTGCCAGGAGTGAGCCCTTCTGGAGGTGGCCCCAATCTCCCCTCTCAAAATGAAAACGACACTACTTGTAAGTCCCAGAAATGCAAAATAAAATGACAATACCATTTTACTCATTGCGTTGGAAAAATGAAAGACTGATAACATCCAGTATTATCAAATGTCTGAGTAAAAAGGGACTTTTGAATGGCTGAAGGGCATATGTTGGGAAGGCCATCTCAAGATGAATTATTAGAAGTAAAAATGAGCACATTGTGGGGGCCGGAGTGATAGTATATCGGGTAAGGTGCTTGCTTATACATGGCTGAACCTGGGTCCAATCTCCAGCATCCCCTATGTTCCTCTAAGCGCCACCAGGAGTAATTCCTGAGAGCAGAGCCAGAAGTAACCCCTGAGCATTGCCCTGCCCCAAAACAAAAACAAAAATTGTGAGCATATTCTTTAATTCCAATTTTGAGGATGTACCCTATAGAAATAACATATGAGTATACAGCTTTATATACAATATTTATATAAATGTATAGACTAATATATAGAATAATATATACAAGATACACACATGACCCTATTTGTATCAGCAAAAGCTGGATGGAATTGAACTTATCCACCAATAGGAGAACGTTGAATAACTCATAGTGTTATAGAACATTAGAGCATCATGTGGAGGAGTTGAAGAGTAGATTAGATTCATAAATGTTGACCCGGAGGAATCCCCCTGACGCCCACCATATCATTTGAGGTAGCAATGTTATAGCATGTGACATTAAACATGCATAACCATTCCCTGTGGGGAGGGGATTCTGCCCTGGGGAACGGCTGTTTAAGTGACGCCAAAGATAGTATTGAAGGTTGGAGACTGGAGGAGGTCAATGTGATGGGATATTATTTGGCTTGTTACACTGAGCACAGCTATTCTGTACTTGTAAATACTGATAACTTTGTTGTTGTTTTACTGGTTTGGGGACTACGGCAAGTGATGCTCAGGGTCTACTCCTGGCTTTGCGTTCAGGGATCACACCTGGCAGGACTTGGTGGTGGCGGTGGGGGAGGGAAACCATATGGAGTGAAAAGATCAAATCCAGGTCAGTCGCTTGCAAGGCAGACCCCTTGCCCACTATACTCTGTCTCCAGGCTCCAATAACGTGTTTGTATAGTCCTGAGAAGGAGTTCATCAGGGTCTCGGTCTTCAGGGTTGATAAGGTTTTGGGGGAGGCAAGTTCTTAAGTCCAGGAAGGGTCTGTTTGTCCCTCCCTGGTTTTTCTTCTACCCAAATGAGCTCATTAAGTGAACGTGAGCGAGCTCTCCTTTCCCTGGTTATGTGTGTTTGGATCCTGGGATAAATGCAGCATCATTTACATACGCAGCGACCTTCTCTTTCTAGTTGTGAACTCCAATAATAAATTAATTAGAGTTATTCAGTCCCAACCCGCCCCCCTGAGCATGGCCTTTCTGGGGGTGCCCGCATCTGCGGGACAGGCTCTGCTCCAGCTGCATTGTTGGAGGCGTGTGTGTGTGTGTGTGTGTGTGTGTGTGTGTGTAGAGAGAGAGAGAGAGAGAGAGAGAGAGAGAGAGAGAGAGAGCCAGTGGGATTGGGTTGTGTGTCAGCTCATGCTCTTGAAGTTGTTGGAGCACTTTTCTCAGGTCTCCAAGGCTCAACCAGTTTAAAAGTTGCCCATTGGCCAAGGAGAGAGGACAGGACATGAGGCTTTTGCTTTGCAAGCGTCTGTGTGAGCTGTGACCCTGTTTCAAATCCCTGGTACTCGCTGTCCTGAGCACAGAAAGTCCATGCTCGGGATGGGGGGGTGGGGTGGAGGGACTGGGTTGAGATCGAATGACTCTAATTAATTTATTATTGAAGTTTGCAGGGAAGAAAGAGAAGCCCCTGCACATGTAAATGATGTTGTATTTATCCCAGCATCCAAACATGCAGATAGTCCCCTGAGCGTGCCAGGAGTCACTCCTGACACAGGACCCAGATAGCTCCTGGAGTAGCCCCTGAGCACTGTGAGGTAAGGTCTCAAAACAAAACAAAACAAAACAAAACAAAATGAAATGAAGCAAAACAAAGAGCTCCCTATTGCCCAGGATAAGCTTTTTGCCTCTCAGTCAATCTCTGGAGTCCCTTCTCTTCCCAGGGGAGCTCAGCCCTCCATTCCCTGCTGGCCCCTGGTCTCCATGGTAACTCCCTCCAGGGTTTGATTGAGGGGGCTGGAGGAAAGAGCAGGGGGCCCCAGCAGAGAGCCAGTCCACAGAGGGATCTCAGAGTCCCAACCATGGGCATGGGGGAGCTGCTTCATGTAGGATGTGCTTGTTATTTCTGAAAGGTTGCTCTGTGTCCAGTATTTTGGGGTAACTTTCCTGCATGTGGTTCCCTACCTAGAACTCTGTTGTGCGTGTTAGGAGGTTGTGCTCTCAGTGAAAGCACAGAGTGCTTTCCGGCTGGCACATTGGTCTTGGAGGCATTTGAAAGGGGCTGGTAGTGTGAAAGTACTGAGGAGTCCTTTCTTTTTTTAATTTAATAATATTTTTATTTTTAAATTAAATTTAAAAAAATTATTATTGTTTTTATTGAATCACCGTGAGCAACACTTACAAAGCTTTCATGTTTGAGTTTCAATCATACAATGATCGAACACCCATCCCTTCACCAGCGCACATTTTCCACCACCAAGACCCCCAGTATCCCCCACCCCATCTCAACTCTCCCCCTGCCTCTATGGCAATTTCCCCCCTACTCTCTCTATACTTTTGGACATTACGATTTGCAATATAGATACTGACGTTTGGTCCTTTATCTACTTTCAGCACACAGCTCCCATCCCGAACAATCCCTCCAACCATCATTGACTTAGTGATCCCTTCTCTATTTCAGCTGCCTTTCCCCCCAACTCATGAGGCAGGCTTCCAGAGGAATCTATTTTGAATGACCCTTTGGGTGGTATTTGGATGCTGTATTAAGGTTAGGCTCTTAAGGAGGCCTGGTTCAGAGACCTGGATGCAAGCTCTTGGGAAGGGAACTAGAGTCTCCCCAGAGCCGTCAGCCGGCGTGGGAAAGGAAGCAGGAGAAGGCAACCAAGCAAAAGTGAGGTCTCAGCTCTTAGGCTCAGCCTGATTCCAGGGGTAGCACTGGACAGGAAATGACACCTGGGAGCTCTCCACCTGGATTCAGAGGAGCTGGGCTTTATGCTCTCGAATGAGTCAGTTATTAGCTTGAGGCTGCCCAGGGAAAAGTATAAAATTCCCAGGGTGAAGCAGGGTCCAAGATCAATCCTTTGCAAGCTGTTAGCAGCAGAGCCCAGAGCCGGCGCTGGGCCTGCTTGGCTGATTTGGGGGTCTAAGAGGGCCTGGGGTTTCTGAGGAGTCCACCGGAGATGCCACATATGGTATACACATAGGCACATACACAAACACACACAGACACAGACACACAGACACATAGACACACGGGTCCATACATAGACAGACACAGTCACACACAGACAGAGAGAGAGACACACACAGACAGACAGAGACAGAGACACAGACAGACAGACAGACAGACAGACAGACACACAGCTTTTCAAGGTCAGTGAAATGGTTTTGCCTCCCACAGCCAGTACCCAAAATGGGGTTGGCGGGGAAAGCTGAGGGCGCCCCCCACGGTGGAGAATCAGGGAACAAACCTTTGTGAAGGCACAGGGCGAGCATCTGTGGGCTGGAGGAGGGGCTCCGAGGCCAAGAACACCTGGGGCCTGTCCTGTCAAACTCTCCTACCTTGGTCCTGGCTGCAGAACTGGATGCTCATCAAGGTCTATCTGGGGGTGACGCCAAGCCAAAAGGAGAGGTGACGGAACAAAGTAGCCCCCAGCAGTCCCCAGCGAGCACTCTAGCCAGAGTGTGCATGAGCACTATAGAGAGTTCAAGCCTTGGTGAACATGTGTGCAAACTTGTATCATTTGTATCACTTGTCTTCCCGTTGATCTTCGATTTGCTTGAACAGGCGCCAGTAACGTCTCCATTTGTCCCTGTTGCATGTTAGTGCAGCCCAATATCTGCTGGCTCCAGGAACAGGAAGAGCCTCAAACCATTCATTCAGGGTTTTGACGAAAAAGTCTGACCATCTCTTTGGTGGGCGGCCACGCGGTCTTTTGATGTCCTGTAGAATCCAGTGGTCTAGTCCAGCGGTCGTCTCTGAATCGAATTACATGTCCGGCCCATCTGATTTTTGATGTCTTGGCAAATGAGACAGCGTTCCTGATTCTTGATCGTCGATGGAGGTCGGAACTCCAGATTCCTTCTCTGACTTGAGTGAGACGTGATACTCCAAGCATAGCTCTTTTGATTCCTCTTTGGGACATCCAAATAGCGTTCCCATCCTGTTTGCACAGGGCCCAGGTCTCTGAGGCGTACGTTAGTGCAGGAAGAACAGTGGAATCAAAAAGATATGCCCGGAGTCGGAGGTCCTTCATCCTCTTAACCACTTCTTCGATGCTCAAATGTGTGCAAACACGATAGCTAAAGGAAGGATGCCCTCCGTGAGCACTGTGGGCGAGAGTGTGAGCACTGCAGCTGGAGAACCGACACTCTGGGAACATAACAACTAAGAGCATGTACATGCCCCCAAAGAGGTGTGAGTACACAGCCCGACCATAAGGAGGGGTGGCTGACGTTAAGAAACAAATGGAGAAAAAGAAGAACTCATACTTTCAGAAGCTGGAAAGGTGATCTGGAGAGAATGCTCAAGGCTGAGTGTAGGCCTTCTATGCTGGAGGCCTGGGTTCAATCCTTGCACCACACAGTCTCCTGAGCATCACTGGGAGCAATCCAGAGGTAGGAGGAGGCCCCGGTCAGCATTGCTGGCCCAAAAGCAAGCAAACAAAAAATATTATAAAAGGAAGAGTAGGGGCTGGATCGATAGCACAGCGGGTAGACATTTGCCTTGCACGCGGCCAACCCAGGTTTGATTCCCAGCATCCCATATGGTTCCCTGAGTGCACCACCAGGAGTAATTCCTGAGTGCAGAGCCAGGAGTAACCCCTGAGCATCGCTGGGTGTAACCCAAAAAGCAAAAAAAAAAAAAAATGATCTCTAAGCACCACTGGGTGTGGCCCCTGAAGAAAAAAAAAGGAAGAGTAAGTAAAAGAAAAATGCAAAGATGAATTCAGACTTAGATGTAACAGAAAACATCTGGCAGAGAAAATAAATTAAAACACAGGGTATTTAAAAAATAATCCATACAAGTGATAAGCTTTAGTTAGAATAGTGAAGAAAAAAAAATTGAGGACACAAATGGCCACACCAAGAATGAAAGAAGGACATCACTATACATGCTTACACATGAATAGATAATAAGGAAACAATGTAACTTTATGCCGATAAATTCAATAACTTATGATGCACAAACTTCTTCAGATGCAAATGACCAAATATGGACTCAAGAAGAGATAGAGAGCTTATTTCTGTTTTGTTTTGGTTTGGGGTCTATACCTGGCATTCATTGCTCAGGGCTTTCTCCTGGCTCTGCTCAGGAATCATTCCTGGTGGTGCTGAGAGACCATATGGGTGTTGGGGATTGAACTCAGGTAGGCCACATGCAAGGCAAGCCCTCTGTACTATTGCTCTGGCCCCTAGAAACTAAATTTCTATCAAAAAAGTTAAAATTAGGTCAGAGAAGGACTGGAGAGATAGTATGGTAGGCAGGGTGCTTGCCTTGTACTTGGCCAACTGGGTTCCAGGAGGCTGTATGCCACCTCCAAATTCCACAATACGTATAGCCCAGTAGGAGCCCAGCAAATTAGATGGGAAAGTTGCATGGACACCAATTAAGGCCAATAAAGAAAAATAATAACACAGAAGGCCCACTGTATCACTGTCATCTCGCTTTTCATTGACTTACTTGAGCGGGCACCAGTAATGACTCCATTCGTTCCTTAGTGTAGCCTGATGGCGTATGGGGGGCTCTTTCAGGGTCAGGGGAATGAGGACCGTAGTTGTTACTGTTTCTGGCATATCGAGTATGCCAGGGGGAGCTTGCCAGGCTCTGCCAACAGAAGGCGCAACTAGCAACAAACAGCTCAGTAAGCCCTCAAACAAGGACTTTAATAACCCCAGGGTGAGATATAACCATTTTCACAAATTTTATTTTACTGAAGTATTTTTCAATAATACCACTTACCATTTTATTGTAACAAGCAACAGGAAATAAACTATATTGTGCCTGCTAAGGGGGCAGGCATGTGGTGGGGGGAACTGAGGACAGTGGAGGAGGGTAGGTCACACTGGTGGTGGATCTGTGTCGGAACATTGCCTAAAACAGCTGTATTATGAGTCATTTGGTATACCACTATGTTTAAATACAGTTAAAAAAGAAAATCAATTAATCTAACCTTATTAACAGATTAAAGGAGTCGCAAAAGATGTAAAAATATTTTTGACAACATTTTCTCATTGATGATCTCTCAGGGAACTGAAAAGAAGGAAACCTGAGCAAGCTGATAAAAGACACCTAAGAAAAATTCACAGACACCATCATACTTAATGGTAAAACACTTGATACTTCCTTCTACGATGCAGTAATTTTAAAGAGACTGATTGTATGTTCAATGGAATTAAGTTAGATTTCAATAACAGGGGACTATCTAAAATGCCTCCACGTGGACATGGAGAGTATCATGCTGAGTGAAATGAGACAGAAGTTGAGGGACAGATAAGTAATGACTGAACTCATATATATATAATATATATACATACATATTTCACAATGGAGATGTTACTGGTGCCCGCTCAAGCAAATCAATGAGCAACAGGATGACAGTGATATATGTATGTATACATATATATATCATGTATATATATATATATCTCACTGTCGTCCCTTTGTTCATTGATTTGCTTGAGCAGGCACAAGTAACATCTCCATTGTGAGACTTGTTGTTACTGTTTTTGGCATATTGAATACGCCACGGGTAGTTTGCCAGGCTCTGCCGTGTGGGCGGGATACTCTCGGTAGCTTGCTAGGCTCTCTGAGAGGGACAGAGGAATCAAAACTGGGTTAGCCTCATGCAAGGCAAATGCCCTACCCGCTGTGCTATCACTCCATCCATATCTATATCTATATAATCTATATCTATATCTATATCTATATCTATATCTATATCTATATCTATATCTATATCTATATCTATATCTATATCTATCTCACAAATGAGTGCAGTCATTCTATATCTGTCCCTCACCTATATATACTGGTGCTGGGAAATGTACACTGGTGGAAGGATGGGTGTTGGAGCACTGTATAACTGAGACCTAATTATAAACAGCTTTGAAAGGGTCTGCCTAGGGGGGCTGGAGCGATAGCACAGCGGGTAGGGCGTTTGCCTTGCACAAGGCTGACCCGGGTTTGATTCCCAGCATCCCATATGGTCCCCTGAGCACTGCCAGGAGTAATTCCTGAGTGCAGAGCCAGGAGTGACCTCTGTGTATCACCGGGTGTGACTCAAAAAAAAAAAGTGAAAAAAAAGAAAGGGTCTGCCTAACAGTGATTCAATAAAAATTTTTTAAACTAAAATTAAAAATAAAATGTCTCCATAATATTTGGTGATTAAGCAATGATTTTCTTGCTTTCTTTCTTCTGTCTTGTAGTCAAGAATTCCAATTCCATAAAAATATGATAAGATTTTTGAAGATAGGGGTCCCATCTGTCCTGTCAGTACTTGGTGGGGCAGGGGGTGCCCGGGATTGAACTAAAGCTTAAGTGTGTGCTGTCTCATTTGAAAATATCTCACTGTCGCTCTTCCGGCTCCAGAGCTCAGGGATCTGCCGTCGTGGTGCAGACACAGCCAAGTCCAAGAACCACACCACGCACAGCCAGTCTCGAAAATGGCACAGAAATGGCATTAAGAAATCTCGGTCACAGTGATATGAGTCTCTTAAAGGGGTGGACACCAAATTCCTAAGGAACATGCATTTTGCCAAGAAGCACAACAAGGAGGGCCTGAAGAAGATGCAGGCCAACAATGCCAAGGCCATGAGTGCCCGTGCCGGGTCCATCAAGGCCCTGGTGAATGACCACAAAGAAGAAGAGTCGCAAGCTCAGTCTACTTGCGTATATTGCTCACCCCAGGCTTGGCTCGTGCCCGCACTGCCAAGGTCTCAGGCTTTGCCGGCCCAAAACCAAGGTTGAAACCAAGGATCCAACTGAGGCTAAAGCCAAGGCTCAAATGAAGGCTAAAGCCAAGCCCCAGAGTAAGACCCAGACGGCTGCAGCTTCAGCACCAGCTCAAGCTTCCAAAGGTGCCCAGACCCCTGCCAAGGGTCCCTAAGAGGCTTCTGTCAGTGTGAGCATGGAAGGACTGGTGCGATCTCTGGGCTGTCTCCAGTCTGGGTCCTCCTGTGCTGTTTGTACCAATAAACCTGAGAGTAGGGGGAAAAAAAAGAAAGAAAAGAAAAAAAGAAAATATCTCACTGCCAACCATAGGAGACATTTTATAGAAGCTGACAAACTACTTCTTACATTTGTATAAAAACTCATAGGACCTAGAATAGACAAATCAGAGTTGGAAAAGAACAAGGTACCCTCTGATTTCAAGGCCTTATTTCACAGCCAGAGTAATTAGGATGGTGTGATACTGGTATAAAGACAGCCCTGTAAACCCATGGAACCTCATGGAAAGCCCAGATCTAGACCATTCTGACCAAGTGATTCTTGATAAAGCTAAATAATGATGTTAAGATGGAAAATTTTATTTAACAGTATCATAACCAAGAGTGTGAATAGAATCCAGACTGAGTTGTATCAATAATAGGAGAGAAATTCGATGTAAAGAATCATTTTAGGGGCTGGAGCAATAGCACAGCGGGTAGGGCATTTGCCTTGCATGCGGCCGACCCGGGTTTGATTCCCAGCATCCCATATGGTCCCCTGAGCACCACCAGGAGTGATTCCTGAGTGCAGAGCCAGGAGCAACCCCTGTGCATCGCCAGGTGTGACCCAAAAAGGAAAAAAAAGAATCATTTTATATAGGGGCTGGGGAGATGGCTCAAAGGGTCAGAGTGCATGCTTTTCAGGGGGAAGCCCCAGCACCATGCTGCCCCAAGCACGGCTGGGAGTAAGCCCTGAGCACCCAGCCAGGAGTAGCTGCCCTTACTCCTCCACATCCCCAATACTTCTTGAGTGTGGCCCCCAAATTAAACCACTACCAACAAAAAAGAAACATAACATAAAGAAAAGGAAAAGGTGCTCCTCTATTAAAAAAGATAAAAGAAAATAGTTGGAACTATGTGCATAAGAAACCATTATTAATAGTATTGCAGGGGCCAAAGCAATAGTACAGGGGATAGGGCATTTGCCTTCTATGTAACCAACCAGGGTTCGATCTCCGGCATCCTATATGGACCCCAGCAATGCCCGGAGTGACTCCTGAGTGCAGAGCCAGGAATAACCCCTGAGCATTGCTGGGTGTGACCCAAAAAAGCCAAAATAAAAAAAACACCCCAAAACAAATAGTATTGCAAACTGCAGAATATCAATTATTTAAAAAGGAATAAAGGAATGTGTGCTAAAGTATAGTAAAGAGTGTGTGTGCTTCCCCACGACGCGTCTCTAACTAGGGCAGGACTGGAGCAAGGGGAGGGAGGTCAGTGTGGCCCCTGTGCAGTCACACAGAACCTTCAGAACCGCAGAAGGCAGGGGTGCTTCTTCTCTTCCAGTCCCGCAGCGATTCTCCAGCACCGTCCACCTCCAGAGCAGATCAGCCAGCCAGCTGGCAAAGAAAGCCGTCCTCAGAGTCCAGTTTTAGACTCACGAAGCAAAGCAAAGAGAGGGAGTAAATTTACAACGGGAACAAAGTGAAAAGGCAAACTGCAGGGAATGGGAGAAAATATTTGTCGTGTGTGTGTGCAGCTGTCCAAGTACTCAGATACTGAATATATAAGAAATATGGTTAAGTCAATAAAGCAAAAAATGGGACAGACAGCCCAATAGCCCAATAAAAAACACTCCAAAAGCTTGTAACAAAGGCACAGAAGGAAATTTCCAAATAGTCAGTAAATGTATTAGAATGTCATCCTAGAAAAGCAAATCATAAGCTGCACTGTGTGGGCCAGAGAGATAATACAGCAGGTAGGGCACGTGCCTTGCGTGGGTACCTGGGTTTGATCACAGGTACCCCATAGAGTTCCACTGATTTCTTCCAGGAGTAACCCCTGAGTATAGAGAGCCAGGAGTAAGCCCCCAAAACCAGCAGATATGGCTCCCAATCCAATAAAGGGATAAATACATGAATAAAATAAATAAAAACAACTGCAACGTGCAGCCACAATATGCCAGTAAATATGGAAAAGCTTGAAAATATTACTTGATGAAGACATGAAGTAATGTTACCAGGGTGAGATTTTATCTACTGGTATCTTGGGAAACTGGTGGGGCAGAATACAATAAGAGTTCATCTTCTGCTTCAGAAGTCCTACTCCACAAATGAGTACAGCCTTCTATGTCTGTCCCTCTCTTTCTGACTCATTTCACTTAGCATGATACTCCCCATGACCATCCACTTATAAGCAAATTTCATGACTTCATCTTTCCTAACAGCTGCATAGTATTCCATTATGTAGATGTACCGAAGTTTCTTTAACCAGTTGTTTGCTCTCGGATATTCAGAGAAGCAGCTGGAATAGAGAAGGGACCACTAAGTCAGTGATGGTTAGAGGGATCGTTTTGGATAGGAGATGTGCGCTGAAAGTAGATGAAGGACCAAGCAGGATAGCCTTTCAGTATCTGTATTGCAAGTCATAATGCCCAAAGTAGAGAGAGAATGGAGGAAATTGTCTGCCATAGAGACAGGGGGAAGGTTGGGATGGGGTAGGGGATACTAGGGACGTTGGTGGTGGATAGAGGGATGGGTGTTTGATCATTGTATGACTGAAACTCAAACATGAAAGCTTTGTAACTGTATCTCATGATAATTCAATTAAAAAATTAAAAACCAAAACCAAACAACAACAACAAAAAGAAATCCTACTCCTAGAGGGGCTGGAGTGATAGTACAGCAGGGTAGGTGCTTACCCTGCAGGCGGCTGACCCGGATTTGATCCTGGCTAGTGCCTGGGACTCTGTGCTCAGGGAGCACTTCTGGACATGCTTTGGGGACCAGGGATATATGGTGCCAGGGTAGTCATAAGCCAGGTCAGCTGTGTGCAAGGAAAGTGCTTTACCCACTGCACTATCTCTCTAGCTCTTGTAAATAATTTTGAAGTCAATGACTGATAAATTACTAATTCTAAAAGTTTTTCTCTACATCCTCTTGAATTTCCTATGTATCCAACAATATTTTATGTGCATCATGGTGTTTATGCTTCATGTCAATACTTATGATTTTTATGGCCTCTTAATGAACTGGCTCCTTTGTTACTTTGAAGAAACCTTTTCCTTATTCTTGGTACTATTCCTGCTCTAAAATCTATTCTGTCTAGTGTTTTATGGCAACTCCTACTTTTTATTTTTGCTTAGGGTTAGCATGGCATAACTTCTTCCATTCTTTCCGATTCATGAATTTGAAGTGAGTCCCCATGGGCTAGGGAGAGGGGACAAAGGCTGGAGAGATTGTCTTGCATCTGGAGTTCTGGGTTCAATTGCATTGCCTGGTTTCCCGAGTACCCGAAAGCAACCTCTGAGTACTGGGCCAGGAGTGACCCTTGAGCCACTCTCAGGTTTGGTCCCAAAACAAAGAATAAATAAAGTGTAGAATGCATAGTTGTATTTTGCATCTTTGTTCCATCTGAAGCCCCCTCCCCGTCTTTTACTTGGGGATATTTATTGGTTGATTCCAATGTGCCATTTTAATATTTGTTTTCTGCTTGTGCCATCTATTATTTATTACAACCATTTTACCTTTTTACAACTTTCTTTGGTTTTGAGTGTTCTTTTATTAATTTCATTTGATCACGGTCAGTGCTTATTAGCTCAAACTCTTTGCTCAGTCCTTTTACTGGTTTCTATGGGGCTTACAACATAAATCTTCAATTGATCACAGTCTACCTTCAAAAATTAAACCTCTTCACAAATATTATAGGCACCTGACTATGCTAGGTTTCCTTTTCTCCCCTGTTGGCCTTTGTGCTGTTGTGTTACATATTTCTACACAGATCAGAAACTCCACAAAACATAGTTTTTGTTTTTGCTGTTAACTGTTAATCAGTTTTGGTTTTTGAGGCCACATCCAGGGGACTCGGGGGATACTCCCATATTAGTGCTTGGGGAATCACCTCTATCGGTACTCAGGGATTGGGTGTGGGAGCTTAAAGCCGGGTCTCCTGCATGAAAAGTGTCTGCGCAGTCCATTAAACTTTCTCTAGGGCCCTTGTCAATTACATTTTTAAGGAGATTTAACTAATAAGAAAATAAGCCTCTTATATATAGTCATATATTTACTATTTCTGAGGCTCTTCGATCCTTTGTCTAAATCTAAATTTTCTTTAGGTATCATTTTCATTCTGCTGAAAGGACCAACATTTTAAGATTTTTTTTAAAGTACTGGTGGTTTCCTAGTGAGAAAATCTCTCATATTTTGTTTGTCTGAAGAAAGGATTTTATTTTCATGTCGAGAAGAGATTTCTTGAGGTAAAGAAATTGGGCTGCCACTCTGTTTTTTTTTCTCGTTTGTCTGATTTATAAAGAAAAGTCTGTTTTCACTCTTACCATTATTTTTCCGTAGCTAATGTGTCCTTTCTCCCTCTCTGCCTCCCAGATTGCTTTTAAGATTTGTCTTTATTTCTGGTCTTAAGTAATGTAATTACGTGGCTTGGTGTAGATTTTTTATTTTTATGCTCCTTGTTAATGCTCTTGCTTATGTGTCTTGTTCAGGAGCTTCTTGTATCTGTGGGTTGATATTTTTCATCAAATTTGGGAAAGTATAGGTCATTATTCCTTCAAATTGTTCTGTCCCTCCTTATCACCTCTAGTTAAATGTACATTTGATGTCTATGTCCTAATTCACAGATAGAAAATGGTGGTCTTTTTTCCTTCCATGTTTTACCTGGGATTGTCTTTCATTCTTTTTGTTTTGGGGGGCCCCTCTGGCAGTGCTCAGGGCTTACTCCTGGCTCTGTGCTCAGGGATCTCTCCTGGTGATACTCAGGGAACCATATGTGGTGCTAGGAATTAAACCCGGGTCTGCTGTGTGCAAGGCAAGTACCTTACCTGCTCTACTCTCTCTCTCTCTCTCTCTCTCTCTCTCTCTCTCTTGCTTTTTTGCTTTCTCTTGTTCTCTCTTTTCCACATCCAGTGGCACTTTGGGGCTGCTGTTGGTTTTGTGCTGGTGATATTTTGCAGGATCATGATTGTATTGGACTGGAGCGATAGCACAGTAGGTAGGGCGTTTGCCTTGCACACGGATGACCTGGGTTCGATTCCTCCGTCCCTCTCGGAGAGCCCGGCAAGCTACCGAGAGTATCCCGCCTGCACAGCAGAGCCTGGCAAGCTCCCCGTGGCATATGCGACATGCCAAAAACAGTAACAACAAGTCTCACAATGGAGACGTTACTGGTGCCCACTCTAGCAAATGGATGAACAACAGGATGATTGTATCACCAGCATGTTTTTCTTACTGACTTTAGGATGGGAATCTTAATGCCTTGTCTCCTAATGCTATCCTGTATGCCATTTTAAGATCTGTTTATGGTACTTACCTTTTTTCTTCACTACGGGTTGTATATTCCTGCTTTATTTCAGACTCAGCAATTTTGGGGAGGGGGGCGTGCCACAATACTCAGCAGAACTCAGAGGCCTCTCCTGGCTCAGCACTCGGGAGCTGCTCTTGCCGGCGCTCGGGGGAATTTTCAGGGCTGAGGATTAGCCCAGCATCCCGTTGAGCTCTCGCTCCTGTTCTTACATGCAATGATTTTTTTATTCTTTCTTCTGCTGTGCCCAAACTGATTCACAACACTTCACTTGCTGGCCAATGGACTAATTCTGTCCTTTGGAATGATGTAAATTCCATGTTATCGGAAGTACCAATCTTCATAGCCTTCTCAGCCCTTGAAAAGCCACTTTTTTTTTTCTTTTTGGGTCTCACCCAGCGATGCTCAGGGGTTATTCCTGGCTCATACACTCAGGAATTACTCCTGGCAGTGCTGGGGGGGGGGCATATGGGATGCGGGGAATCAAACCCAGGTTGGCCGCGTGCAAGGCAAATGCCCTAGCCACTGTGCTATCACTCCAGCCCCGAAAAGCCACATTTTTTAAATTGTTTTAGTTTTTTGGCCACACTCAGTGGTCTCAGGGGTTACTCCTGACTCTGTGTTCAGGGATCCCTTCTGGTAGTGTTCAGGGGACTATTTCGGATGGTGGGGATAGAATCTGGGCTGACTGCATTCAAGGCAAGTAGCCTGCCTTCTGTATACTATCTCTAGCCTCAAAGCCACCTTTTCAGGGGCCGGAGCAATGGCATAGCAGGTAGGGCATTTACCTTTTCACAGATGACCCAAGTTCAATCCCCAGCATCCCATGTAGTCCCCAAGCATCGCTGAGATTGATTCCTGAGTGCGGAGTCAGGAGTAACCCTTAAGCATTGCCAGGTGTGGCCCCAAAGTCAAGGATGAAAAAGGCACTGTTTCATATGTGATCATTTTGTTAATGTTCGCCTTCTGCACCGTACATCCTTCAGGGCACGGCTTTAGAGATGATCTTTGTCTTTCTCACTGGGGGCGCCTCTAAGTCCTGTTATGACAGAAGGCCCTGGCCAGACTCCTGCTGCTTTCAGCACGCAGGAAGTCTCTTCAGGCTTGAGAGAATGGGTTCTCACACCCTCCTCCTTTATATTTGTTTTTCTTCCTTTTTTTTTTTTGTGGGGGTTTGGGCACACCGGTCTGTGCTCAGGGTTCATTCCAAGACCATATGGGATGCCGGGTATCAAACCTAGGTAGGCCACATGCCAGGCAAGAGCCTTATCCTCTGTACTATCTCCCCTCCCCTCCTTTCCCCTCCCCTCCTTTCCCCTCCCCTCTCCTCCCCTCCTTCCTTCCCTCCCCCTCCTTTCCTCCCTCCCCTCCCCTCTCCTCTCTTCTCCTCTTCCCTCTCCTCTCCTCCCCTCCCTCCTCTCCTCCTCCCTCCCTCCCCTCCCCTCCTCTCTTCTCCTCTCCTCTCCTTTTCTCTTTCTTTTTCTTTTCTGGAATCTTGGAGACTGGGGCTTAGGGGATACCCATTGGAGGTGCTCAGGGGACCACGAGAAACTGGGATCGACCCCAGGGCCTTCTATATGAGAAGCACATGCTCCAGCCCTTTGGGCAGCTTCACAGCCCCTCCTTTTCATTTCTGCTGGCTGTGGCTGCTGGGGGCACCCAGGGGACAGTCCTTCTGTGAGGTCCAACCTGGCAAGCACAAGGTTAAGGCAACTGAGGCCACCGGGTGCAGGACTTGCCCTTCACATCCTCTGGACCTTCCTGCACAAACAGCACATGTAGAGGTGCGTGTGCCATGATGAGAGTGCTCCGCGCGGCAGCTTCCTGGACAGACGCAAAGCGTCCAGACACTGCAGAAATGTGTGCGCAGGTGTAGCGTGGCAGAAGTTTTGTCTGTTTGTTTGGGGGCCACATGTAGCAATGCTCAGGGGTTGCTCCTGGCTCTGCACTCAATCCTTTTTTTTTTATAAGAATTTTATTTTATTGAATCACGATGTGGAAAATTACAATGCTTTCAGGCTTAAGTCTCAGTTATACAATGCTGAAACAACCATCCCTTCACCAGTGCACATATTCCACCACCAAAAAAAACCCTACACAGGACCCGCACCCTGCCCCCGCCTTGTAAATGATAAGTTTCACTTTACTTTCTGTTTACTTTGGTTACATTCAATATTTCAACACAAACCTCACTATTATTGTTAGGAGTACCCCACTAGAGTCAGACCTGTTATGAAGAGAAGTGAAGTCACCACGCCCTTCATCCCCGGAAAGGAAGAGGCAGAGAGAGAAATACCTATACCCTCCTGGGCGGGCACGGGGCCGTGGCTTAGCTCTCAGGCTGGAGACATTCTGCGAGGAGCTGCCCATGCCGAAAGTAGTTTAGCTGGGTCTGGATTCACGCTTGTGCAGTGGCGGAGAGGCCACACACGCGTGCGGCCCCCGGAGTCACATCTCGGTGGCAGGAGGGGCCGGTGCCACCCACCTTCCCAAGAACACCCTCGCGTCCTTTTGCTGCAGTTTTTGTCATAAATCCCATCTGTGGTCGTCATAATAGGGCGGTCACCACGCCCTTCATCAATCCTCGATAGTGTTCAGGGGACCATATAGGATGTTGGGGATGGAACTTGGGTGGGCTGTATGCAAGGCAAACCCCTCTACTCGCTATACCATCGCTCCACCCACATGGGAGAATTTTGACGTGGGGCTGAAGAACTGGGCTGCCATGTAAGACCTCTCAGCCATTAAAGCAACAACTCTCGATGGGTTTATACATGAGTTATACATGGCTCACTATTCTCCATTTAAAATCGATTTTCTAAGGAAGTGGAAAAACAACAACAACAACAAAAAACAAACAAGAGAAAAAAACTATAGCCATGGCTCATCCCAAGCATAAATTCACTTTGTCTATTTTTTTCTACTTTGTGTTTTTATTTATTAAGTTTTTTGCTTGGGGGCTACCTCAGGCAATGCTCAGGTCCTACTCCTGGCTCTGCACTCAGGAACTAGTCCTGGTGGTGCTCAGAGAGAGACAGCTTCCACAGAGCTGTCATTGCCAGCCTTGTACCAGGGGCCTCTGGGTTGCCAGCTGGAGCCCAGGTGACACCCCTGACCCTGGTTCTTTGTCTGCAGTAAACAGGCAGCCAGGTTGTTTTCAGGCTTGCTGTCATGACCGTCCTCTGCATTTGGAGTCATTTCCTGAGGACCCAACCCCAGAGAGATGGAATCACTGAGTGGAAGCTTATGGGTCTTTTTTTTTTTTTTTGCTTTTTGCTTTTTGGATCACACCCAAAGATGCTCAGGGGTTACTCATGGCTCTGCACTCAGTAATTATTCCTGGCAGTGCTTGGGGTACCATATGGGATGCCGGGGATTGAACACGGTCGGCCGCATACAAGGCAAATGCCCTACCCGCTGTACTAACTCTCCGGCCCTGCTGATGGGTCTTTTTTTTGGCTCTTGATCCACTTTTCCAAGTCACTCCCACGGAAGTCCCGATAGGAAGCTTAAATCTGAATGACATTGTTGCATGTATCACATCTTCTAGAGAAAAATGTCTTCCTCCTTGAATATAAACTGTGAACAGACCTAACACTCCTGCCAAGGTCAAATCCTCTGGCTCTCTCGGGAAGATGCTAGAAAGCCCTTTCCCCATGGCACTGGGGTTTACAGTCTGTCCTTGGGTCTCTCCCATTCTTGTCCTTAACCGCCAGAGTGGCTTCCTTCTCTGAAGTTCCTCCAGCCACCACGAGCAGAACCACCCATGTAGGACGCTGCCCTGGCCCTCTCTCCACGCCAGGCTGTGATTAGGTGTGGAGACTTCCGGCGGGCTCCAGTTCTTTCTAGCGCTGCTTGGAGCGTGTGGCATGCTGGGATTAGCACCAAGCAGGGCCTCGGGTACTCAGGCGAGTCCTCTGGTCAGCAGATCCACCAGCTGCTCCCTGGAGGGTCACAAATGAAGCTGTTTTCGGATCTTGCTAACTCCAACTCCACCTGGGGAAAAAAAAATATCACCACTCCCTGCCTTTGAGACCCGGAGACAAAGAAGAGGAGAGATTAAAATATTTACAAGTATCTAACCCCCCCGCCCCTTTTCGGAAGGCACATGAAAGAGGGAAGTAGACAGACATCTGGGAGCGTTTCGAGTGGAGAAAGAAAACAAGCATTTTTCAAAGGGCCATCAGGTGGTGGGTGCCCCCCGGGTCTGGCATGGAGCCTGTCCTGCCAGATTGTTCCCTGGGTCCTAGGGGAGAGTCGGGGAGAGCCGTGGCAAGATGCAGAGGCAGGAAGGGCTGGAGAGCTGAAGGAGGGGCTTTGATTGAAACTTGCATTACTTTGTGAGTTAGAATTCTGTAACCAAGGTTCTTTCGCAGCAGAAATGGGGTGTCTTGGAGACCCCAGGGAAAGATGCTTTAGAGGATGTCAGTGCGTGTGAAGGTCTCGAGAAGATGAGAGCAGAGCTCTGACTCCTCAAGATGGGGCCGGAGGGGACAGGGGTGGAGTTGGGAAATGACTCCATGGTGGCAGTTGGCATGGTGCAGGAGTGCCCGTGATGACCACTCGGACCAGGCTATCCCCGGAGCTCGTCATGTCCCAGGCACCATTCAGACACGTCGCAGGTCTCACTACCGACTCTCACAGGCAAACTTATGTGGAAATTACTTTTCTCTGAGGGCTTGGGGAGTGGGGGAGTGTGGGCACACTTGGTGCTGAAGAGGAAACCGGGGGCTCCTTCAGACCCTAGAGGCATGACAGCATCGCATTCAGAGCTAGGAAGAGAGAACCTGGGGAGTCCCTGAGGAAAGGACTTGACCTTCCCGGGATCCTTGTGAGCCACTAAGAAGAGGTCAAAGGCTGAAGTCATAGTACAGTAGGCAAGGCACTGGCCTTGCATGCGGCCGACCTGGGTTCAATCCTGGACATCCCATAAGGTCTCCCGAGCACCACCAGGAAGTGATCCCTGAGAGTGTGGCCCAAGAAAACAAAAACAAACAATAAAGAAATAGATCTAGTCTCTGCCTGGGAAGGGCATTTAGAGAGAGACGAGGCACAGAACCACGGAGACGGTGGTGGGGCAGGGGTGTCCAGGGAGGTGTCCCTGTTTTGCACGTATGCTAATAGAGATGATACTGTAAGATGCTATTTTGATGAATGAAATGGTCCATTAAACATTTGAAAGCTCTTCTGGTCCCCTCCCCCCACCTTGTGCTTCAGTTGGGGCCTGGGAACTCATACCTGTGAAATATGGGCTCTATTTGGGGCTGGAGTGATAGCACAGCGGGTAGGGCATTTACCTTGCACGCGGTCGACCTGGGTTCAATTCCCAGCATCCCATATGGTCCCCTGAGCACCGCCAGGAGTAATTCCTGAGTGCAGAGCCAGGAGTAACTCCTGTGCATCGCCAGGTGTGACCCAAAAAGCAAAAAAAGGAAAAGAAATATGGGCTCTAGCACTGAGCTACACCGCTGGCCCAGAAACAGGGTCTTTTTGCAAGTTGGCACCCACAGTACCCGCACTAATAGGATGGGAAACCTGGGAAACAGTGCACGGGTGGAGTTGTCCCCCTTTCCCAAGGGCACCCCCTGCTCTCTAAGATAAGGGTGGGTGGACTCAGGCAGTCTAGGGAGGGAGCAGCTTGTGGAAGGGGTGTTTCAAAGCTGCTCTCCCTCTGTTGGGTGTGTCTGGGGGGCTCTCTTGCAGGTCAGGTCGTAAGACTCTCACGTTGATTTTTAGCTGAAACAAAAATGGTGACTTTGATTTAGAAGCATCGACTCCTTTTCTCCCAAAGCTTCTACAAGGTCAGACGTGTCTTAGTTTATAACTGCTAGTGTGTGATTAGACACGGCCAGGACCGGCCCCGGCCCAGCTGGCACTCCCCTCCGTCTTCATCTCTTTGAATGTGTCATCTGAACAATGAATGGCAGAGACCAACGACAAGATTGAGCAGAGAGAAAATCTGGGTGGTCATTTCACACGTTTGTCTCTGTCCTTAGGCTGAAAAAAAAAAAAAAGAAATCAGCGCACCTGGAAGTGGAAGAGTCCCTCTTATCTCAGAACCTCTGAGGCTTGCATGATCGATATTTGGGAGATCGAGACGATGGAGGCCTCAGTGTTTCTGCTGTTCTAGAGACAGGTCTGGTCACTGGTTCCGGGCCACGCACGGAGCCATGCCTGAATCTCAGAAGTCAGCACGCAGGCTTGCCTTGGGGAGCAAGCAGTCCCAGCGTTGTGGAGGGTGGACGGTGGGGACTGACTCATTCCTGCAGACTCATCATATTTCCTGGGGCTGACGGCGTGGCCCATATCCGACACCCTCCCAAGAAGCAGGAGGTCGTGAGGTGGCCCCTTTGCATGGTGCTGCCTGTCTGAGTGTGATCCCGGAGGACTCTGCTGTTTGGGATCCCCAGTGCTACCACAGAGTACGTGAGTACCCCACGACCGAAGGGTACATACCCCCCATGAGCAGCTCAGCTAAGTGTGTGAGTGTTGGAGCCAAGTGTGTGTGACACCCGGTCAGTGCCACAGCAATAACAGAGCAGAGGGCAAAGAAACAAACAAGCGAGCACATTGGCTGAGCAGTATGTGCCCCATACTGGGCTTCAGGGACATAACAGTGAACAGAACACAATCCTTCTTACGGAGCATAGGAGCTTGCTGGAGGAGATAGGGAACTATTAAGTTTATGAAATAAGTGGTGAGGCATGCTGCAAGCAAAATACACACACACACATGCACACAAAAGGGAGGAAGAAGTGCTCGGAGCAGTGATGCTCGGAGTAACATGTGTGGGTTCTATGAGTGAGAGGTCAGGAAAGACCTCTCTGTCAAGATGAGCAGAGACTGAATGGGGGCTAGGGAGTGTTCTTTGGTGGCCTTTGGTCAGAGCATGCTAGCAAGGGAGAAGAGAAAGTGCAAAGGTCCTGGGGCGGCAGAATAATAGCTTGGTCCAACAATAACAAGGGGGCTGAGTGGCTAGAGCAAAGGACCTTGGAAGGAGGAAAGGAAGCTGGACAAGGAGTCAGGGCAAGACAATGGCAGACTCTACAGACATGGACATTGTATTTTGTAAGGAGGGAAAACACGCGAGATTTTTCAAAGAGTGACCTGGTTTGGCTTTTGTTACAGAGGAGTCCATCATTTCTTTCGTGGCAATATAGGCAGCGGGAGGTGGGTAGGAACTGGAAGACTAGGCAGAGGTAATCGTGGTCTAGACCGGCAGGACCAAGAAGTGGTCAGATTCTGGATAGACCTCGAAAGACTTGCAGGTTGGAGGGTGTGCAGGAAAGCGGCCACTGGGATGGCCACGTTGGCTTTCTTGCCTTGTTTACTTGGTGCCTTGAGAACGAACCCTGGGCCTTATCTGTGGAAGCATGTGTGGAATGAGGGTGGAGAGGACTGGGCAACTCCCTGTGGACCTGTCCTTTAAGATTCCCATAAGACCTCCCCGGGGGAGGTGCGGGGGAGCCTTGTGGATGCCTGTCTTGAGCTCTGGGAAAGGTGGAGCTGGCACTTGAGCACTGTGGGAAAAACCCAAGGATGGGGGACATCCCCTAGCTGGTAAGTGCACAGAGTTCTGAGCACCCTGACATGGAGAGACAGATGAGCGTCCATCAGTGGGGACTGAGGGCTGGCCAGAGGGGTGAGGAGAGCCGGGGGTGAGAGGAGGGAAGGGTTTCTGCCGGGTGGGAGTGCGCCATCAACCATGTTTGAAGTTCCCAAGGGTGGGGTGATGAAGCCAGAGGACGGACCGTTGGGTCGGCTGAGAGGAGTCTCAGGACATGAGCTCCTGTCTGTCAAGAACACACAGGTGTTAAATATAGGAAGAGGGGTTACTGAGCATGTTTTGCCGAATTTGAAGGAAAAAATAGAATTTGGAGTAGAGGGCAAGCTGGAGAGGGATGTGGAAATGTTTTCTTGTCTGTCTGTTTCTGGAGGGTTGAGTCACATCCAGTTATGGTCGGGGGAACATGTGGTGCTGGGGGTGAATCTTGGGCCGGGCATGCACTGTGGTAGCATGTTGGACCTTCTCCCTGGCCCAGGTTTGTTTTTATTTTATTTTATTATTATTAGTTTTTGCTTTTTGGGTCACACCCAGCAATGCACAGGGGTTACTTCTGGCTCTGCACTCAGGAATTACTCCTGGCGGTGCTCATATGGGACCATATGGGATGCTGTGAATCGAACCCAGGTTGGCCGCATGCAAAGCAAACGCCCTACCTGCTATGCTATCACTCCAGCCCCTTTATTTTATTTTTGGTTTGGGGGCCACACCTGGCAGTGCTCAGAGCTTATTCCTGGCTCTGCGCTCAGGCATCACCCCTGGTGGGACTTGGGGGACCTCAGGGGGTGTCGGGATGGAACCCAGATTGGTGGCACACAAGGCAAGCACTTGCCTGCTGTACTATCTCTCTGGCCCCAAGTTTGCTGATTTTTAATGGAAGGTGTTTCAGCATGTTGTCGTCAGTGAATACAACCCAGGCAAGTGGGAGGCAGCGGCACTGTGGAGAATCTCCCCAAACCTAACTATTCTCCTCTCCCTCTTCTTTATCCTGCAGCTCGGAGCGCTGATCAATGCATTTAATAATTGTTGTGCTTGATGTTTCTGTGAATGTCTCTGGCATTTACTTTCCCTTTAGGCAAAATTGTTTCCCTCAAATGTGCCCACAGGATGAGATCAAATCAATGGAACGAGGAAAATGCTTTGCCAAAAGAAATCCCCTGACTTTTTGTTCATGGACTCCTGTCAGTTAGTCTTATCCCCTAGCTGAGAGGTGTCCACTGAAAAATCCATAATAATAGGATTATTGAAAACTTATTATTATTGAAAGCTTTACATGAATTATCGCCTTACGGCATCTCTGTGATATGCCTACGATTGAGAAGCTCAGTTTAATGGTGAAGAAACTGAAGCTTCAGAGACAAAGCCAGACGTCCGAGGATTGGAACCATGTTATGAATTGTCTGATGTTTTACATGTAATTACACACACATCATATTCTAAACTGTCTGATGTTTTACATGTAATTACACACACATCATATTCTAAACTGTCTGATGTTTTACATGTAATTACACACATGTCATATTCTGAACTGTCTGATGTTTTACATGTGATTACACACACATCATATTCTGAATTGTCTGATGTTTTACATGTGATTACACACACGTCATATTCTGAACTGTCTGATTTTTACATGTAATAACACACACATGCCATATCCTAAACTGTCTGATGTTTTACATGTAATTACATACACACACATCATACAACTGCACACTTGCTTGCAGGGGCCGGGGAACCCCAAGGCTATCCCTAGACAGTGCCCAGAATTGCACTCAGCAGGTGAGGCCATGCCCTACCTAGCAGAGGGCCTATCCCCGGGCCCCCGAGTCACCCTGTTGACCAACCCCCCGAGAGCTCTTCCCCCCGGGAGAGGCTGCTCCGGGCTTCCTCTCTGCCAGGTGCTGCCCGCCTCGGGCACGGTGTTGGCGGGGCCGGGATGATCAGTGGGGACAAAGCACTGTGCGCGCCGGCTGGGACAGTGGGCTGCGTGACAGCGGCCGTGCGGACGGCAGGGGGCGTTCTCCCTTTGTGAGAGCGCCTGAAAGGCGACCCGGGCGTGGAGGACCAAGCGGGCATCCTTCCCCACCCCGGGCCCATCCGTGCTTGCTGCTGCTGCTGCTGCTGCTTTAACAAAGCGACTTCACAGGCTGAGGAAACGCCTCTCTAGGGAGCTGGTGACTCACCACCGCCGGCTAGAGGGTCTGGGCTGGGAGGGACAGCCCTGGGCTCAGCGTGTTGACACTGAAGGGTAGGGCCAGGAGCAGGGGCCCAGCGCCTGATGCTGACTGGCACCCCACCAAATCAGCCTTCTTTCCCTCGTCTCTTTGCGAGCGCCACCCCTCCGCCAACCGAAAGGCCAATTCCCAGTTGGGCAGCGCCCTGCACGGGTCGGGATGTGACAAAGAAAGGCAAATGTGGTCCTGTGACTTTGAAGTGAATGTCGCACAGGAAGGAGGAAGGGGAGCAGACGCGGTTAGCTGTTAACCCGTCCCCACCCTGCTCCGCCCCGTCTCCAGGACCCCACTGGCCGTTTGCTGTTCTGCGGGCGCGGGGTGGGGTAAGAGGAGAGCAGCCAGCCCGGGGGAGGGCCAGAATCAAAGAGAAAGCCATGTGGTGGGCGCAGGGCTGGGGCGGACACAGCTGTCAGCTGTGAGCTGAGCCGGGCTGGCCCTGACCAGGGCGCCCCAGGCGGTGAGGTGGGGGCTGGGGGCTGCAGCTGCTGCTGCGGGATGCGGGCAGGGCCGAGCCCTCTCACCCACCACAGAGAGCCGAGATGAGGAGGGGGAGGAGCCGGACACTCCCCTTTCTGAGGGACTCCAGGCCTGCCAGGGCTTCCTGGCCCTTCATCTCCCCTGCTTCCAGATTAAGTCTATTTGTTGGGCCACCACTGAACCGGACTCCCAGAAAGCGCTGTGGGTGGCAGGAAGCAACCAGTGTCCTGGCATCGGCCCAGACATAAATCTGACCCTTGATTTGGCACTACTAGCTCCTCTATACATAGACACATACACACACACTCACACACACATACACTCACACACACTCACACATTCACACACTCACACACACTAACACACATTCACATACACGCATTAACAATACACTAACTTACACATACTCATGCACTCACACTAACACACATCACACACTCACACACATTCACACACATTAACACACGAACTCATACATACTCATGGACTCACACACTCACACACATACACACACACTCACACACACATTCACACACTCACACTCACACATAATCACGTACTCGTACTCACGCATACACATACACTCACACCAACACACATCCACACACTCACACACATTCACAAACACTAACACACACAATCACACTCACGTACACATAGTCACACATGCTAACACACATCTACACATACCAACTCACACATGCTCTCACACACACTAACACACATGTACTCAGACACACACTGACATACACACACTCACACACAGACATATAGAGACACACACACACTCATGCACACGTGCACCTGCGCACACCGTGGGGTCTGGGAACCCCACCTTGCTGCAGGCTCTTTGCTGTTTTCCATCAGCAGGAGCCCAGCCCCGACGGGCACGGAGAGGAATGCAGATACCCCGCCCAGATCACACGTGGGGAGCCGGACCTGCTGGGGGCTAAGCTAAACAAACACAAAAATCTGAGGTACAAGTTAAGTGCCAATGGCTACTACAGACGGGGATAGAACCAGGGCGAGAGGCCGCATCCCACCCTGCAGGACGGTTGAAGAGACGAGCCCCAGAGGGGGCGGGCGGTGGGCACAAGCCACGGGCGGGGGAGGAGATGGCGCAGGTCTCCTGTGATTCACTGCCAAGTGAACGTTTCCAGTCGTAACCGCCTTTCCTGGCCCCAGGCTGAGAGAGGAGCTTCCGACCTGTGTGGCCAGGAGGGGCTGTGCTGGCGGGGCCGGAGGGGGCCGGTGGCCTGGGCTCCAGCTGCTTCTAGAAGGCCAGGCACATCAGTTATTATTAAAAGATGTCATGACTCTTTTTTTTTTTTTTTGCCTTGGACAAGAAAGAGCCAGGACTAACCATCCTTCTCGATGACCGCTGGTTCCTGAGCACAGGATACCCAGAGAACGTTGCCTTCCATGATCACAGACTATACACGCGACACATGGGAGAACATGCTTCTCCAGGCCCTCCAGCCCTCTGTGGAAAGCATCCTAGCCAGAGGGCCTCGGAGAGAGCAGCTGTCTTGCCGCTAAGGGGGAATGAGGCTGCACTGGTGTCCTGGTCTCCCGGAAGCCTAGAGCCTGGCGTCTGCAGAAGGGCTCTGCCTGGAACTGCTTTCTGAGGGGTTTTCCTTCAGTGCCTGATTTTCTACTGTCACAACAGCCTGGTCTCAGAGTGATTACTCAGAGGTCAGGCACACAAGTTTTGCCTGCACAAGCCCTGAGTTTCATCCTTGACATTTCATGCCCCCACTTCCCCACGCCCCACCCCCACAGCAGGCTGGCTGGGTCCCCGGCACCCTCCAGCACTGCTAGCCCGCATTGCACCCAGTCACCAGGCTGAAGCCTTGGCTGTCTGTCCATTGACTGTGGGGGTCACAGCGGGTGGGGAGGGTCACTAACATAGACAAGAACAACCCCCACAACCAGCCAACCCCTAAGAGCCCCCTGACATGCAGCACAGGGTTTAGGCCAACCCTGAGAGGATCTTCAGGTGTTTTTCTCAGCATCTGGGGAAGAAAAGCCCCCAACAGCAACAGCTGTGGAGACGGAGTAGGAGCAGGGAGGCCTGAGAGGTTCAAGCTGGGCCGAGGAGGCGTCTCTGAGACCCCTCGGGGAAGCAGAGTGGCCCTCCTCCAAAACCCCATCCTCCGGCTCACCCGGCTTTCCCTTTTCCCGTTCCTGCTTTGGGTCACAGAGGCCCTGCCATGCACCGACTTCAGCCTCTGGAGGGGATGGGAACCCCAGCCCTTTAGCCCTCAGGCCCTGCCTTCCAGCTCCTTGCGCCCCAAGTATGTAACTAACTGGAGCATTTGATTTTTTTCTTTTTGGGTCACACCCGGCGATGCACAGGGGTCACTCCTGGCTCTGCATTCAGGAATTACTCCTGGCGGTGCTCAGGGGATGATAAGGGATGCTGGGAATCGAACCCAGGTTGGCCGAGTGCAAGGCAAACACCCTACCTGCTGTGCTATCACTCTAGCCCCTAGCTGGAGTATTTGGGGTGGTGGGATATAAACTTCTCCCCTTTCCCACTTTGCTTTTCTAACTACGGAAGTGAAGTAATTAACTCCCACCTTCTCTGCTCCTACAGAACCTCTCTGGTGAGTTGGTTCTCCAGAACCCTCTGAGAAGTCCTCCTCCCCCCAGTTTCAGGTGACATATAGGTGCCCTGTTAGGAAAATGAGACCAACTTGCTCTAGAGGAAAGAGAGAGGAGCAGAAAGGGAGAACCGTCACTCAGTCACTCACTCATTCCTCTAACAGAGAGTCTGGGGGCACTAGGGGATGCCCCGGTGTGGTGGGAATTTATCCCTCTACAGTTGTGCAGAAACTCTGCTAAGCACCACTCCTTCACTCCACCTTTCCCAAGACCATCTACAAATTCTTCGAAAACATCCTTTTTGAGGATGATATAATGCCAAATTTATTTAACACTAATATGATATTCTAAACGGCCCCATTGCTTTCTGCTACTATAAGTCAAATCACAGTGGACATATTTGTGCATAAAAAGACTTTTGACATTTTAGTTTATAGCCTAAGGATGGGTTCCCAGAAGTGGAATTATAAGGCCAAGAATCCGAGCATGTTTAAAGCTCTTGATATATTTTTCTAAATTACTTTCCAAAAGGGTTACATTAATTTATACTTTATTAGGCGCCTATAAATGTGTTCAACGTGTCACACTCTTCCCAGCAATCAATATAGGCCATTTAAAATTAGTTTTTAACGACCCTGGTTCATTCTGCTTGTAAAAGGAAGGCTCATGGATGCGGCTGACATTCTCCTTGACCGGACCCTCATCCTGTGGTTTCCCTCCCTGCTCTGGTCATCCCCCACTGCTGCTGTCCACTGCGACTCCCTCCTGGCCTTCCTCAAGGACCAGGCTTTGATCCTATCTGCTGCTTCTCAAAAAATCTGCTCCTTTTCTCCTCCGAGAGTAGAAGTTGCCAGACTTTTCTGTGGAGGAGCAGAGTCCGGACACAGGCTCGTGTCTGCAGCCACTGGTTTGCTGTGGCATGGATGAGGCGCCCAGACAGGACTGTGGGCCCTGACACTCACTCAAAAAGGCAGCCCTGGGCGGGGTCTGGCTGCAGGCTGCAGTTTGCCGACCCCTGCTCTAGAGACCCCTGTTTCTTGAAGCAAGAGTCAAGGGGATGCCTATTTTTTTTTTTTTTAAGTTCCAGCAGCCAGAAAGAAGCTACTTTTCAGACAGAAGCGTACCCAGAAGGATCCCGGAAGCCCCCTCGTCAGCACTGAACTGGGTCACTCTGGATTGCTCTCCGTCTCTACCTTGTTCCAGCCCCACTGATCAGGTCTCTCGTACGGGAAGACACAAGGGATTCCTCAGTGTAAATGCTGTCTTTTTCTAAAAGTTTTATTTGTAAGGTAATTGGGCGATCAGAAACCTTTTGGGGAATCTTGGCTTTAGTATTTTATCAGCCATTTAAAAATTAAATATGAAAATAAATCCTTTGGGGGCTGGAGTGTAGCACAGTGGGTAGAGCGCTTGCCTTGCACGTGGCCGACCCGGGCTCGATTCCCAGCATCCCATATGGTCCCCTGAGCACCTCCAGGAGTGATTCATGAGTGCATGAGCCATGAATAACCCCTGTGCATCGCCAGGTGTGACCAAAAAAGCAAAAAAAAAAATCCTTTGTGGGAAACTTGCATCCTGATTTTTCTTTTCTTTTTTTTTTTTTTACTTTTTTTTGGGTCACACCTGGCTATGCACAGGGGTTACTCCTGGCTCTGCACTCAGGAACCACCCCTGGCGGTGCTCAGGGGACCATATGGGATGCTGGGAATCGAACTTGGGTCGGCTGAGTGCAAGGCAAATGCCCTACCCGCTGTGCTATTGCTCCAACCCCATCCTGATTTTTCTTTATTGCAGTTGAAAGTGTAAATAATGAGACAATTTAATACCTAAAGTCTAATATAAAGTGGGCTATCGCAAGTTGCCCTATTTTTATTAGGTTTTGAAGGTTTTGTGTTTTTTTTTCTTTTTTTAAATGTACAGTAGAGTGGTGTCTGTATAAGTGTTAACTGTAGTGGGATTTTGTCCAACAGGCCTGAAATTTATACTTTGAAATAAACTACTGGGTTTGTAATGAAAGAAAAAAAAAGTGATTCCTCAGTGTCAGGGCCATGGATAGGGAACCTGAGCTGCGGTTAGAACACACAAGGTTTGCTAGGAGTCCACTTGGCAGAATCCAAACACAAGTTTCTTACTTAACCCCTCCGGGCTGTGATTCCAGAAGCAACAGGATGGCTGATGGGCGCTGGCATGGGAAGGAAGGGGCACCCAGAGGGAAGGAGGAAATGTGACTGGAAGAAGGGAAAGCAGGGTGGTGGGGGCAGGGAAGGGGAGTCCTCGTCTCCTGGAGAGGCACTCGCGCTGGCCTGGCCACTGGCTGGAGCCCTTCGCTCTCACAAAATACTGGCTGCACCTTATGTGTCTTCTGGGGAGCAAGATGCAAAACAAACTGAGGGTCCTGCCCATCTTTGAGGACCCCCGGACTCTGGCTCTGAGAACCCCTGTGTATGTGCTCCTGAGGGCCTGCCCGTGACCTGGGTCCCCGCACACTGACACGGAAGTCACTAATCAGTGCTCAGGGGTCCCAAGCCACAAAGCCTGAGGCCCTGTTAGCCTCTCGTGCCCTTTCCCAGGCCAAAGCGGTGTGCAGAGTCCACGGGGCACCTGCCTGCAGGCATGGGGTCACTTGAGAAGCCCCACTCCTCAGATGGGGCAGGGTCCTGGTCTCCTGTGACAGGACCACGTGTCCTCCACACTGTCCCCACTCCAGGTTCTGGGGCGGGCCCCTACACCTCCTCAGGGACAGACTTTTCTCTGAAACTGTGGCTTGAGGAGTCCACTGGTCAGTAGCCTCTGACTGCCCCACGCACACTGCTGATGGCCCCCTGAGAGCAGAAATAGCCAGCCTGAGGCTTGGGGTGACAGTGGAAGGGCCAGGGGAGCCAGGTCATCCCATGAATCCAACTGGTCATTTTATATCTAGTTTTGGTGTTGAGGCCACACCCAATGGTGCTCAGGGCTTACTCCTGGCTCTGTTCTCAGGGATCGCTCCTTGCAGGACTTGGGGGACTATATGTGGGGCCAGGGATCAAACCAGGGTCAGCCACATGCAAGGCAAGCACCTTACTCGCTGTACTCTCACTCCAGCCCTCACAAGTGGTCGTTTTAAGATCTCACTTCTATAGGGGTAACCAGTTGGGCGGTGGAAATAGCTCAGGGGAGGGATAAATAAGAGATTAAAAATAGTCACTCTCATGCTCTGGCTCTCTTTCTGGCCCCATGTTTGCATGTAACACATATATATGTGTGTGCACATATGTGTGCGAGCGTACGTATGTGCGTGCATGCGTGTGTGTGTGTGTGTGTAGAACAAAGACAAGACCAGCAGGGCAGAGAACAGTAAACATCAGCATGGAGGCACCGAGCACAGGGCACTGTGGATTGGATATCAAGGAACCCAGATCGCCTGGACACTGTAGGACATAGACATGGTGGACACTGGACATGGTGAAACCAGACCAGCACAAGACCTTGACTTTGTACACAGGATAGCATGGGAGCAGCATGGGACTGGACAGAGATGACAGCCAGTGGTAGGAGGGTGGCTGTTTATTTAACTTTATTCTATTGTATTGGTTTTGGGGCCACACCTGGTGGTGCTCAGGAGTTACTCTCGGCTCTGCACTCAGGGATTACTCCTGGCAGTGCTCAGAAGGACCATGTGGGATCCTGGGTTGGCTGAGTCCAAGGCAAATGGCCTCCCCACTGTGCTACTGCTCCAGCCCAGGGTAGCTGTTCCGACTGTTGAATAAAATAACTCTAATACCCCAAACTTCCGGAGGCTAATTTTAGATGCCGTCGCAGTCGTAGAGACCAGGGGACATTCGCTGTATGAGTTGGGACTATGTGAGCAGAGATGTGGAGCACGAGGGCAGGTGGGGGGTGGGCAGGCTCGTGGCAGGTGTGGACCTAGCTGAAACCCACCGGAGGAAGAGCCTTAATCTGCTCAGGCTTTGTTCACCTTGAAAGTCCTCGCCAGGCGGCATGCGGGCCGCGGTCTGATGAGCCTGGCACTTCCCACTCTCCCTGGGATGCTTCCCTATCGGAACCATCTGTAGATTTCCTTCCAGTCGGCACACTGGCCGCAGAGATAATGTAGGTACTCTCAGATAGCCCGGAGCAGGCGAGATAAGGAGGAGAGCCGGGGAAAACTTGATTGAGTGACCGAGATAAATGTACTGTACCACAGGAAATCGAAATGCAAAAATAAGGACCGGGAGCAAGTGAAATATTTAAAAAGCTGGAAGAGGACAGGCGGTGTGAGGGACCCGCCATATCCCTTCAGCGCCTGAGCTCCTGAATATTGCAAAAGATAACAGGGTGGAGAAAGTCCCAGAATAGAAACTAGCCATTAAGGGAGACAGAAAGATGGTCTGGCTTACAAATGGGATTATAATTAAGAAAGGAGGGGTGGGAAGCAGGCTTGGGGGATGGTGCTTCACCTCTGGTCTTACTGAGGCGCCGTCTCCATGGGAAAGCTGTGTGTGTATGTATGTGCGTGTGTGCATGCGTGCGTGTGTGTGTGTGTGTGTGTGTGTGTGTGTGTGTGTGTGTGTGTGTGTGGTGGTGTGGGTCGGGAGTTGCCTCCAGAGCATTTCTCTTGCCCTTGCCCCTGAGGGTGGGAGGGAGATGGGAAGTCTTGGATGAAAGACACATGTACATATGTGTGTACATGCGTGCAAGTTGGTGAAGAGAGTCCGGAGGTGTCTGAACCCGAATCCAGGTAACTTAGCGTCCATGAGGCGGGCGTTTTCTCCTCAGTGGGGTGAGTTTTACACACTCGGACAGACCCAGGTTCCTGCGCTCAGGTGGTGGTTTTGTCTTCAGGGTGGAGGCGGGGCTGCTATGGTTCCAGCATCGGGGAAAGGGAGAGTGTGTGAGGGCACAGTCGCCTGCCCCAGGAGGAAGGCCCCCCATCAGCTGGCGCCTGGGCGTCTTCCTCCCGGCTGGGGAGCGACTGAGGAGAGATAAAAGAGGGCTTTTATCTCTTGGCACAAGTTGGCAGCACAAACACTTCTTGTTTTTCCTTTTCCTAATCCATGGTTTTGTCTTTTGTTGTTTTTGTTTTGTTTGGGCCAGACTCAGCTGTGCTCAGGGCTTACTCCGGGTTCTGTGGTCAGGGATCACTCCTGTCAGGGCTCAGGGGATCATCTGGGGTGCTGGGAATTGAACTTGGGTCAGCCACATGCAATGCAAATGCCCTACCCACTGTACTATCTCTCCAGTCCCTAATTCTTGACATTTGATTGAAGAGATAGTGAAGATTCTGCATTGGGAGTGAAATCTTTTTTTTTTTTCCTGTTCTTTTTTTATTTTTATTTTTTTTGCCACCAGCTGATGCTCAAGAGACCAGGTGGTGCTGGAATCCAACATGCAAAGTCAGAATCAGGCTTTGAGCCGTCTCCTAACCTTGGGGCTCTGATTAGTCGACATGTGGGGGCTCTGGTTCTGCACCCGTCTTTCTCCTTCTTCCCCTTGGTCACAGGCAAGATGGGAACTGAGAAGAGTTTCCTTCCTGGAGACCACTAGTATGATGACCCCTTTTCTGTGGCCTGGGGGGCCTGAGTGCGCGCAGCCAGCCTCAGGGCAGTGCAGTGACCCACATTTCTGGGGGAACAGCCTGGGCCAAAATAGAGCTATGACTGTTCCCATCTCCATCTTTCTGGAGCCAGCCTAGGCTCTGGAGCTCATGGCAGCTTCTGCTCTGCAAGCAAGTGCAAAGAACTGAGAATAGGGCCCGGATGCAAGGAGCTGTGCCAAGCCATCAGCAGGGAGCAAGAAGGTGGGCGTGGCTGGGGGGCTACCCCTGTGCTTTATCATAAGAGAGCACAGGTCTGTGGAACAGGGGCCACAGTGAGGGCGACACCCGCTCAGGGGCCAGTGGGGGAATCGACCCTCCAGACTCCAGACATTTCACTTTGTGCTGGGGTGGAATCCCAGCAGCTCCTGTGGGGGACTATATGTACCGTCCTTTTGCCCAAGGGCATCACCACCATGATCTACTGTGCCCTTCATTGGCGCTGGGGTCTGGGCTCAGTGACCCCCCGTGCCTCTCTCTATTTCTAAGCATAACAGCAACACATGAAACATCCAGCTGACCCAGGACTACGCCTTAGCTCATCTCTTGCTCCCTTGGTAGCATCGGCACAGCGTTTTCTTAAACAGCGAGGTTGCCTTCTCCCACCCATCGGATGGCCCCCACACCTGGACAGGCAGACAGAAGGCCTGTGCTCTCTGGGGGCTGCCACGGAGGATCCAGCTGCCAAAGAGAAGCTGCAGAATGCTCCTCTTTGAGTTCACCCCTGGGTGATGGAGGTGGGCTGGTTGCGCCTTTCCCAGGAATTTGCAAGGAAGGTTGTATTCCTGCCAGAAGTGTAGTTCAGTCTTCTGAAAATACCAGCTTCTCCGACCACACTCTGGACCCTACAGGCCAGGGGCTAATGTAGACTTCCTGTGTTTCCAGGTGAAGGAAGAAAGGGTCAAACACTTAAGTGGTTCACTTGATTTGCTCTGGGAGAAGAGACAGTATATAATCATTGTCTATAAAAAAAATATGATTTTCTGTTACGGGAGGTCATAAACCAGGTAGTCAAAAACACATGGACATGAAAGAGCTGTTCTATCCCTTCCAGCTTCGACTATGGTCAAATTCTGTAAGGCTTTTTTTCTTTTTTTGGGGGGGGGAGGGCACACGTGACAATGTTCAGGGGTTACTCCTGGCTCTACACTCAGGAATTACTCCTGGTGGTGTTTGGGGAACCATATGGGATGCCAGGGGTCAAACTTTGGTTGGCTGTGTGCAAGGCAAACGCCCTACCCGCTGTACTATTGCTCTGACTCCCAAGATGTTTTTCTGTATGTGGGGAGGGGCTACACCTGATTATGCTCAGGGCTCACTCCAGGTAGAGCTCAGGGAACCACGTCTGGTGCTGGGGATTGAACCAGGGTTGGCCACATACAAGGCAATTGCCTTAGTCCCTGGACTATCTCTGCAGCCCGTGTTCTGTAGTATCTGAGCCCTCCTCTTTGTCACCTGGGAGGTGGGTGAGATAGTTGCCTGTGCTGCCAGAATAAGATGGGGTTATTGATGTAGAGCTCCCTCGATGCTGCTAGCATTCATGGCCAAGGACTTTGAGAAATAAAGGAAGCACCCTTCCCCCCCAACACACACACTGATATTCCAAGGGGGAATAAAATGATACTTAGGTTTTTTTTTGTTTGTTTGTTTCTTTTTGGGTCATACCCAGCGATGCTCAGGGGTTACACCTGGCTTTGCACTCAGGAATTACTCTTGGCAATACTTGGGGGATATGGGATGCCGGGGATCGAACCCGGATCGGCCGTGTGCAAGACAAACGCCCTACCCACTGTGCTATTGCTCCGGCCCCAATACTTAGTTTTTAAAAAGAGGCAAAGCAACACATATTCAAGGAAGTTCATGAATAGAGAACTCTGACAACAATATTGCGTACCCAGATGCAGGGGCTGATCTTCTGGAGACACGGATTTGTGGATATATGGTGTGTGTGGACACATGGCACGTGTGGACACAGCTCTTCCATTTGTTTCTGAGAGGCAGCCAGTCTGATTGGTCAGTGACGGTGTTCTATTCTAGCTCATCCAGTGGTGCTCAGTGGTTGCTCCCAGCACATTGCTTGTGTATGTATGTGTGTGTGTGTGTGTGTGTGTGTGTGTGTGCGCGGGGGGTGGTGGTGGGGTCGTGGGGGGTCCATGCAGTGCCAGTAATTAAACCATGGGCTCCTGCTTGACAAGTACGTGCATTCACTCTTGAGGCTCTCCCTAGCCCCTCTGGTTAAAAGTGTGGCGTCTCGTTTACCAAGGCAGGAAGTTGTCTCTCGGCCCTGAGAGCTATTTGATGAAGGAGAATGATGCCACGTTGTTTGAGGTTGTCTCTGACATTGTCAAGGGTCCCTGAGCAAATGCCAACCCACCTCCGAGGAAAGCCCCATGGTCAAAACTGGCGTCTATGGAGACGGGCAGCTCCCACAAAGGAGGTCAGAGGGAGGGAGGGAGGTCCCTCTTCTCGGGAACTCTTGACTCGAGGGCTAAGCCTGTGTCACCCTGGCCTTTGAGTTCGCTGTGGTTACCACGAGGCAGTCGCCCTACCCAGCCACATTGGGGAAGAACCCGGGAATTCTCTGGAATTAGAAGACTCCTGGGGGTCAGCCTCCCAATTGCACCTGATTACTCCCTAGCCTCTTCCTCGAACCTCTTTTTTATTAAGTTTCACTTTTTTATGAATACACTATGATTTATGATGTTAATCCTAGCTGGGTTTTAGGCACACCATGTTCCAACTCTGGTTCCCAGCACCAGTGCCAACTTCCCTCCGCCAGTGTTTCCTCCTACCAACCGCCACACGGCCTCTTTGATAGGCACGTTAATTTTAATTTTTTTGTTCATTTCTGGACTACACCCAGCGGTGATCAGGGCTTACTCCTGGCTCTGTGCTCAGGAATCACTCTTGCTGGGCTTCAGGGACCATACAGTACCGCTAAGGATTGAAACCGGGTCAACTGTGGGCCAGGCAAGCTTGCTACTCACTGCACTATTTCTCTGGCCCCGACAGGCACATTTTAAAGTTTGGTTGTTGTGGTTCCCCCTTGTCTGTGGAGGAGAGGACCGTTCTGGACCCAAACATCCAGCATAGTTTTCTCCCAGGAGGGACGGGGCGGCTGTGGGCAACCCTGGTAGACCAAGTAGGGGTCACCTCACCCTGTCCTGTGTCCCTCTCCCTGCCCACAAGAAGGGCACTCAACAGTGGACTCAGTCTGGCACCCTTTAGAGTAGGAGAACCGCTCCCAGGTGCTTTCAAGATACTCAAGTCACGTGATCATGCCTGTCGGGACCCCCAGAACTTTGAGTCTTTGGTAATAACACCCCAACTCACCAGAGAGTTCAGTGTTCTCAGTTCAGACTTTTTCCTCTCTGTGTCTCTGTCTCTGTCTCTGTCTCTCTCTGTCTCTGTCTCTCTCTCTCTCAAACCCAAATTATTCTGGGGATGGGGTGGGGTGGGCTAGGAAAGAGAGATCAATCTAAAACCTTGAGACTGGTGGCTAATGGCCTTCAGATTACAAAGACTGGGTAAACAGACTCAGCGCTCTGATTCAACATACTAATTGTTTGTTAACCTTTGCATAACCTTTAGGAAGCCTCGGAAAGTGTGGATTTAAAACCCAGAGTACACGCCAGGTATTCCCGGGGCACGGCCCACTTTTGCGAGGTGTTAAAACTCATTAATTTTCTGTCAAGGCTGGGCAGGAAAGGGGGGGAGCTGGGGGAACAAAGCATACGAAACAGAGAACTAATCAAGCAAATTAATGTATGCAGAAGGCCCTCTCCGACTCACAGAGCCATCCGCTGGCTACCTATATGAGCTATAATTACATAAAATGCGAGCAATCCCGAGATGGAGTGTGATTTAAGGGTTGAGAGAGCAAACATAATAACAATAGCCTATTACTAATAGCCATCATCACTCTAATAACGTTGGCCCTTGGCTAACGCCCTCGTTTAGGGCTCTCTGTGCATGTTAGCCCCATTAATTAATCCTCTCCAAGTACGGCCAGCCGTGGCGGTTACTCAGACCATTAGCTGTAATACCTGCCGGCAGAAAGGCGGACATGAGAGTGGGGGAAGAGATAGTGTAACCCACTCTCTACATTAGGGCCCTGTGCACCCCCCTCCCTAACTGGGGTACTATGAGTGGCCAGGGTCCCCTGCGGTCTAGTGGCATTTCACAGGATGTTTGGGAGAGAAGAATGAAGCACTGATGGTCTTCTAATAATGGGATCATCCAGTCACTCAACAAACACATTTCTGGTTAAGGGAAACCCTAAGTGGGTATTGGATGTAGCTCACATCTGCCACCTTCCAGTTTTCTCCAGATGGTTGTATGTCCCCGCCTTCAAGGGCTGGAGCCAGCTTGCTCCTTCTTGGTTTTCCTGGGCTTCTCCAGGTGATATCTGAGGCCACTTCCCTTTCTTCCATCCCAAATCCCACCCACTGCTGTCTTCCTTGGTCTTAGTTCTTTTCGTCCTTGCGGTGCTAAGTCCTCTTCCCTAGGAGGGGAGTCTGAACACCTTACCCTGTGGGAGATCCCTGAGTATCCCCAAGTTTATCCACTCTATATAGCATTGATCTGCTTGTTTTTACTCAAGCAGGACGTCTGGAGCCTGACCCCCGTGATCAGGCCTCCTGCTCTACACAGGAGTTTGTATCGTGGCAAGGGACGGGCATTGCACTGTTGTGTGACTGAACCCAATCACGAAAAACCTTGTAACTGAGTAGCTCATGGAGATTCAATTAAAAAGGAAGACAAACTAATGAAGATGCTGGATAAGCTTCACAAATAAAAATAATGTAATGACGAATGAAAAGAACCAAGCAAGAAAAAGGGGAAGCCAAAAAACCCAAGAGGTTGCCCCAGGGGAAACGGGTGTTATCATGCGATCGGGTCATTCATCGTGGTACCATCCTGTTTTTCTGAGTGAACCAGACCAGAGCTCGGACCACCCACATTCATGCCTGTGCTTCGAGCAGCCCCAGAGCCCTTTTCCCTGCAAGAGTCCTCCCTGCCTGGCTCTCTCTTGGCCCCTGGGCCTGCCCACCCACCTGTCGCTGGCTCTAACCAGTTGCACATAGCCGTGCCAAGCTAATTCCTGGCCCTGTGGCTCTGCACGTACTTCTTAGCCCTTCTGGCTGGGTTTTGAGACTCTAAAGCACTCTTGCAAACATGGAAGCCTGTTCAATGCACGGTTTAACTTTCGAGCGGTGTGAGTGTACCAGGTAGTCGCGTTGTGAACACTGAAAAGCAAAACACATGAAGGCTCCTTCCCTACTCCCCCTGCACCAGGTCTCTGGCCTCTGCTTCCCAAAGGTAACCCCTGCTTCCGTTCCTCTACATATCACCGCTCAAATGACCATGCTTAGAGGTTGAGATTCTTGTTTGTTTGCGTTTGTTCTGGGGCTTTGGACAGGGGCTAATCCTAGCTCAGTTCACAGTGGTCACTCCCAGAGATGCTCAGGGACCATGTGTGGTGCTGGGGACTGAACCCAGACCTTCTACACGCAAAGCACGAGTTCAGCCCATTGAACTCTCTCTCTCGGGCCCAGAGTTTTTACTTTGTAACTTTTGGAGTTACATCTGGTAGTGCTCAGGGTTATTGGCAACGTGGTGCTTGGGGGTCTCTCCTGGTGGTACAGTGCCGGGAGCAAGCACGGAGCTCAGAGTGCGCTTTCTGGTCCTTGTGCTATTTTTTTTTTTTTTGGAGGGGGCTGGGGAGAGGGAAGGTAAACCTGGCTCTGTTGAGGGCTTATTCTGGCTCTGTCCTCAGGGCTCACTCCTGACGGGGCTCAGGGAACCACCTGTGGTGGCCGGAATGGAACCCGGATGACTGCGTGCATGGGAGGCGCCCTCCCCTGGACTCTCTCTGGCCCCGGTGCTGCTTTTTGATCTGAGTTTCTTCCCTGTTAACAATCTGCGGGCCAGGGAGGGGCTGATTCTCAGTCCTCGTGGAGGCTGCACCACCGACTCCCCCATTGTTGGCACTTGGGGCCGTTTTTTTTTTTTCACAAAGCCTGTCGCTGTGAACAGCCTTCTGCCTGCCGCCTGGCCACATGGGTCTAACTGCCAGAGCGGGGATGCCTGGGAGCCTGGGGTCAACGGGGAGGGGGAGGCGCACATTCTGATGTTGGAGTCAGATTGCTTTTGGAAAACCTTTCTTCCTGCTTCCCCCCACTCCCAGACAGCCTGCTTCCCTCATCCCCGCCCCTGTGTCTTCCAGTGTGGTCACTCACTGTTGACTCTCCGAGACGTGACCTCCCGCTCCAGGGCCAGGCCTTTGGACGCCCCAGAGCACTGCACCTCAACTTTTCCACGATTCAGTTCTAGCAACCGTGTCCGAGACAGGGGACCACAGTCCCCCCGGGGGGCGACCGGTTGTCCCCTACGATGAAATCTGAAGACATCCCCAGCATCCGCTGTTGAATATTTATCGGGGAGCCCGCTGCGTGTGGGGCCCACACAGCCACCGAGAGCTTTGGAACGAAAGCACGCGTTGATTTGAAAGGCAGAAATTACTTAATAAAAAGCGACAGCTCCATCGAGGCCACAGAGGTGCCACAGTTTCCCCGGGCGTCTGGATGTTCCCCGGGAAGCAGGTGGGGGTGTGTCCCCCTCTGAGAAGCCACATGAATGCGGCAGCTGGTCTCCAACAGGACGTGTGCGCAGGACGGGGGACCTCATCGCTTTTCTGTCTGCGAGCAATTAACTGGCACCGGGAAGCCCCGTCTCCTTCTATCATCCCCTAATGACTGGGTGGGGGAGGCAAGCACCGAGTGTGCACGGCGGTGGCTAATGGGCAAAGTTCTCCCTTTCTCTGTGCCCACACACCCACTGCGCTTCCAGTTCCTCTCCCCTTGCCAAGACCACAAAGCAACCGACTTTGTCCCGGCTGCTCACCTCTGGAATTAAATGTCCTTTGCAAAAAGCCCACCCGGTCTGGGCCAGACAGCAGCTTCTTTTGTCTTTCTCAGGCTTGGGTACCCCTCACCCGGCCCGCTCGCTCCTGCCCCCCTCCCCCGCCCCCACCCCGACTTTTGTTTCCCGAGTCCCATCCCAGGGCCTGTCAGATTACATTTTTTATTGCATCGAGACAAAAAGCCATCTGGAGCTCCTGCGCGCCACTGTCAGTGGGCTGCTGTTCCCAGGGTCTCCTGCCAGGCCCCCCGATTAAGAGTCACCCCCCACCGGCCCTCTCTCTTTATTTCTTACCCCTGCAAACCAACCCCCCCTGCCCCCCCCCGCCGCCTCCGCCCCTCCTCAGCTCCCAGGCTTTGTCCCTGCGTTCCCCTCACCCTATCACTGGGCTGCGGTACCTTGTCTTGACAGAACAATGCGGGCTGTCAGCTTGTATTAAGTGCAATTTCAGGAGTCTGGAAGCTTGCAGAGTCCTCATTGAGTTCGACCCACAAACCCGGAGCTGCCTGTCTCCCGGCCGGCCGCGGAGGCCCGTCGGCCAGCCCTCTTTTCTTCCCCCTTGGCACCCCCACCCTAAACAGCACATTAAACACGACACAGAGGTCAAGGACATGGCCTGAAAGAGGCGGGGCGGTGGAGAGGCCCAGAGTGGACGCTGTGGGGGGATATGACGGCAGAGGCTACCCACCTTGTCCAGGCTGCCGAGGGCCCCCAGACTTACACCTGACAGCTCCAGGCAGGTGTCCTGTTGGCACAAGTGACCTCTGGCCGCCATGCGCTGAGAAGGCCCAGGGCGGAGGGGCGATGGGGCCACCTCTTGCTTACAGAGCATTTGCCTGGGCCAAGGCAGGGGACAGGGGTGCAGGAGCAGCCCCGGCTGTTGGAGACATGGGAGCGAGGCTGTGCGTCCACCAGGAATGGAAAGATGTCAGGGTTCACATTTGCGCGCTGCCTCCCGGACGCCCTCTGGCTTTGGTTCCCAGCCCGGGCTTCTCTGGACTCTCAGCCGTGGCCGGGCTGTTGAGAAGAGGCACCAGACGCAGCTCACAGCACGTGTTCAATCAATACTGGATGTCACTAGAGACCCCAGGCTCCCTGCCTCCTCCTGGGCTGGGCCTATCGTTATTCTTTGTGTTCTTTGGCACTTGAGGTCACCCTCGGCTCTCTTTCCCAGGTTGGGAAGGATGAGCCAGAAGTCCCTAGTCTCCCCTCCCAGCCCAACCGTCTCCCTCCACCGTTGCTTAGGCAGGATCCCCACATTCCTTCCCTCCTGCAGATTCTGGTGCGGGACGAGGGGGCTGGAAATGTTCAATAAATCCCAAACAGAGCATAACATGAGGCCCCCATAGCTATGCTACCGGACTCCGCGCCAGGCTGTTTTCACTTGGGGCGCCCCAGACGGGGGTGGGTGAGAGCCCTCCCCGCCCCAAGGGACCCAGCCCTGGCAACCGACCTCCACAACCCACCTGCCGCCATGCTGCAGGCCATTTCCCACAAGCTCGGTCTGAGCCTCACACATGAGTGAAGTCCCACGGAACCCAGGTAATGCGGGACTTTGTGACCTTGGACTCTGGGCTCAATGGGACCTGGGAGCGGAGATCCTCTGCCCATTTTCCTCAGTCTCCAGCGACCCAGGTGTCACTTCCATAAGCCACCTCCTGCTGGTGCCAGATAATCTCGTCATCGGCCACCATCCAGATCACATGGCTGCTTCTCCCGGAAGGGAGCATAACATGAGGCCCCCATAGCCATGCCACCGGACTCCACACCTAGCTGTTTTCACTCGGGGTGCCCCAGAGGGGGGCGGGTGAGAGCCCTCCCCACCCCAAGGGACCCAGCCCCGGCAACCGACCTCCACAACCCAACTGCCACCATGCTCCAGGCCACTTCCCACACCACATGCTCAGGCTGAGCCTCACGCATGAGGTCCAGGAACATATTCCTGGACCGCTTGACACATTATAAGACACTCCTACCCATTCTCCATAATTATCACACCATATTTGATGGGGTTCAGACAATAGAAAACCAATCATAGAGGGAAATGTATATATGTGCATATATACACATTTTCAGATATATGTACCAAAGCTCACATCATCCAAATGTTAACATATTAGTGATATCCTGTAGAATGTCTTAATGGCTCCTGCTAAAATAGAACAGTCTTCATACTATTTCTTATATGAGCATCTTTTCATAAGCATGTTCAGCAGTTTTTCATAACAGACAATACAAAATATATTATTTTGTTTGTTTTTTATTGCTTTTTTGGGTCACACCAAATGATGCACAGGAGTTACTCCTGGCTCTGCACTCAGGAATTACCCCTGACGGTGCTCAGGGGACCATCTGGGAAGCTGAGAATCAAACCAGGGTCAGTCACATGCAAGACAAATGCCCTACGCTTTGTGTTATTGCTCCAGCCCCCAAAATATGTTCTTTTGGTTGTGTTTTGGGACAGGTATTGGTGCTTGGGATGGAAACACCCCAAATCTGGTGGTGGGAAGTGTAATGGTGGTGGGATTGATGTTTGAATATTAAATGTAATCAAGTATTGTGAACTAACTTATAAAAAATTTTTTTTAAAAATTCAAAACAGCTCGCCTGAGCCGAAGCTCAGTCAGAAAGGTCCACGAAGGGTGGGTTCCTTGGAAGGGAAGGATTGATTTAAGCAAGTCGAGCACTGGCCTTTAGCAGACACACCGAGTAGGAATGGATTCCCTATTTGCGCCTCTCATTTGATACAAGCCTGAATTTGACTTGACTGAGCACTTCACAAAGGTGTGGATCGAGTCCCTCCGCATCTGTCTGCCTGCTGATGACACCCTCCCACCTCCCTGTCAGAAGAGGATGTTTCTCGAGGGAATGCAATGAGGTGGAAGGGAGATCTCAGCTCCTGAGCCCCGGCCTGTTGCATTTAATTCTCACAAAATCCTGTGATGGAGGCTTTATTAGGTTCGTTTCATGCATGAACAACTGGGGACTCAGCGTTTAAGATTCCAGCTCTTGGTTTCGGAACCCACCGAAGGGTCAGGATGCACCACTCAAATCTACCTTGTAGCTACTCTGGGCTTTCCACACTAGGCGCCTTAAAGTAGTCACCTAATCAGGGCAGACATGATACCCGTCAGGGCTGGTCAACAGTTAAGACACTCAAGTGTTTATTCTTCACAAGTAGTCAATTGACTGGACCACATGTTACAGTGTCTCGCCAAACACTGAAATTACATCAAGGCTCAACTTTCCATTAATGATCGCACTCTGCCTTGGGGAACAATTCTGTTCTGAAAATGAAGCTGGTTGCAAACTTGTAGTGGACAGATCCAGCCCGGGGATCCGGGACGTCTCACAGATCTGTCTCTAATGAGCTCCAGAGCAGACACTTATGTGGCCAGCACTGACGTGTTTGGGAGACTGAGGCTTGCTATATTTTATTTTATATCTGTTTCTACAAAAAAAAATCCATTCAGAGCAGAAACTTCTTGTCTCTAGCAAGGTGACAGAAGAAAAACAAAACCGTGGAGCCAGGCCTGTGGACTTGGTCAAAGCCAGGGAAGTCTGTGGGGCCGTGCAGAGTTCCTCATGTAGCTACTGCGGAAAATAAACCCTTTTCAACTCTGGATGCTTTCTTATTAAAAATTTTTTTTAATTAAATTAAAAAAACATGATTTATAAAGTTATTGACAGCCGGGTTTTAGGTTTGGATGTTTTCTTTATGATTAGACAGTTGAACTAGATTGCTCCTAAGGTTTCTCTCTTTTTTTTTTCTTTTTGGATCACACCCGTCGATGCTCAGGGGTTACTCCTGGCTCTGCACTCAGGAATTACCCCTGGCGGTGCTCAGGGGACCATATGGGATGCTGGGAATCGAACCTGGGTCAGCCGAGTGCAAGGCAAATGCCCTACCCGCTGTGCTATGGCTCCAGCCCCCTAAGGTTTCTCTTGATTAATTCTGCAATGTGCTTTGCCATCTTTGAGGATGTCTTAAAAGCTAGTAATAGCCACCATTAAACCATCGCAGATACCACAGTCACAATAATCACTGCACTTGACAGGTTTGGTTTCACGCCACTTTCAATCTTCACAGTAGTCTCCCATTGTTTATAAGAAAACTGGTGATGGGAGACATCAAGTCGTTTGCCTGAGGTCACACAGCTAATAGTAGTGGGAGTTATTTGAACCAGGCAGCTGACTCCAAAGCCCTATATTTTGATGGTGACCAGGTGAACAAAAGGCTCCCACACACAGCTCCCAGCCCAGGCCTAACAGGAGAGCCTGGCTACAGCCCTCCCTGAGCTCCAGCCCCAGGTTGAATAGCCAAGCCTGGAGGACCACTCAGGACTCATCTAGCGAGAAACACTAAGTGAGCATAGTATCCAAAGGACCGACTTACTTGGCTTTGAATCACTCTCAATAGCCTTGAGTGAAAGTTCCTGGATATAAATTCTAGATGGAAACTTATGCACCCAGGTCTGTGACGGAGAGCACTGGGCTGGGAATCTGAAGGGGGCTCATGCCGGCTCTGCCTTTCACCCACCCAGGGACCTTGGAAGCTCCCATCCTTTGGGGCCTCACAGTCCTGTTTGCTCCCAGGCAAGTACGTTACATCAGTGTCATCAAAATAGTCTGGAGATTCTAATTGGACCCAAATTTAGCCTATGAGTGTGTGAGTGTCTGTGAGTGTGTGTGTGTGTGTGTGTGTGTGAGAGAGAGAGAGAGAGAGAGAGAGAGAGAGAGAGAGAGAGAGAGAGAGAGAGAGAGAGAGAGAGAGAGAGAGAGAGAGAGAGAGAGACTTGACTGGGGCAGATGGCATTCTGAAAATTCTTAGTCAACTGTCTGGTGGCTCAATATTGGAGCAGGAGGATTCAGTATTGTTTGGGTCCAGAGGTACTGAAGATCACCAGGGTGACCCCAGCAGTGCTGAGATCCATTAGAGTTACACCTAGTGGGGATGGGGTGAGGTGGCAACTGGTGCCTAGGATCAAACCAGACACGCATGTCCCTGGACTCTTTCCCTGGGCCCACCTGCAGGTTTTGTTTAATAGATACAGTGATTAAAAATTATTTTTGAATGTATGGTCAATCCTTAAAATAGGTAATGTTGGAACTAGAGTGAAAGGGGCTTGTGAGCAACTGTGTAAACTGGAGGCCCAGGTTCAATCCCTTGCCCCACCGAGCGGAACACCACTGGGATAGCCCCTAAACCGGAAACACCCAGCAGGGAATGTGTGTATAAAAACCAGTTGCTGCTGAGTCTCGTGGGGAATCTGGGCGCCACTCCCCATGGGACGCCCCTGGCAGGTGGGGCCAGGCTGAACCTCTCTGGGGTGACATGCCCCTGTTGGCTTTCAGGGTTCACATTTCTCCTGGCCTCCTCGAGGAAATTGGCTTTAAGGTCACCTGGGTTCCACATCCCCAAAGCCCAGGTCCCATGGAACTTGACCAGGTGTTTCTTTTCTTTTCTTTTCTTTTCTTTTCTTTTCTTTTCTTTTCTTTTCTTTTCTTTTCTTTTCTTTTCTTTTCTTTTCTTTTCTTTTCTTTTCTTTTCTTTTCTTTTCTTTTCTTTTCTTTTCTTTTCTTTTCCTTTCTTTTCTTTTCTTTTCCTTTCTTTTCGGTTTTTGGGTCATAGCCGGTGAGGCACAGGGGTTCCTCCTGGCTCATGCACTCAGGATTACTCCTGGCAGTGCTCAGGGGACCATATGGAATGCTGGGAATCGAACCCGAATCGGCCGTGTGCAAGGCAAACACCCTATTCGCTGTGCTATCACTCCAGCCCCTGACCAGGTATTTCTTTTGCCTCCTGGTCTCTGTGCTTCCAAAGGGCTCGGCAGACCCCTCCCCTTAGGCCCACAGCAACCTGCACAGGATGGGCTCAGAGGCTGCCCAGTGACTGAATCTGCCCCAGGACTGAGGGAAGGGGGCTTGGGCCCCTGTCCACATGGGCAGTGGCTATCGTCGGTAGAGCTAGAAGAAAGCTGTTGCGACATTCTATTTCAGCACCCGTTCTTTTTATTTTTTAATTTTATAAAGTAGTTTACAATACTTGATTACATTTGCCATTCAAACACCTTCCCACCACCGTATTTCAGATGTTTCCATCCCAAACCCCAACCCCTGCCCTAAAGCAGAACCGAAATAACTTATTTGTATTGTTCGTTATGGAAAACTGCTGAAAATGCTCCAAAAGAGTTTCCTTAGAGGAAAGAGTGTGAAGATTGTTATATTTCACCCAGAGGCCATTAAGCCCTTCTATAAGAGATCACTAACATGTTGATAAAGGTTGAGCCTATGTGCTTTTATACATATATATTTTATATATATACACATATATATGTATGAATGTATATATATATACACATACACTCAATATATATATAATATTTTCCCCAAAGATTGGTTGTCTCCTGCTTTAAACCCCATCACATGTGGTCAGCATCAGTTCTTGACTTGCCCCTTCCCCAGGGAAAGGGCTGGGCAGGCCTGGGGGTGGACAAAGGCCAGTTAGGGCTCTGAACCTCTCTGCACACATCTCTGCCCGCTCCTTTCCATTTTTTTCCCCTTTTACAAAGCTCCTGCTTTTCAGAGATTAATTGTTGTCCAACGCAACTTATTTTCTAATCCTTCCAGGCTCCAGTTAAAACCCTCTGCTTTATTTTACTTCTTTTGATAAAGTCACCCAGGTTCCGCTTCTTTTCCTTTTATGGATTTGCCAATGATTGTCCAGCTTGACAAATTGGATTCTTCAAGCTGATTCTCTGAAGAAAAGGATGCGCTGTGACAAGACAAGAAACAGCTCATCCTCAAATCAGGAGGATAAATAAAAAAATAAAAGCCACCCCATTCTCTGGCTTCCCTGTGACTCAAAGGGTGTCCCAGCTGTCACCGATAATCTAATCTCTCCATGATAGGTGAGGCGCAGGACAATGGCGGCCCAGCCCGGCTGCGCAGTGATAGGCCTCTGATTAATAGGACTGTCCAGTGCACCCCCAGCCCCCCGGAAGATGATTAATGACATTTGATGTGACCTCTGACCTCCTCCAGAGAGAACAGAGGCGGAAAACGGGCTGCTCAGACAGGACACCTGCGAGCGCTGATTGATCCCTGTAGGCTTTGTGATTCTGGCGAGGTGCGGGGCTGGGGGCAGCCGTGCGCCCTCTCTGCCAGGCCGAGCTTTGGTAGGAGCCCTGGTTTCACAGAAGGAGGCAGACGGCGCCCCCATCCCCCACCCCCAGGCCATCCAGTTCATGGGTCCAGACACTGGGTCTCAGAGCAGGGCCCTCTGAAGCCTGGTTCCACTCAGCTGACCTATCACCCTCACTCAGGAGTGGGTCCCCCCAACCGGAGGGTCTGAGGGCCTTTACAAGCCAGGCCCCGCTTGGGGCGCTTTGCCCTACCCCACCGCATACGCCTAGTGAGTTTAGCTAGATGTATGAACCCAGTCTTGGGGCATGAAAGGGTTTTTGTGACTTGGTGGGGGACCGCTGAAAGGCTACAACCTGGGCCGGAGAAAAGGGGTCCTGTGTGAGTGAAGCGGACCCCACGTGGCTGGTCAGCTGACTTTGGGGTGTGGGCATGGGAAAGTGCCTGACCCCATTGGCTTGGCCCTGGCTATGATCTTGCCACTGGCGGCAGCTGCCCTCACTGTTCACCAAGCTTCCTGGTTCACGTTCCTCTTCTCTTAGGAGCAAGATGTTTTGTTCTTCCTCTTTTCCTTTTTTTTTTTTTGGTGTTTTTATTATTATTATTATTATTATTATTATTATTTTGCTTTTTGGGCCACACCTGGCAATGCACAGGGGTTACTCCTGGCTCATGCACTCAGGAATTACTCCTGGCAGTGCTCTGGGGACCATATGGGATGCTGGGGATCAAACCTGGGTTTGGCCTCGTGCAAGACAAACGCCCTACCCACTGTGCTACTGCTCTAGCTCCTTTTCCTTTGTCTTTTGAGGGGTGGAGGGGCATTTGGCCGACACTCATCAGTGCTCAGAGACTACTCTTGGCTCTGTGCTCAGAGGTGGTTCCCAGCAGGCTTGGAACAGGAGTGAGCCAGGCCAGGCAAGTGCCTTATCCCCTAGACCATCCCTCCCGCCCGAGCCTGCAGTGTCATCTGCAGACCGTCGGTCTTTGCTACTGTCTCCCAAGAATCGTGGCCTTAGTCACTGTCTCACTAGGCCTTTTTTGGTCTCGCTAGAGCTCCCTTGTGACAATAACCTGAGGACCAGCCTGCTCTGACGCACGCTGCCAGGTGCAGGCTCGGCCAGGGCACGTTGGGCAGTGGCTGTGGGCAGAGGAAGCGTGTCTTTGAGAAGGTGTGGGCAGCACCCTGCAAACCACAGACCTAGCCCTGGACCTAAACGCTGTCCTGAGGGGCCCTGGAGAGAAGAGCCCAACCCAACATCCAGGGAATAGATGCCGAGAGCCCTGGGCCTCCGGCAGGAGAGAAGCAGGGCTGGCCAGGGCCCCTCCGTGCCTGACCCCACCATGCTGCTGCCAGTAGCTGGCACACAGAGCAAAGTGCATCAAGTACCTCCTGGCATTTTAGCCTTCATGAGAGGCACAGAATAAGTTCTGGCTCAAGCATGCATACCCTCACTCGCTCCTGACAGATGAGCATGGCGAGGCCGCCGTGATGTTTGGGCTCCCGGGAACAGCCCAGGGAAGGCCTGACTGGCACAGAGCAACCCTTAATGAATGCTAGGAATTGTTCTTACCGTCTCCTAAAAAATTATTTTTTTTCTTAAGAGGGCAAGAAATGTTTGTTCCTTTTTTTTTTTTGGCCAGGGGATGAGGATAGGGGAGCCACAACCTGTAGTACTCAGGGATTACTCCTGTCTCTGACCCAGGGATCACTCCTGGCCGGCTTGGGGGCCCCTATGGGATGCCAGGGATCAAACCCAGATCTCTGCATGCAAAGCAGCAAGCCCCCCCTCCACCCCACCGTACTATCGCTCTCCCACCCACCCCCAACCTGAATGTTTACGTTACTGACCAATCATTCAACAGCATGTTCCATTATGAAGCAAAGTCATCAAATTCAGGAGCATTGGCTGAAAATGATTGCGGAAGAAAGTATTCTAAAGAGGAGGCGTAATGGGGGAGTCTCATCATTTCTTTTGTTTTAGCCCTGGGGAGTGGAGCCGCCTCGCAGTAGGAAGCCTCATGTCTGGGCCTGTCTGCTGGGCTCTCCTGGGCTTCTGAGTAACTAACTGGCCAGTGCCAAGCAACAGGACTCGGGAACAGAGGAGACGCGGAAATGGGGTCTCCCGGGGAAGGAGGAGAAGCTAGAGCTGACAGCCCACCCTGTGGGGTCTGATGAGAGGAAGTCAAGGAGTATGTGGGAGCTCCCCAAGCCCCTTGACTCAGAGGACCTGACACCCGCTCTCCCTACCTTAACGGTTGCCTGCGGATGCCCTACCGCCCCAGCTGGCTGGGCCTGACCTTCTCGCCTGCCTTCCCCAGGGCTGATTCCTAAGAAGCCCAGTGAGTTGGGTGGAAGCGTCTGATGCAGAGTCTAATGCAGATTCCAGGGACCTGGGACCAGGGAGGAAGGGAGAACCTCACAGACAGGAGGGGACAGACTGCTTTCCTCTCCCACGGAGAGACCGAGACGGGCATGACCTGGGTGGAGTTTGAAATTCTCACCCCGTTCTGGAGTTTTGGTATTAGCCACAGAGCCAGGGATGGTTAGCTCAGTGTTTCTTAAGTGTTAGAGGTCATCAGACTGCCTCTACGGGGGTTGTTCAAACATAGGCACACACAGTGTGTAGGTGAGGCCTGAGAATGTGCATTTGTTTCTGTTTTTAGTTTTTGGGTCACACCTGGAGGTGCTTGGGGCTAACTCATGGCTCTGTGCTCAGGGATCATAGTGTGTCTCAGAGAACCATATGTAGAGCTGGGGAAGGAACCTGGGTTGGTTGTGTGCAAGGCAAGCTCCCTACCCACTCTCTTATGTTTCCAGCCCCAAGTCAAGTCCCTGGTGGTGCCAGCTGCCGCTGGCCTGAGCCCAGCTTGCAGGATCTGTGGGTAAACTGCATTGACCTAGAGCTGCAGAAAGAGGCTTTGGCATCTTGATAAAAATACCAGTTGCTAGGCCTTTTCTAACATCCATGATGACTGTGACAGCAATGAACAGAAAACTAGATGATAGTTGTTTGAACAAGAAAGACATTTAATTGCATAGCAATTGGATTGGAGGAAGATAATTGAGGTTTAGTGTAGTGACTTGGTGAATAAAAACTATCTAAGTTCTTATCTTTAGCACAGTTGGATTTTCATCCTTAGGCTTTCTGCCCCATGACTGCAGCGTGGCTGCCATCATTCCAGCCATCATAGTCTCATAACCACATCCAAGGCAAGTGTGCTTGAATGTGTGTGTATGTGAATCTTACATTAAAAGCAATATCCCATTGTAGAAGAGGCAGAGTGGAGAACTACTGTAAGAACTGTAGCACTGTCGTCCCGTTGTTCATCAATTTGCTCGAGCGGGCACCAGCAATGTCTCCATTGTGAGACTTGTTACTGTTTTTTGGCATATAGAATATGCCACAGGTAGCTTACCAGGCTCTGCCGTGTGGGAAAGATACTCTTGGTAGTTTGCTGGGCTCTCCAAGAGGGACAGGGAATCGAACCCAGGTTGGCCGCGTGCAAGGCAAACGCCCTACCTGCTATGCTATTGCTCCAGTCCACTGTAAGAAACAAAAAGATGTATCTCATGTATGTGTGGACAAATAAAGGCGCCTCAAGACCCCAATCCTCAAGACCCCAAACCTTGAGGTCAACATCTTCTGTTGCAGAGAGGTCTTTGGAAAACCCATCCAGCCAGTTACTGGAGCGCACTCAGAGGACAGAACCCTGATCCTGTCTCACTTTTCTCTGCATTACATGCCCTAGAAGTATTAACTCACACCCTCCAGCTGCATAGTCAAATGCTGATGAAGCATGTGAGGTCAGAACAAGCACATCTGGGCTGCGTGTGTGGCTTTAGCACCCCAGTCTTACCCCTCACACCCCGCCTCACGGGCATATTTCTCCTCCACGGTTTGTGCACCCCTTAGAACCCTTTGGCCCCAAATCCCCGCATGATGGGTCTGTAGCACCACTGTGTCCACGGTGTCTGTGCCGCCTTCCCCTCCCCTCCACTGTCCTTGCCAACTTTTCTGGGCTGCCCCTGGCTCTCACACGCTCAAGGGGTCGCTGTTTGCTGGCGTCCTAGATCGTGCTGAAGTTCTAGCTGGGGTGCTTGCATGCATTTGGTTGTGGGGTGCTGGGGATGCCCAGGAGCAGAGCTGCTGGGGTTACACTCAGGCACGTGGACTCATGTCGGGCTAGCTCTGCTGAGCCCTGGGGCTGTCCAGTTTCTAAAGCAGAAAGTGTCAGGCCCAGGGAGAAATCTCAAAGGGCTGAGTGTGTGCCAGGCTCGGGGGAGCCCCAGGTCTGACTCCTGCTACCGTTCGTCCCCTGAGCACTCCTGGGGTGGCTCTGGTGACCCACAGATCTGCCGTTCCCAAGCAGAACCAGGCCGAGGATCACTGGAAATCATCCTGGGCCCCTGAGCACTACTCGGGGAGGGGGCTTCCCCACCAAATCTCACATCTGGGGGCTCCTTTAACGTGGGGTAAATCAAGGTGGTCAATCACCTTTACCCAGTCTCCCAAGACCGTCAGTACCAGAATCTCACAAGCTCGAGAATCTCCCATATTAGAACCAGAGACTTGTAACATTCTCCCAAGGGGACGACAGTGCAAGCCCCAGACTGAGAATCACCGAGACTGAGAAGCCAAGAGGGGGTGGGACGGGGTGGGGGCCTGGGGGCTGACTTGTTCCTGGTGTCTTCCACCCAGGAGGGACTCCCAGACGAAGGGATGTGGGTGTGACCCAGGCCTGGGACTGTCGTGGATCTCTTGCCCCACTCCTTGTCCCCACCAGGAGGAGGGGCAATCCAGCAGAGTCCTTGGCTCCAGGTGACATTTGACACGCCCCAACACAGGGTCCTGGTGACAGTGAGCTCGAGAGTCTGTGCCCAGAGCAGATCCCGTGCCCTTGGGCCAGAAATCCCCTCTCGGGCAGCTCCTGTCCCGTGCAGGGACCCTTAGGCCCGGTGTCATAGGGCCCCAGTGGATGTGTCCTGAGTATGGGATGGGGGAGGGCTGGCCAGTGACTGAGTGACCAGTGGGGAGGATAGATGGATGCTGGCCATCAAGACAATGGGCGTCCTGGGCCCGGACACCTCAAGCCTAAGCAGGGACGCTGGGCAGGACCAGATGGACGTGAGGCTGGGTTCCCTTCAGGACCCCAGATGACTGATGTAGCCCTGAACCCCTGGCCCTCAAGCTTTCCAAGGAAGTGATGTGCGTCCCCACGGCCAGGCGCCGGGCAACTTTCCGCTGGTTGGAGCTCATTACTCATCATTAGGAGTCCTGGCGTCTGGAGTTCTCCAGGTGATCAAAGCTTCTCTTTCTGGAGCAGCCAGGCAGGCCCTGGTGTCTGTCACCAGTAATCCCCGGCCTCGCCAGGCAGACAGTTAAGCAACCCAGGAAAGAGGGGATTTGGCTGCAAAGCTCACATAATTCAGCTGGACACCCCAACATGCAGGCGGGGGCTTCCCAGGAGGAAGTGGCCCAACCCCAGCGTCTCATAGCAGGGGGCTTGCAGAGGCCTGCGCCCCCTCTCTCCCGTCGGGGCCAGAGGATCAGCCACGCACACCCCATCCCCCTGCCTTTCACGCTCCATTTCCCCACTTGAAGACTCGCTTCCAAACTGCACCCCCTGCCTCTTACTCCCCCACACCAAGATCTCCCACAGGGCCCTTCTAGGTCCTTGACCTCAGGCTGGCTTCCCCCCCAGACCCTCCGTGCCACCAGAGGCCTTGTCCTTCACAGCACAGAAGGAGCACCCCGGCACTGGGCGGGCTCAGGACAGAGCAGGAACCCCTTCCATGGTGGGGGGGGGGGAATAGGATGCTGAAAACAGTCTTTTTCCTGGTTCACAGAAGAACGTTGGAATAGGAAATGCATACATTTTTTCCCTGATATTTTCCTGCAACAAAGTTTGTTGACGGTACGTTCAGCACCGCGGCGCCTGCCAGCCTCGCTCTAGAGCTGGAAGGATGTGTTGGCCCAGCCTCTGCCAGAGGAGGGAAATCGGGGGAAATGGGAAGGGCTTGGCTCAAGAGGATTTTTAAAAAAAATCAGTGTCCGGATATTCTGGGTGTCTCTGGACAGACTTCACTGGGCCTGCCTGTCTCCGTCTGAGGCTCCGGGCGGGAGCAGGGCCAGCACCAACGGCCGGGCGGGCCCAACACTCCTTCCTCCTGGGCACAGGCCTGCTCCGTGGCTTCAGCTCCACTCCCACCAGGAAACTTTGCAGATTTTAATTAATGTGCTGCCGCCTGGCAGGGCCTCAGTCTGATGGCTCTGATCCCGGCGTGGGATAGCAGGGGTGTGAGGCTTGGCAGCCCGCGCTCCTGCACCCCAAAATGCTCTCCCCCTCGACCCCCTGAAGGTGGGTGCCATGAGAGTCCAGGAGGAAAGAGGAGAACCTGGCAGGTGGTGGGCAGGGGACAGGCCCAGCAGGGGTGGGTCAGGCGGGGCTCAGGGATGATACTGGGGCTCAGGTAGGAAGGCCCCCTGGTCATTCTCCAGCTGCCCAGGGTCTGTGGGCCAGTCCGCCTCTTGCAGATACTCCGGCCGGTGGACACGCCCTCTCGGTGTCAGCTGATGACAAATGGCTATGGGTAGAAGCGGCGGGGTGGCAGCTGCCTTGTCGCCGGGGGAAGCAGGTATTTTTAGCCCCGCGCCTTGGGGCTCGGAATCTGGGTTAATCAATCATGGTGAACAGCACCAGGTTTGGTTCTCGGTCCCATGCCCCCATCTCAGCCTTGTCCCCATTCCCCAGACTGGAATGCTAGCATCAGGGGTGGAAGTCGTGCTCAGGGACAGTCACCTTTGATGTCCCTATCCCCGGGGACACTGCCCCAGGGCCAGAGGCTGTCTGCTCACTGCCGATCGCCTCCATCCTCCTAGATCTTTCGGAGTTCCTGGCCTGCTTTTGCCTGAGCCTTTCCACCTGCTTCCCCCCAGACCTGTCACCCAGTGCTGCCTGAGCACCGTGGTCCCCAGCTCTCACCACCGCGCCCCTTCCTCCAGCCCAGAGCGCTGCTGCTGTGTCAGACTGCCCCTCACTCTCCACCCTGCCACGCCCCCAAGGAAGGCGTGCATCTTTCTTGTTTGCCCTCTTAAATGGGCTCAGAGGAATGTCTGGGCCCCGGCAAATGTATGGAACTGGGCATCAGGAGGGAGGAACGGGGAGCTGGCTGGGCTGCCTGGTGGAGGGCTGGAGCGGCACCTCCCGGGTCTGGGTTTTGAGAGTTGGTGGTGGTGGTGGGCGCACGTCTGGGTGGCAGCATCTCACCCGGACTTGTCCTGGCAGCTGCTGTGGAAGCGCAGCCCAGGGAGGCCTAGGAGACGAGAGCAGGAAAGGGCCCCTTTGCTCTGCTTTAGCAGCGAGGGTGGGGGTGGGGGCGTGATGGCCCGTGTGTGACGTGTGAGTTTAATCCCCAGCACCACGTGGCCCCCAGCCAACAGGGGTAACTCAGAGGCCCCTGAGTGCTGCTAACATGGCCTTGGTGGCCACTGTCATAGCTGAACATGGTCAGGGATGACCCCAGACCCACTGAAGACACCTGTGGGGAGGGGCTCCTGACAACGAGAGATTGCTTTGAGTTGTGCTAGTGTTCCCTGTATCCCACCCCACCCCACCCTTGGGCATGAGGAAAGAGAGACTCATTTGTTTGTTTTGAGCCACACTCAGGACCCACTCCCAACTCTGTGCAGGGATCACTCCTGGTGGGCTTGGGGGACCCCATGGGATGCCGGGGATTGAACCTGGGTCTGCCACGTGCAAGGCAAGTGCCTTCCCTGCTCTACTATTGCTCCAGCCCCATTTTTAAAACAAACAGTGAAGTAAAAACTGCCTTTATTTAGGAAACAGGAGAGAGAAGAGCAGACTGTACATCCACGCCAGGACGTGTGGGCGACTCCAGAGTGGAGCATGGAGGTAGGCCAGCTTCATTTCTCTTTTGACGTTGATTTGTGGGGAGCCTCTCCAGCCATGCTGGGGCCACCAAACCCGGGCGGGGGCATAGCAGTGCATGGCAGCCTCTCGGAGCTTCTTGACGTGCGGGACCAGTTTGAAGGGGCTCCTGGGAGCTGCCTCCCCTGCTGGAAGCTGTGAGTGAAGGACCTCCGCTCCTCTGGGGCTTCACACACAGTCTTTGCTCGGACTCTTCCTGTCCAATAGCCTATTTTTTGAGGATGAAACTCGCAGCTGGCTGCCCATCTTCCCTTTCTTGCTTTGGAAACACATAAGCAAAACCACTCAGTTTGGTCCCTGTACGTGGAAACCTGAATCTGGGGGCAGCCCAGACCCAGGAGGGGACGTGTGTTGCACGTGCAGTACTCTGGGAGGTCTACCGTGTGTGTGTGTGTGTGTGTGTGTGTGTGTGTGTGTGTGTGTGTGTGTGTAAACATGGTGCTGAATCTGGAAGCCTGACACAGTCATGCCTGCATGTGTGCGCCCTGTGGCTGTGCTGGGTCCCGTGGGCAGGGGGAGGGGCAGAGACGCCGCCAAGGCCTCTTCTTCGGAGGACCAGGCTCTTCATGGGAGAGGTATGTGCACTGGCACACCTGTTCCCAGGTTCCTTTCCATTCAGACGGACTCTCGCCTCCGTGCGTCTGTGTTTCCGTGGGCTCACTGCCCCCTACCCTCCTTATTTGTGACAGGGGCCGTGGACCTCTGTTTTGGGGGCCACTCCCCCAGTGTCCAGGGGTTCCTCCTGGCTCTGTGCTCAGGGATCCCTCCTAGCAGTGCTTGGGGGACCCTGTGAGGTGCCGGGGATCGAACCTGGGTCGGCTGTGGGCAAGGCAAGCACCCTAGCACCCTACCCGCTGTACTATTACTCCAGCCCTATGGCCACGAATCTCTAAAACAGAACCAGCGACAGAGACCTGACGGGACCCAGGAAGGCCCAGCAGATCAGGTTAGAATTCCTCTCTCCGACCCCCGGATGGAGATCAAGGGGTCTTTCCTCTGAGGCATGGGAGGGCATCTGTGAGAAAAGCACACTCCTGGACTATGAAACTTCTAGAACTTTCTGAGTTGCTCCTGCTGGGCTGACCCCTAGGTTCCAGACCCGCCCGGTCTGGGTCTTCTTCTGACAGGCTACGTGTTGACTCTCAGGGCTGCTGGGGCTCCGGAGGGGACGCGGCCCCGGCAGTTCCGAGGAGAAGGAAATCCAAGCCTTCCTGCAAGGCCCCCGGGGAGCCTGTGCAGGGCAGGATGCGGCCCCGCATCATGCCACGCCCGGTTCAATCCCCAGCACCACATGGTTCTCTGAGCATTTGCAGAGGCCCTGGAGGCCCCAGCCCTGCCTCCCACAATGGCCAGTAGCCTGAGTGACTTGTCACCACATGGACCAAGCAGTACCGAGTTCTCAGACCCCCTAATTGAGCCACTGGATCAGGGAGGGGCCCTGGGCCTCCTGAACCTCCTGTGAGACTCTCTGTCCCCAACAAACAGCTCCTCTGACGGGAAGGGACTCTGCCTTCACTTCACTGCTTCCCTCACAGTGCTGCTTATCACTTCCACCAGTCTTCGTGGAAGGGAGAGAGAGAGAGAGAGAGAGAGAGAGAGAGAGAGAGAGAGAGAGAGATAGACAGACAGAGACAGAGACAGAGAGACAGAGACAGACAGAGACAAACAGATAGAGAGAGAGAGAGAGAGAGAGAGAGAGAGAAGGAGGGAGGGAGGGGTTAGGGAGAGAGAGAAAAGAGAATGGGAGAAAGGAAGAGAAAAGGGAAAGAGACAGAGGGAGAGCGAGGGAGAGAGGAGGTAGAGGGAGGGAGAGAGGGAGAGGAGGCGGCAGAGGGAGAGAGAGGGAGAGAGGGAGGGAGGTGGGAGGGAGAGCAGAATACAAAAGAATTCAGGGCTGGAGCGATAGCACAACAGGTAGGGCATTTGCCTTACATGCAACGACCTGGGTTCAATTCCCAGCATCCCATGGGGTCCCCTGAGCATCACCAGGAGTAATTCCTGAGCACAGAGCCAGGAGTAACCCCAGTGTATTGCCAGGTGTGACCTAAAAAGCAAAAAAAAAAAAAAAAAAACAACAAAAGAACTCTTCCTTTTCCTGACTGAAGAAACATCGTGATCCTGCTTTTCTGCTTTACACCCAATCAGCACGAGCGTACACACACACACACACACACACACACACACACACACACACACACACACACCTTGTCATTCCCCTCAGGCCCTCTGATCGCCACGGCCACGACCACAACCCTCTTGGTCCCAGGAGTACAGTGGGTGCAGCTCCTGCTCGGGCCAGTAGGTGGCATCACGTCAGAGGGAAAGCCAGGCCTGCCGCCCCGCTCCCGGGAAGGGGCCGCGCCTCCCCTAGCTGGCTGAGCCCCGGGGCCCTGCGCTCTATTCACTCTGCTCTGGGGAGGTGGTCACCTGAGGGAAGGAGATGCCCCCTAGCCACGCGGAGAGGGAGAGGCCTTGAGTGCTCTAGAAGAGGCTCGAAGGAAGGACGAAGGTCAGAGGCCTTAGGCTCCAGGCCTCGTCTGGGGAGCAGCACCAATGACTGGACTCGGCTCACATGGAATTCCGGCTCCACCTCTCGGACTCCTCTGACAGTGCTCTTCACCATCCCAACACTGCAGTTGCTGTTCTTGTCTTGAGATTCAGAATCTACCTTAGTTTGAACACAGTCGCCCTACAAAAAGCCCTCATGCCGACTGCGAGGCAGGCTAGGAAGGGCGGCTGCATGGCAGAGGAGGCAGAGGTTCCTTTTGAGAGGGTGGTTAGCTTTCTTTCAGTGTCATACCCAGCAGAGCGTGGGGGCTCTGTGCTTGGGGACCATGCAGTGCCAGGACTGAACCAGGCTTGGTAAGACCAGTACCTTAACCCCTGTGCTGTCTACATCACCAGCACCCTGACTGGCCGCCGTGGGGGTGTGGCCCAGGGGGTGTGGGAAGCGTGAGCAGGAAAGGGCTCTGCCCGCCCTGCTTCAGCAACGTCCAGTACAGCAGAGGGCGGGGGGCGGGGGGAGATGTCCTTGTGCAGCATGTGGGAAGTCCTGAGCTTACTCCCTGGCACCACATGGCCCTGAAAAAGTAAAAGCAGTTTTACTTCACTAAAAAAAAAAAAAACAGATAGTATTAGGGTATTAGGCTATCTCTCCTGATCCCCAAGGTTGGGGTGGGATGTGTGGAACACTAGCAAAGCTCAGAGCATCTACATTTCTTCTGAAAAAAACTCTTTCTTTTCTTTCTTTCTTTCTTTCTTTCTTTCTTTCTTTCTTTCTTTCTTTCTTTCTTTCTTTCTTTCTTTCTTTCTTTCTTTCTCTTTCTTTCTTTCTTTCTTTCTTTCTTTCTTTCTTTCTTTCTTTCTTTCTCTCTCTTTCTTTCTCTCTTTCTTCCTTTCTTTTCTTCCTTCCTTCCTTCCTTTTCTTTCTTCCTTTTCCTTTCTTCCTTCCTTCTTTCTTTCTCTTTCTTCCTCCTTCCTTCCTTCTTTCTTCCCTTCCTTCCTTCCTTCCTTCCTTCCTTCCTTCCTTCCTTCCTTCCTTCCTTCCTTCCTTCCTTCCTTTCTTCCTTCCTTCCCTCCTTCCTTCCCTCCCTCCCTCCCTCCCTTCTTCCCTCCCTCCCTCCCTTTTTCCTGGTGCCAGGGATTGAGCCCAGGCCTCCTCACATATGCAGGGCAAATGCTCTTTCACTGAGCCACATGCCGGCCCTCCGAGAAGGCTGTATTAACCTGTTGGTAATTCTGAAACAGGAACCAGTTTGAGTGACATGACCGCCAGTCCATCTTTAGATGGACTGAATGAGGCCACTATGAAGAGAAATGCCTAGACCAGAGGCCGGGAGAAAACAGTGGGCAGGAGACTAAGACCTGCAGGTTTGTGTCTGACTAATACACATGTTGGTGACTAGACCCGTTTCCTTTGCTGTAGTGATTGGGAAAAAGTGCCAGAGCCACCCTCATCTGCAGGGAGGAGGCACCACATGCTTTGCTTGTGCTGTTCCCTGTTCCTGGTGCTCAGCAAGCACTTACTGGATGATGAGGCATCTGCTGCATCCGCCCCTGCTGCGGGCCCCACGTCGAGACTGAAGCTCGTTTTGGGGGGAGAGCAGAGCTGGCTATGCTCACAGTCCACTCCAGCAGTGCCTGGGATCGGTCCCCAGGTTCCCACACGTACTCCTGCACTCTAGATCTTTGACCCATCTCCCTGGCCCTTCTAAGTCCATTATTTTCCAAACTTCTCAGGTGATCTAGAATTTTGGCATCATTATGAGGACACAGATTTAGAATCAGAAAGTATCCTGTCAGCATCTTAGAACTAGAAGTAGATTAAACATCCTCTGTCATGATATTGTTTCACTCATGAGGAAGGTACCAAAGCCCACAAACTATTCTGAGACCCTTTAGACCACTTGTCCACATGGGGACCACCCTAGGCTTAGCTGCTGGCCAACCTGGCCAGGCCTGCCTTCCTCAGGACCCCTGTCTTTCCTGGTTCTGGGTCTCAGTTAGCCCCTAGGGTGAAAGGAAAGGTTGAGAAGCCAGAGAGGTATGGTGGGGAGAGCTGTTTGCCTTGCACACAGGGTCCATGGTTCGATCCCTGCACCCCTGAGTCCAGAGCCAGAAGTAAACCCTTGAGCACTGCTGTGTGTGGCCAAACAAACACACAAAAAAGAGTTTGAGGCCTGGAGTGATAGTACAGCAGGCAAGGCACTTGCCCTGCACCCTACACGTGGCCAACTGGTCCATCCCTGGCATCCCATCTGGTTCCCCAGCACTGCCAGGAGTGATTCCTGAGTGCAGAGCCAGGAGTAACCCTGAACATCTCTGAGTGCGGCCCCCAATCTGGCTCCGAGAGGTGATGAGTGGGCGAAACTCCTCTTCTGGTTCGACTCTGGCCCCTAGAGGTGATGAGTGGGCTCCTCCTGAGAACTCCCCTTCTCAGGAGAGGGCCGACCTGGGTACCAGAGGAGCTAAGCCCGCCCAAGGGGTCTATGGTATGCAAATGAGGCTTTTGCGCTGCTCCTCCTGGTTGGACGAAGGGGTGCTGATGTCACAGTGGGCGGGCTTTGTGCACTCCAAGGGACTACCTCTGGTCCAAGAAATAATTTTTTTAAAAGGTGGGGGGTGGGAAAAAGCAACGTGACCTGCTGGCGTCCAGCTTCCCCGCCGCGGAGCCGATGGAGCCCTGCTATCCCGCCAGCTCCATCCTCATGAAGGTGAACACCCTCCAGGGGAAGAAGATGGTGGAGAGCGGCCTGCAGTCCGGGGACTTCTCCATCCCCGCGCCGTGGCCTGGCTGCCCGCCGCTGCCCGCGGGCCTGGAGGTGCTGCCGCAGAAGGTGGCGGGCGTGCAGCGGGAGCTGGCGGACTTCAAGAAGGAGGCGCTGGCGGCCATCCGCGGCCTGGAGGAGGCCCTCTGCCAGATGAGCGGGGCCCTGGCGCAGCAGCGGGAGCAGGCGGCGCGCGTCAAGCAGCGGCTGCGGGAGGAGGAGGACCGCGGCGTGGTGCGCAACAAGGTGCTCACCTTCCTGCTGCCGCGCGAGAAGCAGCTGCGGGAGCACTGCCAGCGGCTGGAGTGCGCGCTGCTGGCCAGGGGCTGCGCGCCCGCCTCGCCCCGGAGCGGCCAGGCCCACTGAGGCCGCCTCTGCGACGGTCCCCCCACCCCCACTCCTCCAGGCCCAGCCGCCGGTGGATTTAATTTTCGCGCCAGGACAAGTCCTAACTAAGTCCCTCTCCGTTCGCTCCCCTGTCCCTCCTTCTCCCGCGTCAATAACAGCTTACCGAGAGGCGGCAAGACCCCCAGTCTAAGTTCCTAAAGAAGGGTGCTGGGGTGGGTCAGACCCCCGCTGCCTGCCGTCTGTTCTGGGAACCGTGTCCTTGTGGGGGGAGGGTGACAGTTGTCCCCACGTGCGGCATGATTTTGTTTTCGCCTTAAACGGATTTGTGTTGTTGAAGGGACTTCACTTTTCCTTGAACGACTTCAGACTCTCGAGGTTTGCTGCCTCGGTTTACCCAGCACGCGCCAGCCCGTCCCTGTGCCAGGCGTCGTGGGGTCTGGTCGGCTCTGCATCTGCTCAGGCCTCTCAAGGGCACGTCTTAGTCCTCCCCTGCCGTGGTTGCCCCCTTCTGCCTTTAGTCTCCCAGCCAGTGGAGACCCCCAGGTTCTTAGAGGTCTGCTGGGGGGAGCAGCCCCATGAGCGCACGGCACCCACCTAGAGAGACACATAGGAGGTGGGCAACACCCTGTGTGTGGGGGGGGCGGGGTCACTCAGGGCTCCACACACAAACCCAATAGCTGGGTTTCTGCCACTGAGCTACAACCCTCGCCACCCCCTCCCCCCCTTTTTTTAATTAGTTTTGGTGATGCTCAGGGCTTACTCCTGGCTCTGCACTCAGGAATTACTCCTGGCAGTGCTCAGGGGACCATATGGGATGCTGGGAATCGAACCCAGGTTGGCCGCATGCAAGGCAAACGCCCTACCTGCTGTGCTACCGCTCCAGCCCCCCATTGGTGACTCTAGGGAGCCTCAGTGTCCTTGTGCTCATTTTTATTGCCCATGAGCCTTTCCGCCCCACCCCACCCCCTCTATTCCTGCTCCTCCTCCCTCTCTGCAGACGGGAGGGTCCTGGGGGCCAAGAGGCCTGACCCACAGCCTCGGCCCACCCTCCGCTGTTCCAGTTCAACTCAGATGCGTCAGCCCTTCACACCCACCGCACACAAGACTGCCTCTTCCGAGCTGACCTTTGCGGGAGAACTCTCTGACTTGCTGTGACTTGAAATCTCCACCCCTCCGCCTTCGACCCTGAAGGCGACAGTCCTCCTTAATTGGGCGGCTTCTCTTCCTTTGGAAGGCTTTGCTGAAGTGGCGACAGAGCCAGTAATGCTAGCAAGGCTGTTACTACTATGACTCGCTTGTAACTACAAAATACATGAGTGTGCTACGCTGGACACCAGGCTTGGCCCTTTGAAGGTAGACGCTGTTACAGCTTTCCCGGAGACAGAGGAAGCCGAAGCTCAGAGAGACTAGCTAACCTGCCCAAAGTCACACAGCTAATCAATGGTAGAGTTGAGATTTGAATTTAGGAGGTCTGACTTCAGAGGCTCCACTCCCAAGTGGAGTCCTTTTAGAAGCCTTGTCAGTGAGTTGCTAAGTAGCTCCTCTTGTGTAGCTAGAATAGGGGGTACTGAGATTGGAGGTGAGTGGTGGCCGAGAGGGTGTTGGGGTGTTTTGTGAGCGGAGTCCCGCGCCCCTGGCCCTTGGAGACAAATCTGCATGTATCTAGGAGAACCTGACATGACATGGTTTACCAGAAGAGGTTTAACAATCACCTCCCCCTAGGCAGAGAGAGAGAGAAAAAAAAACAAAACTGAACAACAGGTTTTGCATCCATTTTCCACTCCTGGGACCCCAAGGAGCACTGCCAGGTGTGGCCCCAGGGAGCACTGCCAGGTGTGGGCCCCAAACAAACAACAAATTGGCTTCCTCTAGGTGGGAGATGCTGGGTCTAGCGCCAATTCTCACGGAAAAGTCGCTACTGCCTCAGTGGCTGTGCCTTCAGCAGCGGGGCCCTCAGCCGTGGCCCTCATGGGTGTCTGACGAAGCGGACAGGGTCGGCTCTGGGCAGGCGCCCTTCACACCACGCCTGGGGCGGCCTGTGGCTAGTCCAGGACCAATTTTAGTGGGTCCTTAGAGAAGTCGGCAGGCCCTGGAGATGAAGCATGACCAAAGGAACTGAGGACATTTATTTCTGTTTTGGGGGTGTTAGTGTACTCCCTGCTCGGTGCTCAGGGCTGGCTCCTGGATATGCGCAGGGAACAGGAAGCTGAAGCTGGAGCCCAGGGTCTCATGCAGACAAAGCACCAGCTCAGCCCACTGCGCTCTCTCTCTCTCTCTCTCTCTCTCTCTCTCTCTCTCTCTCTCTCTCTCTCTCTCTCCCTCTCTCTCTCTGGCCTGGGACTTGTTCTTATAGGGACCACTCTGTGTGCTCTGGGGAGGCATGTGGTGCCAGGGTGGGACTCACGCCCCACACGTCCCAGGAGTGCTTTCTACACTTGTGCCACATCCCAGGCCCACCTGAGGACAGTTTGGGGGAAACCTGCTCGGGAGGGTGTTGCGGGTTGGTCTGTCAGTCATGCTGCCCCAAATCTGACACAGGGTTCAGGAGGCCCCCGGGGTCGGGGGCAGTGGGGTGCGGCTGCTGCTGTGAGCGGGTGGGCCGGGCGGGCAGTGAGCACCGTGCTTCCTCCCCAGTTTGCCAGGCCAGCTCACTCCCGTTTCCTGGGGTGAGGAGTCAGCAGGTGGGGGGCAGGTGCCCTGGGAGCGTTGCTTAGAGTAGGGTCTCTGCCCGTGAGAGAAGAGTGGGCCCACAAGCAGCAGCAAGGGTGTTGTTCTAGGAGCGTGCTGGTGTCGGGGTGCTGGTGCCAGCGAGGGGCCTGCAAGGGCCCAAACCATACGGGCTGCTGTTCCCGTGTCGGCACAGAAAGGGGTCACTCAGCAGTCTAACCCTTGCTCATCCTGGAAGGATTTTGAACCACACCTGGGTCTCTCTTTTGGGTTGTGCAGTGACATACCTTACCCTGGTACTATCTGGCTCCCAAATCATGTACATCTCAAAGAAAGTTGAGTCCCTTGGCCGACTTCTAGGAGAGAACCTGAAAGCCATGAGAATGCACAGCTGCTCAGAGCCTCGGTTTCCCGGGGCCCGGGACCTCACCTGCTCGTTTATGAGTCTGGACGTGGGACTATACCTGTGTCACCTGTCCCTAGGGTCTGCCATGCTGTGTTTGCTGGTCCAGGGTATATCTCCTCGATATACCCTGACGGGCTTGGCAACCCTTCCCCAGGACAGACCTAAAAACTGAGGCACAGCAGGACCCCGGAGCCTGCTCTCGGCCATCCCATCATAAAAAGACTATACAGTGATAGGGTGGGAAGTCCTGTGCTGGAAGATTCTATGGGGTTGGTCCAGGCACTGCTGGGAGGAAGAGGAGGAGGAGGAGAAGGAAGAGGAGGAAGAAGAGGAGAAAGAGGAGGAAGAAGAGGAAAAGGAGGGGGAGGAGGAGAAAGTGCGGGAGGAGGAGCAGCAGAAGGAGGAGGAGGACTTGCTGGAGGAAGAGGCAGGAAGCTGCGGTGTTTCCCGCCTTGGAGGGCCCAGGTGCAGCCCTGCCCACAGAGGACAAGCCCAGGCCCTCTTGTGGTTTTTCTCTGCTTCCTCCTCTGGTGAGAGCTCTCAGCTGCCAGCCGGGGTGCTCGCTTCATCCAGCAGTCTCTCTCCCGGCCACACAGCTGAGGTCTCTCTGATGGGGTCGGGCACTCAGCTCTGGCAGGGCTCCAGCCCCCGGGCCCTAGATCCCCAACCTCCAAGCCCCTCCGCACTCGTAGGCAGGAGCCCCCGAGGAAGAGAGAAGTGGGGTCTGGTCCTCGCAAGACTCCTTTCCTCTGGGTTACAGGAGACAGACCCAAATCCAGCGGTCAGCGAGACTGCGGCCACCCCCTTGCTGATGGCGACTGCTGTGGGCCCAGGAAGAGCATGCGCTCGGGCGCGGGGGTGGGGGAGACCACCCCTCTCCTCCCACCCCACTGCTGTGGGGAGCATGAATCTGGCAAGTGGGGAGACGGGGTGGATGAAGTGACACCTCCCTCTGTGGGTGCGAATCCGCTGCCTGCACTCATTCCCCCTTCCCCCTTCTTCACACCTAGTCGCTAGAGACTTCTGATGACTCCAAGGTGCTGGGGAGGCTCCCCCTGGCCCCTCTCAGATAGTCCCTCTCAGATCACAGCTGCGCATAGGACCCCTGTCCTTAGAAGTTCTTGAAATGGGGGGCAGTGGGTTCCAGATGCACAGGGGTGCTTCTTGTGTCCCCTTGGGAACTCTGAGTCCCTCACCAGCTGTTGCACTCCATCACTGCTCTGGACACATGCACTGCAGGAGGACCTGGGGGACACGGGCTCAGGGCAGGAAGCAAGGACCGGGGTGGGGGGGGGCGGGGGGTGGGGAGGGTGGTGTCTGCCACCTCATGCATATTCATTTTCCCTTTTACCCAAGTGCTGGCCGACCTTCCCACAATGGGCAGGCTGACCCTGGGTCCTGGGCTCCACCCCCTCAAGTTTTCAAGGAGACATAAGAAGGAAGCCTTTTCTTTTATTTTTTTTTTCCCTGCTTTTTGGGTCACACCTGGCGATGCATAGGAGTTACTCCTGGTGGTGCTCGGGGGACCATATGGGATGCTGGGAATCGAACCCAGTCAGCTGCGTGCAAGACAAACACCCTACCCGCTGTGCTATCACTCCAGCTCCAGAAGGAGGCCTTTTCTGAGCAACTTTTGAGCTCCTTGGAGACAGCTGGGCTTCCTGATCTGACCTTGGGCTTCCTGCACCTCTGACCTCCTCCTAGGGGTCAGAGGACACCTCAAGACAGGACTGGCTAGGAAGCTGCGTAAGACAGGGCACCTCTCCCCAGCTCCGCTCCCGTCCAGGGGCGGTACTGCTGAGCACCCCAACTGCTCACTTGGAAGTTTTCAAACAGAAGACAAAATAACAGATGGGGTTCTCCCTGCCAATAGCCGCAGTTCTCAGAGGCTTCCTACACGCCGCCAGGCGGGGGTGTGTGTTTGAGCACTCCCCCACCCCAGGGGCTACCCAGATCGGAGGAAAGCCCGTAGCAGCCACGGGAACCGACCAGATGCCTGCGTCTGCGTGGGTAAGCGGTAGGAGGTCTGAGGTGCAGGATAGCTGGCTCGGGGCAGGCGTGGGGTGCTCCCTGCACCCAGAAGAGAGACCTCCCCAGAAGAGAGACCTCCGAGTATGGCATGGCTGGATGGGAAACCAGGGTGTGGGTCTGTGAAGGGCTCACTCCTCAAGGGCACTTTGCCTCCAGATTTGATCCAACCCAGTAAGCAGTTCCAGAGAGCCTAGAGCAACAACCCTGGACACCTTTCCTCAGGGGTGGGTTTAGATGGATTCCCCAGAAATGCAGGCCAATACACTGAGCACTGAGCTACCATCCCTTCCTTGGTGAGAAGGGAAACGTGTAACCACAAAACTCGTTGAGTGCTCGAGGTTTTGTTCCTAATAGCCCCAAAGTGGAAACAATGCCTGGACACCCCGAAGTGGCATATTTATACAAAGGAATGTAGCAACAAAAATATGAATGCAGGTGACGCTCTATACTCAGGGAGAGATGCCAGTTGTCACTCAGCATGCCCTGTCTAATGTGATGCACAGCTAAGAGAAAGAAAGGGGATGAGTGGAGGAAGGAACTGTGAGTATGAAGTTAGGAATGGTTATGCAATTGGATAGGAAGTTTCGTTTTCAAGTGACACAGTGATATAAAGTTATTGTGCAGTTAGTTTTATGGTATGCAAATTATATCTCAAAGCCGTGTATTGGAGGGACGTCCCAGCTCAGAGTCTGGGGATTGCTCCCAGCTATATTCAGCTTGGCAAAGTGGGCCATGATGCTTAAGTGCTTAGGCCTGGTGGTACTGGGTCTTCATCTGCAGGTGCTGGGGTTATATGGAGATAAAGACAGAACTTGGGGCCATGCTTATGCAAGGCACGTGCATTGGGCTATCTCCCCAATCCCCCAGTAAATCTGTTTAAGAAATAAAGTATAAGTCTCAATACACAGTGGATAAAGAAATGCTACAACTGATACTTTAAATCCCTATTATTATTGAAAGATGCAAATTAAGGCTGGGATTATTTGAAATGGATTTTAGTGTTGGGACATTCTGCTGTCATGTGGGCCCCATAATTTGTTTCGGATCTATACAAACTACATATATTTTATACATATCGGTTAGAGGCAAAAAACGTCCCTGCATCAGAGACGGACACACAATCGTCACATGGTAAATGACAAGGCAGGTCAAGACGGTGAATCAGACACGGAATACTGTCCTTGCTGGTCTGGAGAATGTCCTCCCCGTGTCTCATTACTTTGGGGCTTAGCAGCCTGTGTAAGACATATGCTCTGTGCTTGATCCCCCTCCTCAGAGGACTGTTAGAGGGCTCTCAGGTGAGCCCCTTTCCCGCTGGTGAGCCCCGCTTCCTGTAGGAAAGCCTCCACGGCTGTCCCGGGACGCTGGGTGGCTCCAGGTCTCATGTCTGGGGGGCCCTTCAGAAACCTCCTCTGCTGGGAACGCTTGGTTTACCAGCCCCACCCTCTCGTCTCTCCCCGCCAAATTCCTTTCCATCACTGCGGGAGTCAGTCCACAGCCTCTTGGGTGCCCGCAGACATGGCAGCCAGGCTTTGAGGTTTTGAGACCATCTCTGAAGCTTTACCACCTCGTGTAGCTCGAGCCAGGAGCACTTCCCATGGGGATGGCAGTGGCAGTGGATTCCACGCGATCGCTCTCCTGGTCACTAGATAGGCGACTCCTGAGCACTGGAAACACAGCCCGGGGGACTTAAGAATGAAATCTTCCATTTTATTTCATTTTAATTAGCCTCCCAGGGCCAGTGGCTGCAGCCTCGGAACCTCAGTCTCACCTTGTCTCCCAAGGGGAGAACAACTCTGCCCACCTGGATTGCCGGGAGAGTTAACAGGAAGTGCAGGGCACCGAGGCAGGGCCGGGGACAGGAGAACAGAGATGTTCACGACGGTTTGGTTTGCTGAGGCAAGGACCGTCCCTATCACAGGAACTCTGGTGTGCGGCCCCAAACCCATGTTACCAGAAACTCCAAAGGGGACTGTGGCAGGTGCACTAGGAAGTCTCTATCATAGGGGGACAGGATGTGGGGTCAGGTGCCAGGGATGGAACCAGGACTGCTGGGAACAGAAAATGGCGGGGGGGGGGGAGGGCAGGTCAGAAGACTGTGTATCCCTCTGCCCTGCAGGGCTGTGCCAAAGGGCAGGAACTTGGGTCTCCTCTCTCAGTCAAGGTGGGAGCTGTCCAGTCTCTCTCCTCACCAGTAGCATAGATGAGGGGGATCTCGTGGGGGGCCATTCAGAAAAGTTGGCAAGTTCAGACTTCCGGGGAGAAGCTCAAAGACTCACATCCAGAAGGGTTTGTCTCTCCTTGGGTCTGAGGCAGGATTTGACACAGAGGCAGTAAAGTCTGGTGGTCAGCGCCCAGGAGCAAGCACCCCAGGAATAGAGCAGGTGGAGAGTAAACAGATTTTCTGCCCTTCACCCTCGTGCCCCACCCCCCGCCACCCCCCCTGTGGGTGAGGTGGGCTGTGGAGGGGCCGGTTGTGGGCTGGATCCTGTCAGCCCAGACAGGTCTCTTGACTTTCAGGGCACATGTCCTCAGAGGAAAGGTTCTCAAAGACACCCTGGCCGTGTGGAGAGCGGGCGTCCGGGAAGGCAGGCCTGGCCCAGGCGGGAGAGTGGCAGGAAGCGGGTCCCAGTGCCCTTGGCTCGTCTGTCACCGTCGCGGATGGTTATTGCTTTAGGAAGGGCATGGCCCCATTTCTGGGTTTGACAGTTCTGGGGGCGTCGAACCTGTCTCTACTAAATAAATTAAATCTCTCCAGGGCAGATCAATATTTAATGTGGGGTTTAAAAAGACCGACTCAGGAAATGAGTTTAAAAGTGGAGAATTTGCCTTAGGTAGCAATTTCTGAAATACAGGAGTATCGGGGGACAGATTATTCAAACCCAAGCCATGGAAAAATATACACACGCACACGCAAAATAGTCGAACAAGCTGAGTTCTGCTTCCTGGGCAACGGGGATTTGGGATTCCCCAGTTTTCTGATAGAGGTCAAATGTCAGCTGGGAAGAGACCGTCTACCACGAAAGCATCCACTCCAGGGACACGGACTTCCCTTACGGCCTCCGGCTCCCTGGGGCAGACGGCACCAGTCAGCCCCAGGCCCTTTCCTCCCAGGCTGCATGCCGACACTCTTTCCCCTCTAAATACAACACCACTCCGGAAGCTGTTGGACGTGGTGTCCTGGATAAGAGATCTCTGGGATATTGGGCATCACCGTCCTGGCCATGAAACCTCCAGCAAAGCCCTGCAGCATCTGGGTGTGGGGCTGCCCCTACTGGCCCACCCTGCAACTCAACTGGCTTCTCGGAGGAAGAGGGGAGAGCACAGATCTCCTGTGTGAAGCCTTGGGTTTCATCTACCACGCCAGAATCTCTGTCTCTGTCTCTCATCTCTCTGTCTCTGTGTCTCTGTCTCTGTCTCTCTCTCTCACACACACACACAGACACACACAGACAGACACACACACAGACACAGACACACACACAGACACACACAGGCCGACACACACAGACACAGACACACACACAGACACACACAGACACACACACAGACACACAGACACACACAGACAGACAGACACACACACAGACACACAGACACACACAGACACACAGGATAATGACTTCGAGCCACACTCAGGAGTCTCCGAGTTGCCTGAGAGGCGCTGCAGAGGCGAGACGGGCTTCACTGATCTTGACTGAGGCCTCTCGTGCCTCTGCTATCGGTGGGCAGCTCGGTCAGGCACTGGCTGGTTTAGGGTGGTCTTGGCTGGGTAGTACAGCTCGCTGCATGTGGGAGCCTGTCCGGGACTGTTCTCATGGCGATATTGAAGTCTGAGAGAGTGAGTGGGCTTTCTCGGCGTCTCCTTTCAATTTGCTGCTGTCCTCTTGGCAGAGAATCACCTGGCCAGAGCCCAGAGTCAGGTGGGCAAAGGCCTGAAGGGTTACCAAGGGAGTGTGACCAGGGCTGCCGGAGGAACCCATCTACCAAATCCTCTCAGCTCAGTTTTCTTTTACTTCAATTAAAGCGAGAATCACAGGACCTTGAAAGCAACCGTCTGCAAGTGAACAATTCACTGGCATTTAGTACATTTACAAAGTGGCACAGCCATCAGCTCTATGCAGTTCCAGAACATTTTAATCACCCCGAATAAAACCCCACATCCATTAAGGAGCGACTCCCCATCCACCCCCACTCCTGCCCCTGGCAACCACTAATCTGCTTTCTGTCTCCATGGATTTTCCTATTGTGAACTGTTCATATAAATGGAATATGTGACCTTTTGTATCTGGCTTCTTTGATTTATAATGTTTTTGAGGTTGATCCACATTGTAGCATGCACCAACACTTCATTCCTTTTTAGTCGGCTGGGGGAGGAAGCTCCCAAGCAGTGCTCGGAGCCCGGGGGTCACTCCCAGCAAATCTTGGTCAACCTGACCAAACAGTTCAATGCTCGGGCCCAGCAAAGTGGCGCTATGTGGGCCTGATGTTGCTTGGGGACCCCTAGGGCAACCCCGGTGGTGCCTAGCAGCCTTCACGGCTATACCTGGCCGTGCTCAGGGGTCAATGGGGTGCTGGACTCAGACCCGGGTTGAAGCATATGTCAAACACATGTCTCTGACTACTGACCACGGACTGAATGATAATCTATCTTATGCACCCATCCATCTACCCCTTCATGCACTCATTCATGAACAGGTGCTATTTCCTCCTCCTGGTTATTATGTACAGTGCTTCGGGATCACTCACGTCCAGTTTTGTCGAGAAAACAGCGTGAGTACCTGTTTTCAATTCCTTTGGGCAGACTCCTATGAAAAAGATGAGTTATATGACAATTTAAGCTCTAGGTTGTATGACAATTCTGTGTTTACTTTCCGGGAATTGCAGTTACCCTTTATTTTGTAAAGGGAGATAATGAAATTTTTCTGCCAGGATGCTGGGGGTGCTAAGAGAAGGTGCACGCAAAGTTTCACGTAGACGACAACCTCCATAAATGGCTTCTGTGACTAGTTCTTTGTTCTTTTCTTCAATAACCATTTATTGAGCCCAGGATCAGGAATTATGTGAGGGGGCTGGATAGATATACAAAGATATAAAATATCTATAAAACACATGCCTATATCTTTATAGACATATAAATTTATCCCCAGGGCCCCTTTCAGTTTGGGCTTACAATGGCTCCACCCTTGCTTCTTGCCTGGCGTGTCCTTCACAAACAGAAGACAAAAGCCTTTCCCTGCCTCCCTCCCTACTGCGAGTCCCCCGAGGCTGCTGGCTTCCCCGCTCCCCACCCGGAGCTGTTCAGACCACCTATTTCAGACCTGTCGGCTCTTATAAAGGTAGCCACACACCCGCAAAGTGAGATAAAATGGCAATGTGATTAGTGTGTGTGTGTGAGTGCGAATGCTTATGTGTCCCTGTCTCATCCCTTTTGTAAAGATTAATACATCAGAGCAAGCACTTACGAAAGGAAGAATAAAAAAAAAAAAAACAACCACCGGGTCCAATTCTCCAGACTTTCAATAACCAAATGTCACCCACATGGTAAGCAATAAAATAAAAATATATGCTTAACAGAGGCAATATAAATATGATGTATATTTTGAAGTCATATAACAGAGCATTGGCATAAAAATAATACCCAGCAGCAAATTCAGGAAAGTCTGCCTTTTTCAAACATGTTCCTTGGGGCTGCCATTCCTAAAAATATCGCAGTGAGCAGTGAAGCTGGGGCTGGTTTAAATCTGACAGGAGCACCTCTGGTAATGAGGGCATGGAAACCCTCCCCAGTCTCCCGAAGCCAAGGCAAGCCTCTTCTCCCGTCAGCCCCTACCTGAATCCCAGAAGCCTCACCCTGCCCTGCCAGCTCCCTCTCCCCTTCCGCCACGAACATCTCTTACTTTTCAAAACTCCTTCGCATGCAGACTCTCTTCCCTTCGACTGACCTTTTCAAGCTGCCCCGGTCCTCAGCAGGACAGAGAACCTTACTGTGGCTGTCGTGTGGATGAGGAAAACGGGGCCACGAAAGTCAGGGTGAACTCAGCAGGGGAAAGCTACTTCCCTGCTGTCCAGGAAAGAACACTTCCCTCCTGTCCTCGAAAAGATCATGTCCCCTTCACAAGTGCATGCCCCCAAATCCTCTAACCTGCCTTCCCACGAGGGGCCAGAGAGGTAGTTGAAGAGTTAAGGTGCAGGTACCTGGTTTGATTCCCCAGAACACCACTGAGTGTAGCTCTGAAGAGTTCTTTCCCAGTAATGCCAGAACTGGTGAGAGCTTCCTTGAGCATCACTCAGGAGACTAGGGAAAAACCTTCCCGTGAGCCTGATACTGTCTGTGGGCCAGTACAAATATAAGGTTTCCAGTTACCATTAGTTTAGGGAACACCACTCAATGTCTTGAATCATCCAAGCAAATATTACAAGTTAAATCTTAGCATGTGTATGAAAACATCAAAAATAGGTACAGTACATTTCCTAAGACACATTTTTTTTTCTTTTTGGGTCATACCCGTCGATGCACAGATGCACAGGGGTCACTCCTGGCTCATGCACTCAGGATTACTCCTGGCAGTACTCGGGGGACCATATGGGATGCTAGAAATCAAACCCAGGTTGGCCTCATGCAAGGCAAACACCCTACCCACTGTGCTATCACTCCAGCCCCTAAGACACATTTAAAAAATTTTTTTTATTGAATCACCATGTGGAAAGTTACAAAGCTTTCAGACTTAAGTCTCAGTTATACAATGCTCAAACACCCATCCCTTCACCAGTGCACATATTCCACCACCAAGAATCACAGTATACCTCCCCCCGACCCCCCCGTCCCCCTCTGGCCCCCCACCTCAGGCGCCTGTGCAGCTGACAAATTTCACTTTACTTTCTCTTTACTTTGATTACATTCAATATTTCAAAAAAAAAAAAAACCTCACTATTATTTGGAGTTTCCCCCCACCAAAGTGGGACCTGCTGAAAAGGAAGCACTTGATAATTTGTTTTCCATTGCTGAGAATGAAGAGATATGAGGTCGTGTGGCCGCAATAGTGACCATGCAGTTTTGGATTTCTGTATTTTAATATTTTAGTAACTAAGTCTAGAAAAATTTCTGCCAGAAGTTGCATCATTGCAAGCTCGTACCTCTCTGCTACTTTATATTCCACATATGAGTGCAATCTTTCTATGTCTGTCTCTTTCTTTCTGACTCATTTCACTCAACATGATACTTTCCATGTTGATCCACTTACATGCAAATTTCATGACTTCATCTTTTCTGACAGCTGCATAGTATTCCATTGTGTAGATGTACCAAAGTTTCTTTAACCAGTCATCTGTTTTTGGGCACTCCTGTTTTTTCCAGATTGTGGCTATTGTAAACAGTGCTATAATGAACATAGAAATGCAGATGTCATTTCTACTATACCTTTTTGCCTCTTCGGAATATATTCCTAGGAGTGGTATTGCTGGGTCAAATGGAAGCTCAAGTTTTAATTTTTTGAGAATCGTCCATATTGTTTTCCAAAAGGGCTGAACCAGTCGGCATTCCCATCAGCAGTGAACGAGAGTCCCTTCTCCCCACATCCACGCCAACACCAATTACTTTGGGTTTTTGGGATGTGGGCCAGTCTCTGTGGTGTGAGATGATATCTCATTGTTGTTTTGATCTGCATCTCCCTGATGATTAGTGATGTTGAGCATTTTCTCATGTGCCTCTCAACCATTTGGATTTCTTCTTTGGGAAAGTTTCTGTTCATTTCATCACCCCATTTTTTGATTGGGTTGGCAGTTTTCTTCTTGTGGAGTTCAACCAGTGCATTGTATATCCTTGATATCAACCCTTTATTGGATGAGTACTGGGTAAATATCCTTTCCCATTCTATAGACTCTCTTTGTATTTTGGTCATTGTTTCTTTTGAGGTGCAGAAGCTTCTTAGTTTAAGATAGTCACATTTATTTATCTCTGTTTTCACTTGGTTGGCCAGTGGCATGTCATCTTTGAAGATACCATTGGCCCCAATGTCGTGGAGGGTTTTGCCGGCCTTGTCTTCAATGTACCTTAGGGATTCTGGTCTGATGTTGAGGTCTTTAATGCATTTTGATCTGAGTTTTGTACGTGGTGATAGGTGGAGATCTAAGCCCAATTTTTTGCATGTAGCTGTCCAGTTTTGCCAGCACAATTTGTTAAACATGCTTTCCTTGCTCCACTTCACATTTCTTGCTCCCTTATCAAAGATTAGATGATCATATATTTGGGGATGTATGGCTAAGACACATTTTTTAAACGGTTCTCACTTACTGTACTTCTAGACATAAAATGGAAGCCCAAATGTTTCAGTGATTTGTCTAAATCATTCCAAAATCTCCAAACAAGAGCCCCATGATGGGAAGGCACACCATTGCTATAGTGAGAAGAGCAATCGGCTGTGTGTCTTTAGGCAAGACTCCTGGCCTCTCTGCATTCTCATTTCTCTATAATGAAACAAGTAGAATATAATGATCTAGCTACTTTCTAGTTCTAAAATTCTCTTATTTTCTCTATAGAACCTGTTGTACTTAATGACTCTCCAGGGGAGCCTGGTGTTGCACCAGGAACCAGTAAAGAATTCTCTGGTGGACCGTAAGTCCCAATACATGCATGCAGGGAGGAAATCCTTCTGGCCTAGGAACAAGATTTGAGGTCTGCTCCTGGGTCTGCCACTAACTCACAGTCTAATCTTGAGTATCTCCTCTCCTCTGTTAAATGAAGTTTGGGGGCTCAACCTCGTTGGACTAAGTCCTGGAAACAGGGTCTCAGGGAGAACCGGGATACCCAAGCAGGCCACTGGGTTCTGCGGGCAAGGTCAGGGTGATGAGCTGGGGCTTGAAGTGATAGTTTGGGGTTGGAGCGAGAGTGCAGTGGCACTTGCCTTGCATGCAGCTGACCCAGGTTCGATGCCCACCCTCTCCTCCGATGTAGTTCCCTGAACCCTGCCAGGAGGATTCTTCAATGCAGAGCCAAAAATAAGCCCGAGTACCACCTGGTATAGCTCCTCCCACCCTCCCTCCCCAAAAAAAGATGGTGAGTGGGGCTCTTCCTGAATGCTCTCTCATCCAAAGAACCCTGAGATTATGTCAGCTTACCCCATTCCCAAGAAAAAGCAGTTCCTTTGAGTGTTTTTGGGTCAGGGGCCACCTCCAGCAGTGTCAGGGGGGACTGCTGATGGTGTTCTCGCAGGACTATGCGGGGGCTGCTGCAGCCAATCACGGGCTGCTGTCTGCCAGGTAGGCCCCTCCTGCAGGACGCTGGCCGGGACTGTCTGCTTGCAGGCTCACATATGGGCTCACTGCATCTTAGCCTCCTCAGGGCTGAGCTTCTGGAACAGCCTGGAGTCCCTCCAGGGGTGCAGTGGAGGGGGATGGGTTCCAGGGGTGCAGTGGAGGGGGATGGGCTCCAGGGGTGCAGTGGAGGGGGATGGGCTCCAGGGGTGCAGTGGAGGGGGATGGGTTCCAGGGGTGCAGTGGGGGGGGGATGGGCTCCAGGGGTGCAGTGGAGGGGGATGGGCTCCAGGGGTGCAGTGGAGGGGGATGGGTTCCAGGGGTGTAGTGGATTGTTGAGTTTATGGCTCCTTCCTCTCCCACCTGGGCTTACATGCATCCTGAGAGTGGGGTACTCAGCTCAGAGCTGTCACTGCGGGCTCTAGGGACAGCGGGGGCAGGGAGACCAGGGACAGTATCTGTGCCTTCGGGTTCTACAGGGCCTCTAGGTTCTCCTGTGCTGCCCTGTCTGGGAGGCTCCTCCCTTAGGCCTCAGGGAGGGCTTCTCAGTCGCCCTCCTGCAGTGCAGGCTGCGCTGCACGCGCTGAGTCCTGGGGTGTCGGGTATGACCACGTCTGCTCATCTGGCCTCCCCTCCACCCTTTCTGCCTCCTTCTCCCGCAGCAGTGCTGGGGGGTGGGGCAGGGAGGGTTGGACATATGAGGGACTGGAACCTGGACCAGAGTGTGAGGCCCAGGGCACAGACGGTCCCTCCCTGCTGAAGATCAGGCTTGACCTGGCTGGCTGCCGCCTGCGCTGAGGGTCCCTGTCTTTTTTTCTCACTATTTGCTATTTATTTATTTTAGTTTTTAGGCCCCACCTGGCACTCAGGGATCAGTTCTGGTGGTACTCAGGGAACAATATGGGGATACAGGAGACCAAACCAGGGTCCGCTTCATCAAGGCAAGCCCCTTCACCCCTGTACTATCTCCCGAGCGCCTTTGTTTTTTTTTCATTGTCTGGTATCCAAGGGCAGCGGCTGGGACTTGCCATTCTTCTGGCTTCAAGAGGAGCCTGGTGCCCAGTTCTGCCATGTCATTATGTGCTCTGGGGCGACTCCTCCTTCTTAGGGGGCACATGGAACCCCCCAGGCCCCGGGATAAACTCTTCGAGGATCCAGAGTTCCAGAGGGCAGAGTTGAGGACCACGCTCCTTTCCCAGGTGGGGGCAGCGTTGGTGGGGGCGGAGGGGACACAAGGGAACCCCCAGGTCTACCTCTCCCGGGGATTTATTCCCAATCCCTGGGGTATGAGGGCTCCACTCACAAGCAGACAGGGCTGCCCCTTCTCTGCCTCCCCCAGCCGGTGTCGCTCACTGGACCCCGCTTTCCCAGGGCTGAGACCCTCCCCAGGCCCTCCCAGCAGCCCCTGTACCTCTGGGAGCTCTCTTGATTGGGAACAAAGAGCTCCCCCCACCCCGCCCCGCTCCCGGTCCAGCCAGGCAGAGGAGAGATGGGATGGGACATGGGATGTCTTCCTGCTTCAGACAGACATCATCAAGTCGAGAGTCAGCCTAGGGGGAAAAAAATTGTTTTGTATCAATTCCCAGGACAAAACAGGTCCGAGAGGGGGGGCAGCCTGCCCAGGGCGTCCTGCACTTCCATCAGACAGGAGAAGGAATCGAATTCTTAACCGGTTTCAGTCTGTTTCCTGGTAATGGGCCCCCCTCCCCCGCTCCCCGCAGAGAGTGGGTTGCTGCTGGGGGAGGCAGCTTGCTTAACCTTCACCCCAGAGCCCCCTCGAGGGGCAACGTGTGGATGATGGAGCTAGACAAGGCTTCCAAGTCTTCCCTCCCCAGCTAGGCAGCCCAACTTCTCCCTGGTGCTCTTGGGACGAAGAGTGGGGTTTGTGGTCCTCGCTCCTGCTGGAAAAAAACTGGGGATAAGCACAAACTTGGACACTCTCTCTCTCTCTCTCTCTCTCTCTCTCTCTAACACACACACACACACACACACACTGCGAGACCAGAGAGGAAGCAGCAGGTCCCTCTGTCCTTAAGCCGAATGAACCGAAAACCAGCGATTCCCCTTTGCTCCATCACTGAACCCAGGTCTCAGGGCAGACGCCAGACACTGGTGCCCACACTGGAGAGACACAGAATCCCACTGCACCAAGGGGCAGGAACTGTGAGTGGAAACAGAGCTGGGAGAAGGAAGCCCCACTGTCGTTGTGCAGGTGCCCGTGGGCACCGGCCAGAGCGAGAAACCCCCCAGAGCCCCTGCCAGGGATCCCATCCCCCAACCACACTCATAACTTTCACCTCCAGGAGCGCTACCAAGTTAGTAGAGTAAAAAGTGGAGGAGGAATCTCGTCGTTCCCAGCAGGGGAGGGAAGCAGCCACTTAAAAACCCTTCTGGGGCCAGAGACAGAGATAGGACAGAGATAGGATGCTTGCCTTGCGCGTGGCTGGCCCGGGTTCCACCCTCAGCACTGTGTATGGTCCCCTGAGCACTGCCAGCAGTGAACCCTGAGCACAGACCCAGGAGTAGCCGCCGAGTACTACCAGGTGCGGCCCCAAATCAATGCATAGAATTCTTCTGAGTGTTCAGTTCCTAATAGTGCCCGCTCTCAAGAGGGCCTTAACCGGACTTTGGCCTGCTGGGCTTTAGCTGAGTCCCAAATCGCCACCTCCAGCTGGGCTAGCCTTCCTGTCCCATCCAGGATGCAGCCGTGAGGGGTTCGGACGGGCTAGGACAGAGGCTGAGTCTGGGGTACAGCGTTTCTCCACCCGCACGCCTCACAACCACGTCACATGTGGAGGCCGAGGGGGGGCTCCTCCCTGACCCGAGCTGTCCTCTCCTCATCCACACTGAGGCTCCTGGCAGTGACCGGACCTGCCCGGGGAGCCGTGACTAGCAGCATCACGGTGGCTTGGGTCCGGTCTTCTCAGGGACGGACAATGGCCAAGGCTGGTGAGGATGCCCTGGGCCCAAGCCCGCCTCCTCCCTCCATTTCCCCTTGCCCCGGCGTGACCCCACGAGAAATCTAGAGCAGCTGATTGCTGGGTGTAGCTGGAGGGGACTCCGGGGGCTGGGGGACTTGGGACCACGCTGCAGGGGAGGGGTCTGCGTGGCACCGCATACCCTAGGTGTCTCCGGGGAGCTGCTGTTCTCGCCCCAGCCCCTCACATCCTGGACATCGAGACCTGGGGGTGGAGGGAGGGACACGCGGGGCACCTGAGAGGGCAGCACAGCTGCCGGAGCCCCTCCAAGGCCCCTCCCTGCGGCCTGCCTGTCACTGCCCAGTCTGTGACACAAACGCAAGGACACTCTTCCCCCTGGGCCCTGACTCGAGACAGACCCTGCCAGAGCTCTGGGACAGCTGTCTGTGAGGAAGGGGATGCCCCTGGTGACATGCTTCCAGGGCTGTCCCCTGCGTTTCCCAGAAGAGGGAGAGGGAAAGTGGGCAGCTTGTCCACGCGTTCTCCAGGGGCAGTGCGGAGGGCAGGAGGGAGAGCAGAGACTCCGCCTTCAGAGGGACTCGGGTTCAAGTTCTGGTTCCTCAGACAAGCTCTCTGGTCTCGGCTTTTCCCTTCGGAGACGCGAGGGTAACCCTTACAGGCACTTACGGGCGGCCATGGCAAGGATTAAGTGGGAGCTAGAGGGTTTTAGCTCCTGGCACAAGGGCTGATAACAAACTCTCCAGTGATTTATGGCCGGGGACCTTCCCTTCTAGGAAAGCTTCAGATGGGCAGCGAGAGTCCACAGACAGCTATGCTCACAGCCGCCCCAGCTCTTCCCGTGCCCAGCCCCCCCCCCCCCCCCCGCCCCATGAGCTGGAGCCAGTCCTGGGGTCCCTCTGAGCTGGGGCTTCTGCAGCCATGGACAGGGGGTGGCTGTTCCTCCCGATACGGGCTCCCACTGAGCCCCTGGTTTGCTCTGCGCCACCCCAGTTCCAGATATTATGATTGTTGGGACTTTGAAATTTCCTGACAGGCAGAATGAGCCATCTGAGGCGGGGGTTTCATTTCCGTGGCAGAGCGGGCCGGGCCCTCTCTCGGGAAGTGTGTGAGTGACAGGCCGTGATTACAGCCTCCCGTCCGGCCGGCTGTCGTGTCGGTGGAGGAGGGCCTTGGGGTCATGCCGATGGGGAAGGATGGGTCCTGGGGCCCCTCTTCCCATCTGCTGGAGCAGGCCCCTGTGCTGACCTCGACCTACCTGGCCGGAACAGTGTCCCCCCGCCCCCCGCCCCCCACCCCGCCACTGCAGCCCATCTGCCCGGTTCCCTAGAAGCCGATGGAGCTGGCGCTTTGTGCTGAGGTCCAAGGAGTTTCTGCCGGCTGAGATCTCCCAGCACGGATGTAACACCCTCACTTCCTGTGGGGATGCTGGGCACCAAGGTGGGGGCAGGAGTCCCTGGCCGCAGAGCTCTGGGCCTCCCCAGCACTCATCTGTTGGTTGCCTGTTATCACCACGCATTAGGGTCTCCTTATATCATCCCAGGGTCCCAGAGGGCAGCCACCATCCCCTGGTTTAAGTCCCTTTGTGAAACACGGGAGGAGTCTGAGTCTCAGGGCTCCTCCACAACATCCCCTCATCCTTGCTTTCTCTACCCTCCCAAACAGAAGATCATTTTCACACCCGCTCCCCCACCCTGCTGTGCTGCCCAGAGACCTTGGCGAGTCCTGGGTGGGTCACCCTCTGCGGCGTGCATCGAGGCTAGCTGGGGAAGGACTCATCCCGAGAACAAGGGTGCCCAGCGTGCTCAGTCGAGGGTGACCGCGCCTTGCTCAGCCCGGCCCAGCCGGGAGAGGCCGCACCTGAGCCGCTTCCCAGACCACCCACCCCGCATCCAAGGCCAGTTTCAGAGGGTCCATGTGGCTTGGACTTTGCCTGACCCCCGATGTCACAGCTCCTTCCCCAGCCGTCCTTGGAGAAGCCCGTGGCCCCCCAGGGGGAGCCCTTGATTCCCCCCCTTCCCCCCCCAGGCAGCTATTCCATCAGGGCCGCAGGGAAACTGAGATATTCTGAGATGAGCGTGTCAGCGGGGGGTCAGTTTCCGCCAGGCTATCGCTCGTCCTGTCAGGAGGAGAGAGGTTTCAGCTGTCTGGCGGGAGCCCATCCATCACTGCGGACAGCTCTTAATCAGACAAAGGCGCCCTCACCACCGTGCTCCGGCACTGAGACTGTATTATTGTCCACACTCAACAAATAATTCTGGACGGGCGTTTAAAGCCTGCAAACAAGATTCCTGGTGTCTTTCACGCACTGGGATCCCCCCCAAGCTGGAGCATTCCCTCCTCTCTTTGGGCACGGGGCCCCTTTCCTGAATCCGCATTCATTCATTCCTGGGGCCCTCTGCCTGCTCCTGGGGCCAGGCCCACGGAGAGAGGCTTGTGAGCAGCAATTCCAGTGCCCGTGAGGAGCCTGGAGTGAAGGTAGAGAAGCGTGTTGGGGACACCTGGGAGGAAGGACTGGCCCTCTACAGGGGTGGACAGCCTGTCTCGGGGACTTCCCCAGGCGGGGTGGGCAGGGGAGCAGGCATCGCAGGAATAAGGAAGAGCAAGTTTGACTGTCCTGCACCTAAGACCTGTTTTCTCTTTTACACCACCCCTGCCTTAAACCAAAAGGCAGGAATTTACATTTATCCCTTTTAGGTGTTTTCAGCTCATTATTTCAACCTGTCAAGATGTTTTGGAATCTCTGCGCTGTGATCCTGGCCCTGAACAATCCCTCTTGGATTGTTCAATGGCAGACTCGAGGAGCTTCTTTCTTTTGGCTTCATCCATAGTGCTGAGAAAACCACGGCCTGGGCAGGGTGAGGGGTCAAGGAGGGGCCTTTGGGTTTAGCCAGAGACTCTGTCACTCCCATGGGTGACACCCGCAGCTCCGTGCCCGCAGACAGGCACGCCTGGACCAAGAGACTCAGATTCGGGCCCACCCCTGGCCACATCAGCCCTACCTCGGCCCTACCCTGGTCCCCCCTCAGGACGGAGCTGTCGCGCCGGCCCCGTCCATCCCTTGCAGGCTCTGAGGGACCGTGGCTTTCCCGCAAAGGAATTTCTGAGGATGGGACAGGTGTTTAAAGACTGCAAATACGACTTTGCAGTCGTACTTGGGAGAGCTGGAGACCAAGTCACCCTGGCTTCACCTGAGCCCAATTTTTTCCCTTCCCTCCCTTCCCTCTCGCTTCTCCCTCCAGCTCTATTTTTTTTTTTGCTTTTTGGGTCACACCCGGCGATGCACAGGGGTTACTCCTGGTTCTACACTCGGGAATTACTCCTGGTGGTGCTCAGGGGACCATATGGGATGCTGGGATTCAAACCCGGGTCGGCCGCGTGCAAGGCAAACTCCCAACCCGCTGTGCTATCACTCCAGCCCCAGCTCTATTTCTTAATATAAAAATATAAATATGGGACTGGGGAGATAGTACAGTGGGTAGGGTACTATTGTGCATGCAACAGACCTGAATTTGATCCCTGGCACCATATACGGTGCCCCCAAAACCTAACCAAAACCAACATACATGTGTGCATGTGTATACATGTATATATGTACATATGAGTATATGCATATGCACACATGTATCCAGCTCAACAGGACCCGGAAATAGAGATCCTCTGGCTGCTTCCACCAATCCCCAGGGACCCAGGGGTCACAGCCATAAGACCCACCCTGCCGGCACCAGATAAATTCCTCAGGGCTGACCTCCACTACACTACACTACATGCTCCAGGCCACTTTTCCTGACCGCTTTGCTGCTGCTCGACACATCATAAACATTCCCTACCCATTTTCCACCATTACCGCACCATATCTGATGGGGTTCAAATATGGTGTGAACTGTCAGAACACCTATAATGGTGATTGGAGGCCGCCCTAAAAGCCTCCATCCCTCTCAGAGAGCCCGGCAAGCTACCAAGAATATCTCACCCGCATGGCAGAGCCCGGCAAGCTACCTGTGGCATATTTGATATGCCAAAAACAGTAACAACAATGGGCCTCATTCCCCTGACCCTGGAAGAGCCTTGAATACGGGAACCATATGTGGTATAAATATGTATATATGTGTGTATATATATGTGTATATATATATATATATATGTAGGTACATACATATATATTCTTTGTAAAAAATTTGGGAACTATCCACCCCCAAAGAATTCCCTGATTTTCAACTCAGTGTCCTCTCTGCCCATTTCCTGGGCACAGCTTGTTTTAGCAGTAAGCAGCTAGTAGATATCAAACTTTTCTGAGCTATTTGGCGTCTATCTTTCTAGCAGAAAGGTGATGCGTGAAAGCTCAGACCTGCTCGTGGCAGAGACCCCGTGAGCTCTCGGCAAGGTTAGCTCACCTCTCATCTTCAGCCGGGAACGGGGACATCAGTCAGCCTGGCCTCGGGGATCACCCGCAGGGAGGTTCTGACGTGGGGGCACAGAGCTGCTCCCTTGCTTCCCACCGGGTTTCCAGGCTGGGGTGCTTCTTCCTGGACTTCTGAGTCTTTACCGAGCGACCCAGAGGCCGGCATCTCCGGGCATCCCTGTTTCCGCTGCTTCCCATGACTCTCTTTGTGCGGAGTTCCGGGAAGGAGTCGATTCTTTGGTAGGGCGTTGTTTTACCCTTTGCGGCCAGCAGCCTCTTCTCAGTAACAGAGATACTGGGGCAATATGACGTGTCGGAGAGTTTGCTTTCCCCAGCCACGGGGCCCTTCCACCATCCATGTCAAGGGCGTGACCAAGGACATGGCCCAGGCTTGCAGCACGGCGGAGACTCACTGCCCTGCTCCGGCCGCATCCCGCCGACTCTACCCCGGACCTGTGGAAATAAGCCTGTGAAGGTGACTCCGGCCTCTTCCCGCTCGTCCTCGAGAGGAATACAGTGTCCCGGGAATTTCAAAGGAGATTCATCAAAGAAAAGCGAACATTTCACAGAAGGTCCCCAAAGAAATCTTGGGCGATGAAAACTTGCTGGAGGGAAGCGTCTCTAGTCTCGGCTGCCCTCTGTGCCAGTGCCCCTCAGGGAGGAGAGGCCAGAAGCCCCCCCATTCCACCCGCACCGCCAGGCTCGCCAAGCAGAGGCGGGAATGCCACCGGGCCGAGGAATTGACTTCTGTTTTGTTTTGTTTCAGATTTCTCACCAAAATGCACGGCGTTTCTCTGTCTCTTTACAATGCCCTCCAGCTCCCGATGTGTACCTCACAGACCACCCAGAGACTGTGCTGCCCCCACCAGTCTCGGAGCCAGGCCCCCTGCTGCCTCCGGGAGCTCCCCCCTTGCTCCTTCAGCACCGGCCCTGCCGCAGCCCCACTCTGCGCTCTGCTTCTGTCGGCCAGGACACCCCGGACGGCCGTAAGCAAAGGTGTGTCCCCGAGAGCCATGTATGGGGAGCTGGAGGACTGGCCGGGTGGGACTGGGGAGTTTCTGGTAGGTCACATGCGCAACCAGGATCCCAGGACCATGACCTGTGTGCAGGTCAGGGAGGAGGGACTCTGGCCCCACCCCTCTAAGCGGGGGTGAAGGAACAGTAGAAGGAACCCTGGAAAGCTTTGGGGGTGTGTGGGGGGGGGGCGTGTACCAGCTGTGCACCATGTTACAGGGCGACACGGGCAAGTCCTTATTCCAACAAAGGGACTTGACCGAGGGATGTGTATTTCAAGGCCCTGTAAGTACCATGGTGGAGAAAAGCTAGCTGCCACTTTGGGGACGGTATGAGGACAGCAGTCTGCAGGAGGCTGTCATGCAGGTCAAGGCCCCAGAGGAACAACGGGTAGATCCAGGGCCTGAGGGAACGCCAGAAAGCTCGTCTGTCTGCTTCCTCCCACTCTCCCCAGGACGTGAGGGGCTGAAGGAGTTGGAGGAAGCTGGGGTGGGGGGTGGTAAAGAAGGGGAGCGGACGTCTGAGCAAGGGGGCAGTGGGGGAGGGCATGGACCTTGCACATGGCCGGCCTGGGTTTATTTTCCAGCATCCCGTATGGTCCCCCCAAACCTGCCGGGAGTAAACCATGAGCACTGCTGGGCGTGGCCCCCAAGCAAAAACTAACACAAGGGGGCTGGAGTGATAGCACAGCAGGTAGGGCGTTTGCCTTGCACTCGGCCCACCTGCGTTCGATCCCCAGCATCCCATATGGTTCCCCAAGTACCTCCAGGAGTAATTCCTGAGTTCAAAGCCAAGGGGTAACCCCTGTGCATTGCTGGGTGTGACCCAAAAAGAAAAAAAAAAGCTAACACAAAAGGTCCGGAAGAGGTGTGAGGGATGAGGATGGAGACTGGGGTGGGGAGGAGGGCAGGGGTGGGCTGGAGATATGGGGACAGGGTGGGGGGTGGAGTAGGAGGTGGAGACTGGGGGTGGGGGTTGAGGGGATGGGGTGGGACTGGGCAGTTGGCATAGGTCCATGGTCCTCACATAGGACATAGGTCCTCACCTTTGTCCTCTTTTCCTGCCCTCATGCTTGGGCTGGGGTCACGTGGGCACAGTCCATCCAGGAACTTTCCGTCCAGGCAGGGGTGGCACCAAGAGGGGGGTGGCCTCGCAGCTGCCCCCGAAGCCTCCCGTGGGACTCAGGAGACTGTCCAGCTCCGTCCCGCAGGAGCAGGCCAGCAGGAGGGCGAGCGGCGGACCCGCTCTGGGGTGGCCCAGCTCCTCAGGCCCAGCTCGGGCAGAGGGGACCAGCCTGCTGTTGATGTGTCCAGTTGGGGCGGGAGTTTGTCCTGGGCTGTCAAATGGGTCCCCAGACCCTGGGTGTGTGTGTGTGGGGGGCAGCCCTTCCTTAGAGCTGGAAACTCGGTCTGGTCCCAGGGGCTGTGCAGGGCAGAGGGCGGGGGAGGAGCAGCCAGAGGGAAGGGGGAGAGTTCTGGGGAGGAGAGTGTGGGTGGCAATCCGGATCATGAGGGTTTCCGTGTACAGAGATGGGGCTCAGGGCCCTCGTTGGCCCTGCACACTCACGGGGTTTGCTGCTGGCCTCACCTCTCTCCCTGACCCAGCCCCTGCCTCCTCACAGGTCAGAGGGTGACGCCTGAGTCTGCAAGCTCCCTTTAGCTCCATCTAGGGGGCCCCCTCTGCCTGGTGGGCCCCCTCTCGGGCCAGCCTCCCAGCCTTCCCCGGATGGAAGTGTCAGCCCAGGGCGCCCAGGGCGTCTGCTCCTTGGCGGAACACCCACTTCACGGTGCCCCTCGCTGCCTAGCTAGGGCTCTGGCAGCTTTATTATAAGTTTATTACATGCTAATTCAAGCAAATAAATTTGCCCCAGCTGTGAAGCAGAGGAGATTAATAACCTCAAAGATTACTTTGCTGCTTTGATGAGTTTCTTGAGCAGAGTATATTTAGGAAGAGCAACTAGATTAGTCAAAACCCCCTTTAATTATTAGTGACACAGTGCAAATGACTCTATACCACCGGAATACCAACTACTTAACTCCCTGACCTTCGCATTCAAATAAACACGTTGTATTATAGCAACATCGTCCACACGCCTGCAGCTGCGGTTGGCCGAGGTCCTGGAGACAGGACAGCTGCCAGGTGGGCTCCGTTCGAGAGGGGACGGTGGCCTTCTAGGCACCTCCTCTTCCTGACTCAGGGTTCCTCAAACGCTCGGTGTGCCCTGGGACTAGAACTCATCTTCAGAGAAGGGGAACGGCCAGAGCCTTACAGGGAACTGGCCACACGGCACGGCCAGCTCTGTCCCCTGAATTCCCACTCGAGAATCTGATTGGCAGCAAGAGTGCGGGTCTGCCTGAACGATGCGGGTGAGGAGCACTGTGCAGGGAAGTGCTCCCAGCTCTTGGCTCATCTTCCGGGAGGGAGCCTGGGCCCGCTGGAAATCCCAGTCCCCTGGGCAGGGCGGGCTGCCCGAGAGTCCCTCACCAGAAGGCCTGATGCACACCCTCTCCCTGTGTTCCATGCACGAGCCCTCGGAGGAGATAGACCCAGCCTGTGCTTTCTAGATGAAGAACAGGGGCCGGAGCTATAGTACAGCAGGGAAAGCGTTTGCCTTGCACACAGCTGACCCTGGTTCGATCCCCGGCATCCCATATGGTTCCCCAAGCATCGCCAGGAGTAATTCCTGAGTGCAGAGCCAGGAGGAACCCCTGAGTACCACCGGGTGTGACCCCAAAAGACAAAACAAAACAAAACAAAACAAAAAAACCAAAAAACCACCAATCTAGATGAAGAACAAAGCTCAGAGCACGTAAGCCACTGGCCCCAGGACACCTACCCTCCACATGACCTGGCAAATAGCTGCTGGCCTTCCCTGACTTAACCTGCTGTCTTCTTTACCACTGCTACTGTCCCCAGCACTGAGGACCCTCGATGGCACTGATGGTTTGTGCATTTCCCCTTAAAAGCAAGAACAGGGCCAAGAGGACCCTGCTTTGCAAATGTGTGGTCACCAGTTCAAATCCATGGCGTCCCCCATGCATGCACCGGGGCAATCAGAACTACTCCGATACCTGGGCCTGCACCCTGCCATCTGCTTCTGCAATCTCCAGCACGGCCAGCGACTTCCGACTGTGCCACGGTCAAGTCTGGGTAAGCACCACAGAAAGCGAGGCTACTCCAGGGAGTACCAGAAGGAAGAAGACGGGCAAGAACCACTCCAAGGAAGTGTGGCCTCTGTGGAGCACGTGTGTGCATCTATAGGAGATGTGTGAGCACTGTGCCCCGTGCACATGCAAATGCTCATCATGCCAACAGCAACTGAGCCACAATGACCGGAAGGGAAGATTAAGAAGGAGCACTGGCAGCGAGCCCGCTGCGCATTGTTCAACTGGCCTCGACAAAGGCTTGACGCTGTTCAGAAAGTGACAAAGGCTTGACGCTGGTCACGTGGCACTCTGCACCACGTGCTCTCTCCGTGTCTGACCTTCCCGATCGGCAGTTTTGAAAAACTAAACAAAACAAAGCTGTAATTTCCTGATATTATTCAACAGAAATTATAGGTGTAAATGAAAACAACAACAGACAGTGCTACCGAGAACAACTTTAGCAAAAAAAGGTAAACATGTATCTCAATTCCAGATTCTGGAACAAAGACAAAATTCACAGAAAATAAGTTTGACTCTGTGAAAACTCAGATCCTGCCCTCAATGGGCTAAGTCTAACTTTCTTTCCCAGCTTGTCTGCAGAACTGCCAGCCTGCTACATGATTATCTCTCAAACAAAGCAGAATCAGAGTGGGAAATGTGCATGAAGAGTGGCTTGGACCAGAGGATGCTACAGGTCCCTCACTACTTTGGTCTCTCTTCACCTTAGTAACAGAACCGCCACATTTCAGCCAGGAACCTGCTTTCCAGCCAAACGCTCCACGTCCCCTCTTCCGGGAAGCTGATTCTTTAGGGGACACTCACGCAAAGTGTTTGTGTGCCACTCTGGGCCCGTCCCTAAGATCACTCAGGGCCAGTCAAGAAGAAAAGCCTCAAGCACAGGCAAGGGAACATTCAAAGGACGAAGATGGACAACTTGAGAAGCTCCCTTGCAACTCACCTGAGGACACCTAAAGGGTTATGATAATCATACAATTTTATCATTGATCATTATTTTATAGTGTATAAAAATAATGATCAATGATAATTATTGAAATAAGAACTGCTGAATCCCTGTAGATAAAATTTTTTAAAATAAGCCTTTCCTATAGTTAATTTTCAAGATAGAATTAGAAAATCAAGACTGGAGTGGTAGTGCAGCAAGTTGGGCATTTGCCTTGCGTGTGGTCAATTCAGGTTCAATCCCCAATATCCCATATAGGTGGAATCACCCCTGGAGGTGCTTGCGGGAAGCACCCCTGGCAATGCTGATTCCTGAGCACTGAACCAGGAGTAGCCCCTGAGCATTGCTGTGTGTGGCCCCAAAACCAACAAAACCAACCAACAAAAAAAGAAAATCAGGGGCCGGAGCAATAGCACAGCGGGTAGGGCATTTGCCTTGCACGCGGCCGACCCGGGTTCGATCCCCGGCATCCCATATGATCCCCCAAGCACCGCCAGGAGTAGTTCCTGAGTGCAAAGCCAGGAGTAACCCCTGAGCATCGCTGGGTGTGACCCCCCCCCAAAAAAAGAAAATCAGTGATGCTGGTTCTCATTACAGCAAAGATTAATTCAGCCAAGAAACATTGTCAGTCCTAAACAGTGAGTGAATAGACTCAAAGTACTGCCTACCCCTAAATGCTCCTGAACTACAAGGAAAAAGAGGTCAGTTTCCCATGGAAGAGCCTGGCAGACCCAATGCTAATATTACTGGTCAGAGGACAAGAGGAGAGGAGAGGACAGGAGGATGGGGGGTGGAGGCGATGAAGGGGGTGAGGAGACTGGGTGAAGAGATGGAGGATGGGGTGACGGATGGAGCAGAGAGAGGAGAGGAATAGGGAGGCAGTGGGTGGGAAGGAGGGGCTGTGTGGGTGAGGGTGGGACTAAGGCTCACACCTTATTGGAGATGATGGAGTAGGGAATGAGGGTGGGACGTGGGGGGTGGGATGGGGGATGGAACTGGGGATAGGGATGAGGCAAAGGGGCTGGACCCAGGGTGGGGTGTGGGTGATCACTTGGCTCTGTACCCAGAGGATGACGCTGCCTGTCCTCCTTGCCACCTGAAGGAACCCAGGGAGGGGGACACAGCACCCTGTGAGGTGACCCTCTGCCTAAGAGGCATCCCCTGAAACAAATCACTTTATGACCCCCCCCAAAAGGTCACATGGGAGCATGCTACAAAACCACACCTGTCTTCAGAGACTTAAAGCCAGCAAAGAAAGTTCCAGACGGGGGGACATGGCCATTCTCTGGGATGTGCCATCCAGAAGGCAGCTTCCTGCTAGGTCGGGCGTTCCTGAGAGCACAAATGAAACCCAGGGTGATGGGAAGATAGAATTGACTTTAACTCTGTGTGTGTCTGTGTGTGTGTGTGTGCGCGTGCGCGTGTGGTGTCTGGGACTGGGCACAAAGCAGGTGCCCACCCCCTTGCCTCCCGCTCTGCATGCCCTGCCGTGACTGTGGAGGGCAGCATGGCGAGGAGCTGGCACCTGAGTGGTGTGTGGGTGTGTGCGGAGAGGGTGGCCCCACGCGGCTTCTCGGCCATTCACATTCTGAAATGCTCCCATGGGAAAAAAAATATTAAGTTCCTTTTTTACTACTCTAGCAAAATGTTTTTGTTGGTGTGAAATTATTTTAAAATTTAAAAAATATTTTTATCCTGAAATAAATAAGACAAGCTGTTCACAATAGCCCCAAAGGGGGAAACAGCACAGATGTCCACCCACAGTTGAATGGATAAATAAAATGTGGTGCATGTATACAATGGAGTATTACTTGGCATTAAAAATCAATGGGGTATTGATGCAGGCTGCAATGTGAATGGATCTTTTTTTATTGTTTTGATTTTGAGGGCCACACCTGGCTCTGCTCAGGTCTTACTCCTGAGTCTGCGCTTGTGTTCACTCCTGGCAGGGTTTGGAGGCCCAACTACAGTGTCGGGGGTCACACTGAGGTCGGCTGCATGCCAGGTAGGCACTTTGCCCGCTGTGCTGTCTCTCCGGCCCCATGGACGAATACTGAACACGTGAGGTAAGAGACTGCCACAAAACAGTCAACGTTGGGGCAGTAGCACAGCGGGTAGGGCGTTTACCTTGCACGTGGCCAACCCGGGTCCGATCCCCTGCATCCCATATAGTCCCTCAAGCACTGTCAGGAGTAATTCTTCAGTGCAGAGCCAGGAGTAAACCCTGAGCATCGCTGGGTGTGACCCAAAAAGAAAAAAAACAATTGTCAAAGTTACTGATGTGAACTGGTGAACTGCCCGGAAGAGCAGAACCCAGGGCCCAGAGAGAGGACAGCAGGTGAGGCACTCGCCTTGCATGTGGCTGACCCAGATTTGCTCCCCAACACCCCCTAGAGTCCCCTGAACCCCACCAGGAGTGACCTTGAGTGCAGAACTAGGAGTAGGCCCTGAGCACTGCCAGGTGCGGCCCAAAATCAAACACCAAAGAGCAGAGCTGAGGTGAGGGATTACCAGGAGGTAGCGGGGAGCAGCTGCGAGTGGGCGCAGGGCCTCCTTTAGGGGTGATGAAAGGCCCCACAATTGTTTGTGGGGTCTGTGGAGAGCTTGGGGGCGGCTTGTCTGACCCTTGGTGCTGCCACACACACCCAGCTCACGAGACCCTCACTGGTCTCTGCCTTCCCGGGGCTGAGTGACTTCTGTCCATGGATGTGTGAGCACCCCACACAGAGATGCGAGCCCTAGCGAGCACTTGCTAGAAGATGTGTGAGCACGTGGCTGGGAAGGACAGCCCTGGTCACAGCCACAGTCACAACCACATCAGTGAAGGGAAGGGAGTGGGGAAACAGAAAGCAACTGAAAATAAAGGATGAGGTTCTGGTGAGCAACGCGGCCGGAGAATGCTCCGGACCCGAGACCGGGCCAGCAAAACCGGGGATCCAGATGGAGGAGGTGCAGCCACCACACCCTCTCCAGATGGAGCCCCGGCGACACTGAGCAGCAACTAACAAGGCTCCGGGATGCGGGACTGGGACAACTTCGAACCATGTGGCCACATAAAAACTGAAAACATACAATCTTTTAATGGAAAACTAATTATCAAATGCTTCCTTGGTAGGGCTGTCTTTCTTGGGGGGAAACTCCAACAACAATAGTGAGTTTTGTGTTGAAATATGGAACGTAATCAAGGTAAAGAGAAAATGAAGTGAAATTCATCAGTTATACAGTTGGGGGTGGGGGGCGGGGGCGGGGGGTATACTGGGGTTTTTGGTGGTGGAATATGGGCACTGGTGAATGGATGGGTGTTTTAATATTGTATAACTGAGACATAAACCTGAGAACTTTGTAACTTTCCACATGGTGATTCAATAAAAATAAAAAAAAAAGAAAGGATGATTGGAATGTGCTGTACAAGAAGCCAGACAAAAGAAAACAGAAGCAATGAGGTATGGCTCTAAGCAAATCAATTAAAAGATGCTTGGAGGGGCTGGAGCAATAGCACAGCGGGTAGGGCGTTTGCCTTGCATGCGGCAGACCCGGGTTCAATCCCCAGCATCCCATACGGTCCCTGGAGCACTGCCAGGAGTAATTTCTGAGTGCATGAGCCAGGAGTAATCCCTGTGCATCATCGGGTGTGACCCAAAAAGAAAAACAAACAAACTAACCCTCCCACCCCCAGTCATACTGCCGCCTCCCCCACGTTGTTCCAGCATGTTTTCCTCTCTGGTACTGGCCCAGACTGTCACTCTGTGGGTTGACAGCCCCCTGAAGAGCTCCAGGTCCCAGCGCTTCTCTGTCACTATGAACCCCGCCCCTCCCCCCAAAAAAAACTAGTCTCTTCAGCTTGGCTCCCTGGAGCTGGGCTCTCGATTGTCACCAGAAGCAGCTGCTATGCGGCAGCACGAAGCAGAGTTTAGTCCTCCTCCTGCTGCAGGTGGGGGTGCCGGCCCCCGTCCCACACACGCTTCCCAGGGCACACACATCTCGGGGCGCAGTGCCGGCACCCCATTCTCCTGGAAGCCAGCCCCCGCCCCCGCCCCGCCCCGTGGAGTGACGTCACTTCCGCCTCCCACTCCGTCCTGTGGGTGCTCTTCCACTCCTCCAATATCAAGCTCTGATATTCCTCCCCATGACTCTGATTAGGGCAAGACTTCAAAGAACCTTTTGAATCATTAAAGAAAGATGAAATTATGGCTCAGGGTAGTTTCGGCTTGAAGTGGAGCCGAGCTCACTCAGAGCCTCTGGAAATTGCAGCTTGAGAGCAGCGAGTCTGGGGCTGAAACCCGCGGAAACGCCGCTGCAGCCCGACACCCTGGCCGACCAGGGTCCACAGGAGCCCGTCAACACGCGTGCACGTCGTCGGGCAGGAAGCAGGCCAGGGCCCCCGCAGCCAACTGCTGTCACTGCCCCGTAAATCTCCTGGAAATTTCTACAGCCGTTACCGTTGCCACGTTGTAAGTGATGGCCTCATAATCACTGCCATCTATCTGGGCTTGGCCAGGGCCAGGGTCATTTGGTTAATGCAGGATTCCGTCTTCATGGCTTTGTAACTAGTTTTTAATCAGTGATGATTGCCGAGCCGGGATGCTGCGGGCCGCTCCCCCTCTCCTTTCTTGGAGCCTGAAGTCCCGTGTCAAGGCACTGAGCCAGAGACCAGGTGGAGGGGTGACCAGCACAGGACAGTGGTGGCCACAGAGGCCAGGGGCCCTCCCCGTCCCCCAGGAGCACTTCCTGCCCCCCAGGCCCATGCACTCAGGAAAGGTTGGCAGAATATCTGATAGGAGCATTTACTCCGGGTGATGCTTTTGTGTCTGACTCCTTTGTGTGTGTGTGTGTGTGTGTGTGTGTGTGAAAGTGGCTCACTCCGGCTGTGCCTGGGGGGACCTGCAGTGCCAGGGATCAAACCAAGGGCTCGCTCCCACATGCAAAACCTGTTTTCCAGCCCTATAAGTCAGCTCCCTGTGCCCAGTTTCGAACAGTTGAATCTTCTGGAGAAAGTTTTTTTTTTTTCCTTTCTTTTTGGGTCACACCTGGCAATGCACAGGGGTTACTCCTGGCTCTGCACTCAGGAATTACTCCTGGCAGAGCTCAGGGGACCATATGGGATGCTGGGGATTGAACCCAGGTCGGCCACGTGCAAGGCAAATGCCCTACCCGCTGTGCTATCTCTCCAGCCCCACAATTGAATCTTCTGGCGGTAGAAGAAATGACCAGTGGTCAGGCCCTGAACTCTGTCCCAAACCATCTAAGAAAAACTGGCAGGCCAACAGGAAGAATTTTGGGGGAAGGGGGTGATAAAGGCATGGCTGAAGTAGCGGGCAGTGCAACACAAGAAGTACTCCTTGGGCTGCAGGAGGTAGACTGAGAAACATCCAGAAACTCAGTCCTTTTTCCCATTACAACATTCTGAAGAGGACGGTGTGAGGAGGCGGGAAGTGCCTGCCAACGCATGACAGCAGGGACATCTCAGGGACCGTGCCTGCCCTATGCCCTAGGCCAAGCAGGCTCATCTATGAAAGCTTACACACATGTGGACACATGCATGTATGCCTACAGATACGCATACATACATACACATGAACACATGGATACACCTACACACATGCTCACAGACATGTGCCCACACATGTGTATACACACATATGCATGCACACACATACAGACATATGCTCACACTCACAAATGCCTTTACAGACGTGGATGCACCCTGCACAGACACACATGCATTCATACATACACATGCTCACATGCATATATCTACACATTTATACACACATGCATGCATATATCTAGACATAAATGCACTCATGCACATACACCAAACACATGCTGTCACGCACATACTTGCATACATGCACACACATATGCTTGTACTCACGTGCATGCATATATCCAAACACAAATGCACGCATGCACATACACCCATACAGACATGCTGATACTCACATACTTGCATACATCCACACACATATGCACGCGCACGCACGCACACACACACACACACACACACACACACACACACACACCCTGATTATTCCCAGACACAGAAAGCAAGAGCGAGCTATTGTGGGAGCAGAGGAAGCGGTCCCCGAGAATGCCGTGAGAGATAGCTTTCCTTTTGCGCCCCACTGAGCTTGGACACAGGCGCTACTAAGTGTGTAACATGAAATGAAAGAGAGAACTCAGGAAAGGTAGAGTGAGGAACCCAAATCTAAGGGAGAATGTAGGGGGCAGCCGGCTCCTAAGTGATGGGCAGTGAGGGGGGCTGCACACAGCTGGGCGAGACAGTCAGGGAAGGAAGGTCAGAGGGAGAGAAAGGCGGGCAGGTGGTGGGCAGGCTGCATCGGGGGCTGCTGACAGGTGGAAGGAGGCAGAGGAAGGGGGCACCTCCCCGTATTTCCTGCCTGGCTGTGCAGTCACAGAGAATGACCTGGGTGCCAGAGTCACCTCTGAACCTTCTCAAGGGAATGTCCCACCCCGCCCCCCGCCCAGAGAAGGGAGATGATGTCATTCCATCACTCAGCCAACTCCCTGTGTGCCCCACCCCAGGTGAGGGGGAATGGAGTCTGGGATCCAGTAAGGAAGACATGCCTGTGGCAGGGCTGGGTAAGACAGAGAGACAGGCGGGGCAGTGTCGGGGGGCTCCATCTCCTGGGCTGCTGCTGTTCCAAAGGAAACCCCACTCTCCACTCTGTGATCTCGGGCAAGTTTTGGAGCCTCCTTGGTTGGGTCTTGATTCCCTATCCACGTTGTGGTGTGGGCAGAGCTACTACTTCATTCGTGCTTTCGTTTTTTTCAGGGGGGATGGTGCGGTGGTGCGGTGGTGTGTGCTGGCAGAGCCAGACAGTGCTCAAGGCTTACTCCTGGCTCCGAGTTCAGGGGTCACTCCTGGCGGGGCTCGGGGGCCGTATGGGGTTCTGGTGAACGAACAGTCTCTCTCAGGCCTCACAGGTGTTACTTGGAAGGATGAAGGCAGCAGCAGGTGTGGACCCCTCACCTGTTCCTGATGGTGGGTGGGTCCCGAGTGTCTCATTTAAGGCCCTGCCGGGAGTTTTTCGTGTCTCCCCTATAAATTCTCCAGCTTCCCTGCCTGGCTCTAGGGTGACCTCATGGGGGTACGTTCCCCCTGGGGTGGCCTCGCCGTTGGTGTGAGACAGCGGAAGGCACTGGCCAGAAAGGAAGGTGACCGGACAGGCTGCAGAGAAGAGTCCCCCCTTCCTGGCTGCCCCCTGCTGTGGCCACGCTCAGCTCCTATAGCCACTGTAGCACCCATAGTCCTGGGATACTTAGGACCCCCCCAGCCCTCACCCATCACCATCCCGCTGCTCGTCCTGGAGCCCCATCACCAGAGCGTCCCTCAGGCTGCCCTGAGCTGCTCTGTCCAGGCACACGAACAGCTTTGCCTGTGCACATGGGGAAGGCGAGCACAGCTCTCAGCTCTCGGCACTGACACGAAGGACTCCAACAGGGCGTCGGGGATCAGCGGCGTTGCCTCCCAGGCCGGGGGACTGGAGGGGGTCCTCCCCTGTCTGTGACCCAAACTCTGTTATTGGGAGCTGGGTGTAGTAAGCTGTGCTCAGCGCCCCCTGGAGGTGTCTTAGAAGACGGGGAGCACTGGGGAAAGAGAATGGGGCCGCCCTCCCCCAAGACTGGGATGCGGCTATGGGGGCCTGCCTGACTTCTCTTCTGCTCTTGGGGTCCTCTTTCCAAGGCCAGCCAGAAGCAGAGGTACAGGGAGGACGGTCCAGAGGCGAGACCTGAGCCTGAGGCTGGTGAGGTTGGGGGGGGGAGAATCATGAATCTGAGGTGCTGGCAGTGCTCAGGGATCACTCCTGGTAGGACTCGGGGGACCATATATATGGGGTGCAGGGATAGAACCCATGTCGGCTGCTTGCAAGGTAAGCAAGCACCCTACCTGCATATTATCACTCTGGGTCCATAACTCACTTTAAATGAGAAAAAGTCCCTATTTTTTTTTTCTTTTTGGGTCATAACCAGCAATGCACACGGGTTACTCCTGGCTCTGCACCCAGGAATTACTCCTGGTGGTGCTTGGGGGACCATATGGGATGCTGGGGATTCAACTAGGTCAAGGTTGAGGCCGAGGCAAATGCCCTCCGCACTGTACTACCCCTCCGGTGGGCCACATGTCCCTATTCTTTTATGATACAAAACATACACTCATCCCACCCCCATCCCCCCACATACACACCACCACTTCCACACTGTTGGCCTCCACCAACTCCCTCTTCTCATCTTTCCTTTTAGATAGCTAATTCTAAATTCATTTATTTCAGCAGACTCTATGAATCCACTTTTTTTTTTTGAAGGGGGTGGGCTTTTGGGTCACACCTGGCAATGCTCAGGGGACAATATGGGATGCTGGGAATCGAACCCGTGTCGGCCGCGTGCAAGGCAAATGTCCTACCCGCTGTGCCATCACTCCAGGCCCTCCACACTTCTTTTGAAGAGTTACAAATTATAAAGAAATCCAGGACGCTGCTTACATCCCCAGTAACCCACTAGTCCAAATGCTGGCAGGTAAATCATTCCAGCTTTTAGCTCGTTTATCTTCGAATCTTTTTCCTTATTCACACTTAATATTGTTCTGTGAGTGAATGAACGTGACTGCATCTTACAGTCTAGGGGGAATGCCTTCTGCATGGGGCTTCTGCTTGTGCGTTTCTGTTCCTCACCTTGGGAACACCCAGATCATCCACCTACCATTGTCGAGAGCAGGCCGCTTTCTGCTCGAGGCCCGGGGGGTGGGAGTCACTTCTGACTCCTTTGGAAGCTTGCGTCCGAGTCTGTGCAGGCTGTCGCTGGGGAGTGCATGAACAGCTGCAATGTGTTCCTCCCGATGTGGGCAGTTCAACAGACACTGGCACCACCAGGCCCCAGAGAGAGTGATGCCTCTTCCCATGATCCCCATCTAGTAGGGGGCCAGAGATTCTTATTCCATGTCACTAATTCTATTCCCCCTCAACCTGGGTCCTTCCCCTGGCTTCACACCTCCATCATGTGGCAGGTCTGAACAAAGGGCTACTGGACTCTGGATACTTCGCTTCCACCATCACCTGGCAGTGACTTCAGGGTTTTGGAAATTGCACTTATGAACTTGTGTCTCAATTCCCTTTTCCTATCTCAACTGAGAGAGAGGGCCAGAGTGGTAGTACAGCGGGTAGGGCATTTGCCTTGCACAAAGCCAACCTGGGTTCGATCCCCAGCATCCCATACGGTTCCCCAAGCACTGCCAGGAGTGATTCGGGAGTAAGCCCCGAGCAATGCCAGGTGTGGCCCAGGTGTGGTTTGCTTTTTACTAAAGCCAACCAAAAGCAAAGCATCAACTGACAGAGAGACAGTGGCACATACAGATGAGCTATTCTTATACCTTTACTTTTGCCACTTTACAAAATTCTTTTCGTGGGGCCACACTTAGGGCACAGGGCCGGAGGGGTAGTAAAGGGTTTATGGCAGTTTGTCTCGCTTGTGCCAAACCCTGGTCCTATCCTTGGCATCACATGTGATTTCTCAAGAAACTGCCAGGAGGGAGCCTGAACACTGCTGGGTGTGGTACATCCCCCCACTCCCATCCCCTGACCGCACCCCCCTCCCCACAAATAAACAAACTGGAGGGCAAAAGGCTCTGGATACCTATTCCAGGTCATTCCAGGTCATGGAATCTGCTTTCTCTCCAGGGCTGAGGCCATCCAAGTGGGAAAGCCTCAAAGGGGTCCTAATTCCCACAGCCCCTGGCACTAATCCTCTGTTCTCCCAACTCGGGGTCTCCAGGGGGTCTTCCTGCTTGTCCTTCTACAGTCAAGCCGTCTCACTGCTTTCCACAAACAGTCCCACACACTCTGTATGGGGACAGGGACGAGCTGCCCACCCCTCCCCAGCCCCCCGGGGCCCTGCCACCAGCACTCACACCGAGGGGAGGATGGCAGGTGAGTCACGATATCCGCCCCCCCAAGCCAAAAGCTCGCCCCCCACTCCAGCCCCGCTCTGCAAGTGAAAGAACACAAGACCACTCTGTTCAAAACAGTTTATTTTATTTTATTTTGTTTTTGTCAGACAAACACATTGATTTCTGGACCACAGTAGAGGATGGAAACCTTTCACAAACTTATTTATTTGAAAATACAAATATAAAATTATACTTTCCACATCTGTGATGTGAGAGACTGCCATCCACATAGTAATTTTTTACAACAGGGCTTTAAGAAAGCCACACACAAAGACCTGAAAGATGCTTGAGATATATATATATATAGATACATATATATGTATATATATAAAAAAAATACTCACTACCAAAGTTGTCATCAGTTTCATACTAAAGTATAAAAGGGTGAGGTCAGCCACAGTGCTAGGGAAAGTTTTATTGAGATACATTTATGTCCACATGAAACGCTGAGACTTGCACCCTATTACATATGGAATTCCGAGTTTACAATACACCGAGCGTGGCCCGCGGGCCCGCCCACGCTACTCAAGAGGACACGCACAGACCCCACCCAGGATGGCACAGTATGTACAGAGCGCAGGACCAGGGTCTTGCAGGGAGGCCCCGCCCCGCCCCTCCGCCCCCTACCTCCCAGCAACACAACTCTGATCCTTTGAGCCACGTGTGCGGGTTAAGGTCGCTTCCCGGAGGGGTGGGATTTTTCACTCTAGTTTGTGTGTATGTTTGAGTTTACTGAACTTCTTTTTCTTTTCTTTTTTTTTTTTTGGTTAAAAAAAATAGACAGAAAGAAAAAGAAAGCAAACACATTACAGTATTAAAGTATTGCTTAACTGACAGCATCGTCTGGTACGGTGTCTGGAACCCAGACCGGGCTGGGCCGACCTGCTGCTTTTCTGCTAAGGGGGAGGGCGGGGAGGCCTGCGAGTGCCTCTCGTTCCCGTGCGACTCGGCATCTCTCCCCCGGGGCCCCTGATCTTACCTACCCTAGAAGGTAGCCTGGTGGTGACCCATGTTCGAGAAAAAAAAAAAATTCTCCCCACTGCCCTCCCCCCCAGCTTCCCTCTGTCCCTGCGAGCCGCTCCCAACCGATAAAGAGAAGTATGAGTTAGTGTTTCTTTTGTAAACAATTTCATATGCAATATAATACAGAAAGCATGGCTGACCCTCAATAAAAAAAATGTAGTAAACTATATTGCTTTATTCTTGATTAGGCTGCAGTGAGTGAATGGCAGAATGAAGCCGTGTGGGGTGGTGGCTAAGTCCCTAGCCCTCGTTTGCACTGAAGATCAAAAGAGATTCTGTCTTTCTACTTCGAACCAAAGAAAAAGGTTTCTTTTTTTTTTTTCCAAAATTCCCAAATGAAAAAAGGAAAAAAAAAAAGAAAAAAACAGAAGCCCAACAACAAAAAGACCCAATTCCACCCCCCTGGAAAAAAAAAAGCCAAAAAAAAAAACAAACCAAAAAAGCCAAAAAAAAAAAAAAACCAAAAAAAAAACTGAACACCTTTCAGGTCATTAGAACCAACAATTACCCAATGATTTTCCTACTAGTCTAGCAAGATGTGTGTAACATTCACTGGCTGTGAATTGCTGTGCAGTGGAGCAGTAGATTGACAGCAACAGAGCCATGCTACCTTAAAGTCCAAGCTACGAGTTCAAATTAGGATGAAGGGCTATGAAGGATAGAAACGCAAAGGCCTGTTTGGATTTCATTCGAATCAAGCCAATGGGCGGGTAGGAGAGAGCGTGAGGCGGTTTCGTTTTCCCAATGGCTGTGAGGACGGCCACCAAGCGGGTCAGCCAGCTCCTCAGCGATGACACTGCAGCGAGCTGGGCCATCCCGTCAGCTCCGTGGCCAGGCAGAACCAGGAACGCGTGGTCCAGGAGCTAAAGCCGCTCACTCTCCTGGGCTTGGAAGGAGAGGAGCTGGGGGGATTGGGACGGGGGTTCCCAGGCAGATGGATCTGGAAGCCAGAAAGTCACCCGGTGGCTACTTTAAGAATCCGGGGAAAAGCCATCAGCCGAGAGAGGGTCCCCCCACCCTGGGGAAGGCGGGGATGGCTCCTGTGTTCGCCTTTGAGCTCAACTTGAAACAAAGACAGGCTGAACGTCGGAGCTAAAATAATTCACAAAAATCGTTCAGAATGGACTTCTAGATGAGTGGGGGAACTAACGTGAACCTTAACCTAGGTAGCCACATGAAAACAGATCAGATTTCCACAAGATTTGTGCTATGGGCTACTGGGGGGTCTCGTCAAAAGGTATTATAAACATCTAAAACATATTCACACAGATTATCAATTTCTTCTGAGCATTCTTAAAAAAATATTTTTTTTCTCTTAGTAAAATCATTTTAATATACCATGCCTCCCTCTTTTAAAAAATAAATTAAAAAAATCCAGTTTTGCATATCTAGCATTAGCATTTAAGGTAGTATGGCGCACCCCGTCCACAGCGGGGTGGGAATCTACAAAACACGGCCGAGTCGGCCGGCAATGGGACATCGTGAGACCTTGGGTTAGTTGAAACCACATCAGATCAGCAAAAAATAAAATTAAAACTTGAAATCGAAAAAAAAAATGGAAAGGAAAAAACTGCCCCAAAATGATTAGTTTTTTTTTTCCCCCATAAATAAGAGAAAGTTCTATCCTTACTGGTCCTAAATCTGAATAACTATGTCTAATTTTTTTTAAACCTTAATTACGTTATACCTATCAATATGTACTAGAAGAAAGAGGAGAAACAAAGTCACTAGACTAGTACCAGGACAGCACGCTTACAAGATAGCCATTTTATACATTATTAACAGACCACGGTCAACCGAGGGTCTTGTATGAGGCGATGGGGGATGCGGAGAAAGGAAGGTGGCAGAGAACATCTCCAACGTGGACCAAGCGTCCGCAGGCACCCGAGTCAGAGACACGGGTTGCTGGGGACTCATTGTCTCATTTTTTTTCTTTTTTGTTTTTAAAGAAAACCTATTGTTTTGTTATTTTATAACTTGAACGAGTTTTAATATTTTAAAAGCGCCCAGCATTTCACTTTAACCTGGTTGTTTGGAAATAAAACAAGAAAAAAAAAAACCACCCTTATACCAAACAACTTAACATCTCACTGGAAAAACAAATAACATGATTTAAAAAACAAAAACAAAAAGTTGTTGCTATTTAATTAGAATTGAAAAAGACTTTTTTTTTCCCCCCTCCCATTCTGAGTTAGCATTTTGGAGCCTTTTGTTGGAAGATGCTTTTTCCCTACCATGTCTGTGAATGTCTACATTAGTCTACTTTGTTAGTAAAATTTATAAAAATAGGAGTGCAGCAGCTCTTTATAATAAATGTCGCATTCAGTGTCTCATACTGGCTGTGCCTTAAGTACCAAATTTATAAACGTAACAATTTTAAAAATATTAATAAAACGTCAATATCACATTTTAAAAAAGAAAAAAATATATATCCACACTACAATATGTTTTAATGCCATCTATTGAGTTGTACTTCTATAGTTGCTGTTGCCGACCTATTACCAATATTAAAAAAAAGTTAAATTAAAAAATATCCTTCATCATAAGTCTCTTTCCCCGACTGAGGACCATATATTATAACAGCCAAAATGCTCAACATGTGCAAACAGGAAACTGTCAGTTTTCCCCACCCGTCACAGTGCAGCGATGTTTATACTTTTTAATCTTTAAAATTCTGTTTACATCTACAATAAATTAAAAAAAAGAAAGAATTCTTCCCTAGCCTCTCTGGTGATACTTGCAGCACTGAGGTATTGAAAAAAAAAAAACAACATATAAACCAAAAAGGGTGCTTTCCTAATTTGTAGATGGAGAGTCAATGGAGAAAGAAAGATTTCATGAATGCAGGCTTGCCCACTCCTGACCCGAGGGTGCCCACAACTAGGGACCCGTTTGGAGGGGGAGGGCGGGGGCGGGGGTAGAGAGGCTGAGGGTCCTAGGGACCTTAGGAGGTGCTGAAATGATTGGACAATAGAAAATGATCAAACAGTTAAAAATTAAGACCGAGAAAGAAATGTCCCCACCCCTCCCCACCCAAGCCAAACAGGTGTGCTTTGAAACTTTAAATATGTTAAATATTAAAATTGTAGCTTTGTCTTTAAAAAACATCTTGGGAAAAGCAGTTTTTCATATTTTAAATAAAAATCTAACTAGACGGTAACACCGGAAGCTGTGCACAGACGAAGTTAATATGCTGGTATGACACGAATACATTTCTTAGGTCTAACACATAGACAAAAGGAGTTAAACAGTGTTCTAACTGCCCGGGGCGGCCGGCAGCTCGAGGCCCGTCTCCCAGCTCGGCACCCACCCGCCTCCGCTCTCCGCTCTCCTCACCCCAAGAGCCTCGCGCTGCCTGCAACCGACTCCCTCACAAAAATACTCATTTTTTTTTGATTCTCTCTTTCTTAATAGTTTCTATGTAGTTAATGGAATTGTATTTACAACATTTCTTTTGCAGAATTCACAATTGAAAAAAAAAAAAAAGAAAAACCCTTATAATATCACCTCTTTCAACAGAAAAAAAAAAAGCACTCAAGAGGAAGGAGAACATTGCCCACGTCATCCTTCCCTTATTGCCGAAAAGAGAGAGACTCGGGGAACAAAGAGACGTCACAGAAAAAGAACGGCTAGCGAGTTTGTGGAATCAGCTGATAACCATCTCACTGGCACACAACGCAGCGTGGAGGAGCGCTGACACCCCACTCCCGCTCTGCGCCCCACGGCTGCTCCTGTGTGCACCCGAGTCCCACCTGGAGGTTCAGACAGTCTCAGAACTGGTACCAAAACATTTGAGAGCCATTTTACCATCTCAGCATCCTTTAAAAGTGAGAACAGAATTGAAACAAGCGTGGGGGTGGGGGCGGAGGGGAAAAGTGTTTGGTTTTTTTTTTTTCTCTAGAAAGAAAAAAATGATACCTTAAAGATAACAATTCTACTATGGTTAGCTTTTAACTAGATAGTAAAGCTATATGACTACTGGACTACGTCAAAATCACTATCAAATGTGATTCAAAGAGATTTAAAAGGAGAAAGGTGGGGGTGGAGGGTGGTGGTGGTGGTGGTTGGGGGGGGGGGAAGTGGGAAACCATCAAGAAAAACCAAACCAAATCAAAATCATGGGTTATATACACATTGAGAAGCTGTTGTCGTATATTACAGCAGAACTGTGAGGTGATGAGATACCGGCCACCTGATCCGAAGTGAGCCATCTCTGGTTGGGGTGGGGAGTGAGCTGGTGGGGGTCCAGGTCTGATGACATCACCTAAACAAAGGGCCACTCAGAAACTTCGCCCAGTCTTGCCTGGACATCCAGGGATGCTCTGCAGGAGGCACAAGGTCGAGGCAGCCGCAGGGGAACACCGAGGAGGGGGCGGGAGGAGAGAGAAGTCAGCGAGCAGAGCATGGATTCCGGGGTTCCCACCAGCGCTTTCCAACGGTGACCCACTGCATCGGAGGGGCCTACGCCTGCTTAGGGGTCGCCTGGCTGACCGCCCACTGGGGTCCCGGCTGGGGAAATGGCACTTCAGAGCCACACTGGGCCCTGGAGAGCAGCTCTACCACGCCCCCTGCAGGCCTGTTATGTGGCTGCCACATTTGGACAGAAGGGCTGGACGGACCGGGACCAACTCAGTGGTCCACATGGCCTTGCTGGGATTTCAGTCAGAGGGGTGAACTGGTGCAGGGAGGGGGGACATTTGATTTTTGGGGGGACGTTAAACTTCTCTTTTCAATGCTAAATGTTTTTTAAAAATTAAAAAACTGGGGCTGGAGTGATAGCACAGCAGGTATGGGTAGGGCATTTGCCTTGCACGTGGCCGACTCGGGTTCGATTCCCAGCATCCCATAGGGTCCCCCCAGCATCGCCAGGAGTAATTTCTGAGTGCATGAGCCAGGAGTGACCCCTATGCATTGCTGGTTGTGACCCAAAAAGAAAAAATAAAATTTTAAAAACGACGCCTGCCTTTATCAGTGTTTCCCAGATAACTATCCAACGAAGAGGCAAAGTTCCGCTGAGAGATCACCTCACATAGGAGGGACTCAAGGTCGGGATGCTGAGAAAAACCCACCCAACAAATAACCAGCGTCACAGGCGGGGCCCAGCCCAGCACTTTCGCACCAGCCAACTGGTTTACCCAGGATCAGCTGTGAGCCCGGGGACCTCTGGCGTGGGCAGCACTGAATGTCTGGGGGTTGTGTGGGGGAAGTCATCTTTTGGGGGGACAAAGTGTGTGTCTGGGGTGGTGAGGGACTCACTTGGGCTCTAGGAGGCTATCTGGGGGGTGTTTTGCTGCTGGCGTTGCCCCTACTTCTGTTGGTTTCTGGTTCCTGTGTGGAAATGGAGCCCTAGAGAGGGAGGGCTGGGAGTATCCTCTAGGGCCAGGGCTGGGCGGTGGCCCAGGGGGCAGGCTGACTGCGTCCGGGGCTGTGGCTACCTCCAGTGCCCACCTGTCCCCAGGGGCACCACTCGGGGCCCACCCCGGCCTCAGCCACTGTGAGTCTGAATGGGCACTCCTTCAGATGGGGAACAGTGGCCTCTGGTCCCCCAGCACCCCCCCCCCCGCAGTGCTAGGTCAGGGCCGGAGGGCAGTGGGGGCGGGGGGTGGGTGGGTTCACACGCGTGGGGTGGGGGCGGGCAGGGGTTAAAGGGTTTATTGGGTTAAGAGAGGCACTTGTGTTAGTGGAGGTGATTTCCTTAGCAGCGACATTAAGAGAAATCTGCGAGATTCGTGGAGCTCAGCTGAACTCCATCTGGGCCCACACCCCAGGGTCCTGCCGCAGGTGGGCGGAGCCCGCCCCGCTGCAGGCTGAGCCCCGACACTGCCAATGCAGCCCCCTCTACCTGGCACCTTGAGCCTCCTGTTTGCGGGTGAGGCGCTCAGGGCCCAGCTGGGATGGGCCTTCCCCTGCCCGGCCCCCCTACAGCTGGCGTGTGAGCCCCAGAGACACCTGGCTTCCCCAGAGGACCCCTTCCCTTCCCGTGCCCTGCGAGGGTCCGGGTGAGCCCCAGAGACAGTGTGGCAGCAAGCCCCGCCTCCCCTCTCTTCCGCGCCTCTTCCAGAGCCCCGTCACAGTGATTTAAAGACAAAGTTTAATTAACTTGAGCTCGGTTTAAAAAGGTTAGGAAACTGGCAGGGATCCAAGTGCACGTGACCAGGTGATGGCGTTAATTTAATCTGTTTTTTCGTGCGGTAATCTGGATAATTACTCTGTCGTTACGGGCAAAAATGTTTTCTTTCCCATGAAAAGATGGAGTCTGGCTGTTTCGCACCACCACACGGAACTCCAGGGGCCAAGTCCCCGGAGCTGTGGGGAGCCGAACGGCCCCGCCCCGCCCAGGACCAGCTCCCTGCAGAACCCGGGGTCCACCCAATTTGCCCTCCAACCCCCCGGGCCAGACACTGCTCCAGATCACCTTCCAGTTTCCCACACTCGTGATTGCGTTTCAAGACAGAGAGGAAGAAGGGTGGGAAGATGAAAAGGAATTCAAAGAACCAAATCACAGAGCAGGGGGAGAACTTAAAAAAAAAGAAGAAACACAACAGAGAAAGGAGAAAGAGTATATGGGGGGGGGTTGGGGGGTGTCATAACTGAAGCAATGGAGGGGCAATGGAGAAGAGATGAAGAGAAGGGATGCCTTCCTTGCCCCCGCCCCCTGTGTGAAGTGACCGAGAGAGAGAAAGAGAGAGAGAGAGACGAGAAAGAGAGGAGAGAGATAAGAGAAAGAGAGAGGAGAAAGAGAAGAGAGAGAGAGGAGAGAGGAGAGAGAGAAGAGAAAGAGAGAGGAGAGAGAAGAGAGAGAGAGGAGAGAGGAGAGAGAGAAGAGAAAGAGAGAGGAGAGAGAAGAGAGGAAAAGAAAGAGACAGAAGAGAGAAAGAGAAGAGAGGAGAGAGAGGAGAGAGGAGAGAGAGAAGAGAGATGGAGAGGGGGAAAGAGAGAGATGGAAAGGGAGAGAGAGAAAGAGAGAGGAGAGAGAAGAGAGAGGAGGAGGGAAAGAAAGAGACAGAAGAGAGGAGAGAGAGGAGAGAGGAAAGAGAGAAGAGAGATGGAGGGGGGAAAGAGAGAGATGGAAAGGGAGAGAGAGAGAAAGAGAGAGGAGAGATAAGAGAGAGGAGAAGGGAAAGAAAGAGACAGAAGAGAGAAAGAGAGAAGAGAGAAGAGAGAGGAGCGAGGAAAGAGAGAAGAGAGACGGAGAGGGGGAGAGAGAGATGAAGAAGGAGAGAGAGAGACGAAGAAGGAGGGAGAGGGAGGGAGAGGGAGAGAGAGAGAGAGAAAGAGAGAGAGAGAGAGAACAGGGAGGGCCGTGCGTCCGTGCGTGGCCAGTGCACAGGCAGGGATGCACCGGCGGGGCAGAGACGCGTGGCGGGAAGGTAATACCTCGGAGTGAGATGGCAGCGAGAGCACCTGCTCAATGGTATCCATTTGTAAAGGCCGCTGCAATCAAAGGTCCCTAAAATTGCACAATTGTTAAGGTCATCAGCACGCTATACATGGGAACAGATTGTCATATTCTGGGAAAGGAGATTGTCTTTAGGGCCAGACTGTGGTTGCCAGCATGAATATGTCACTCTGAGACACCGTGCCAGGAGGGATCCAGATGAGACCCCCCAGCTACAACCCTGAACCCCCCTGCCCCCGCCGCCCAAACCTGTCTGCTGACCCAGGGGGGGAAATTGAAAGTTGAATTGGGGATGGGTGGGTGGGTGAGGCCCTGGCCCCTCCACCTGCCCCCGGGGAAGGATGACAGAGTCTCCCCATCCTGGTGGGCCCCACAGGGGACAGAGTCAGTGTAGGGAGGCCTGCAAGCTCCAGGCCATTCCAGAAGCCCCCGCACTGCGCGGGTCAGAAGACCCGGAGTTTCCAGGACACACAGGGTCTGAGTTTCTGGGTGCTGAGAACGGAAATGAACCGTGTTTGCAGTGGCGGGAGACAGCTGGCCGGGCTGCGGCAGCTCTATGCCGGGTAAGAAGAATACGCTAGGATTTGGTCCCGTGGCTGATCCCTGACCCTCTTAAGTGAATTTTTGGCTTGGGAGTGGCACTGGACACGGACCCAGCCGGCACTGGCCGTGTGGGAGCACAGGTGCTCTGTGCGTGTGCACGTGTGTCAGGTGTCTGTCTGTGAGAGTAGGCGTGTGTGTATTTGGAGGGGGGGTGTCCTCCGTGAAGCCCGAGGCAGGGCTCTGCCTCTTTCTCCCCAAGAGCCTGACCGGGAAGCTGGCCTGGGACAGCAGACGACACTCCCCTCTTAGTGCAAACCCAACCGGCCCCGAAGGGGCGGCGGAGGGCTGACTGGGTGCTTCCCGCCTGGGAGGGGGAGCGGAGCAGGTGGGCTCAGGCACATTCATGCTCACACACACTGGGAAGGGAACACCACAATCTGAAAACAGCATGCAAATCTGTTAAGCCAAATTCCATTGCCTGGATTAGTCAGATTATAGAACCACAGAGCATTACAAATATCAAATGCATCGGGCCTTCAGGGGGCCGGAGCTAAAGGACGCGCAAGTGGGGACTTACTTGGACCCTGGAAGGTGGAAGAAACATTAGCGGGGGGAGGGGGCGTTGGCGGGGAGGGTGGGCACCCCACATCGTAGCCCGGGCACCTTGAACCAGGAGCGCCACCCACTCGGGCTGCAGCGCACCCACCCACCCCAGCCCCCAGTCTCCAGAAGGAAGGGCTTAGGAGCCGGGGCTGAGACTGTGGACTCCTGCGTGCTGGCAGGCCTCGAACTCTCTGGCCATCTGCCCTCGCCCTGTCTTTCCAGGACGCAGAGGCAGTCAAGTGATGGGCTTGACTAGGGGTGCAGGGCCACTCTCCCCGCCCGCCGCACCTGGTCTGCCTTGCTCCTGGACTCCAGCTCACAGCTGCCCTCATTGCACCCGGCGGGGGGACTCAGGGAATCTAACGGAGGAGTAAACCCCCAGGGGCTGATGGGGACCCACCACTCTCTCCCTGCTCTCCTCCTGGCGCCCCGCCCCCAGGGTCACAGGAAGTGGTCAGGGCGGGTGAGGACGGGGAGGGGCAGGCAGTACTTACAGCTATGCCATGGCCGAAGCCCGAGCCTGGCTGTGGGCTGGCCGCACTTATGTAATTCCCCACTCCGGAGTCCTGGCTGGCAGGGCCGTAGAGATCAGCGACAGGTCCTGGGCTGTTGGCCCCCGGGAAGCCTCCGGGCCGCGCCGGGTTGGAGCCTGCCGGGGAAGCGGGCGCGCCAAAATTCGGTTGAGCACTGTAGCTATTCAGGACTGGTGTGCAGAGAATAGAGCTGGGTATGAGGCCGGAAGCCAGGCATGCACCGATCATTACAAGCCAAACACTCGAGAGAAACAGCTGAGGCCCAACTTCTAACACTCAACCAAGGCCATGCGGAAACACCAGCGGGGACTCAAGAAGACTCAGCCCAGGCTACTACTAAGAAGCTTGGAGCTCCAAAAAGAGAGAGAATAAAAAACAGTCATTCAAACACACTACGGCAACCAACCGGAGGTGCTTCACTGCCCACCGAATTATCACGATAGAAATAGATATATATGGGAGAGAGAGAGTGAGAGAGAGAGGTTTTTGTTCACATCTGAACCGATGCTCATGCAGTCTTGTCTAGGTCTGGGCACGGTGAGACAGCATTCACATCCCATGCAAACTACAAAGGAACTAGTTTTAGACTACACATTGTGTTAATATTGATATTAAAACGTGACCGTGACAGGAGACAAAGCAATCTGTGTCCAGGAAAAAAAAAATCTTTGGGGAGGGGATTTTTCTTTCTTTTTCTTTCTTTCTTTTTTTTTTCTCATTTGTTTTGGTTCACTTTTTTTTTTCTTTCGTTTTGGATCCATTAAATGACAAATTTGTCTTTAAAAAAAAATCAGAAAAAAAATCTCCATTCTTCAGCACCCCCAAACCACTTCCCCCCTCCCCACTGGCTAGTCCCTTCCTGGACCGCCCCCTCCCCATTTAGTTCCCTGCATGAAAGTCATCAATACTGAACGTGGTCGAGGATGGGATATGTCATGGAAAATTCGGGCATCTTAACAGAACCAGAATGATGGTGGCAGAGGAGCCCTTTTGGGGTGAAGAGCAGGGGATGAAGGGAGGGGATGGGGGAATGGGGAAATCTCGGGGCGAGGGCCAACAATTCTATAGGACACCCACACACTCACCTCCTGAATTAGAAAAGAAAGGGGGGATTTAAACTTTTTTTCCTTTTGTTTAAAAAAAAAAACAACAAAAAAACAAGTATGAATGCAGAGCAAACGGACCAGACCGAACCGACTATAGTTAAAGATCACTGACGGGCAAGTCCCTCTCTTAGGTGATATCCAGATCTCAGACTGAGAGAAAGAGCTAGGAATGGGGCCTGTGCCACAGAGAAAGGGGACCCCCACCCCCAAATCCTGAGAGAAAGAGTCATGGTGGGGAAGAGGCAGTGGGAGAAGAACCACCTGGTCTCCCACCCTGTGCCAACCCCCCTCCACGAGGACACGGTCTACCAAGCCACGCGCTCTCATTTTTGTTTCTTCAAAAATGAGAGCTTCAACTCTTTTTCTTTTCCACAACAGAAAATCATTTTTCATTTATTCATTATTTTTTTTCTTTTTGGGTCACACTCAGTGATGCTCAGGGGTTATTCCTGGCTCTGCACTCAGGAATTACTCTTGGCGGTGCTTGAGGGGGGAGGGGACCATATGGGATGCTGGGAATCGAACCCGGGTCGACCTCGTGCAAGGCAAACGCCCTACGCCCTACCCGCTGTGCTATCGCTCCAGCCCCCCCATTTTTTATTTTTTATTTGCGAAGTTTTGCTTGCACTGATTTGAGAAGCTTTGAGACCAAGTCCAGCACTCTTGGCCCACAGCGAAGCCTTCTTGAGGCAGCTGCAGCTGTGGATGGTGGGAGGGGGGGCTCCTCTAGGCATCTTCCCTCTCGCCTCCCTCGACAGACAGAGGAAGAACAGCTGAACCCCCTGGCTGCTTGCAACCCTGCCCCCCACTTCTGTTGGCGCTAGAGGGAACAGACTCAGATGGACTTCCCTCCCCTCCCTTTTTTCCATCACAGGGGTGGGAAGAGATGACCCCTACCCCAAGGGACAAAGAGGACCCCATCAACTTGGTCCTGCAGGAGAAGGAAATGGCCATGGAGGCCCCCTCTGAGGCCGGAGCCAAGAAGTCAACCAATGGGTGCCGGAGAGAGGAGGTCAGGGAGAACAGACATTACAGAAGCTGGGGCGAGGGGCTGGCCAGGGCTGACTTGGGGAACCACTGCAGACAAAGGGGGCCGGGAGCTTTGACTAGAAAAGATTCAACCTGCAGGTAACACTTGGCCCTTTTCACTTCGGAGGGAAATATCCTGCTGAGACATTCAAAAGGGGGCATTATCTTGGCCTCACACATGAAAGAGCTCAAGCAGCAGACTCCAGGTTCACCCCACAGGGGACCCCCTTCTGCAGGACACCAAGTCACCAGTCCACCAGTCCGCTGTAATTCAGGGTAGAAAGAGTGGGGTGGAAGAGGGGAGGGGCTGAGGACACTTTTTGGCTCTTGTCCTCTGGCCAGAGGAGGATCCAGAAAGACAGTGGGTGGGACCACGGAGCAGGGGGTCGGGAAGGGCTGAGGGGTGGCTCCTTCCAGCCTGGGAGACCAACCCATGGAAACAGAATAGAGGACCCACGTCCAGGCCCACAGCCAAGGAAGGTGCAGGCCAGAATCCCGCCCCCCACTCCACGGACTGGGTCAGAAGTCAAAAGAGCGGGTGGGACCCCACCACTTCCGCCTGTCCTCTCCGTACCAGGGTGCCCAACCACAGCCTGGAGAGAATCTGACAGCCCCGGACTGCACTTCTCAGCTGGGCAGCCCCGCCCCGCTTCATCCTCTGGGGTGTCTGTGCACCTTTAAATTTCCAAATCCTGGGGCTGGAACAATAGTACAGCAGGTAGGGAGTTTGCCTTGCACACGGGTGACCCGGGTTCAATCCCCAGGTCACCCCCTCCCCTGTCCAGCCCTGCCAAGTGTGATCCCTGAGTGTAGTTGGGAGTAAGCCCTGAGCACTTTGACTGTGACCAAAAGAAAAATAAAATGAAAAAATACAACCCCAAGTCCTCCACTGTGACACCCCTTGGTCTCCCAAGCCTGAGCCCCAGCTGTGGGTCATCCTGCAAACCCCCCACTGCTGGGGGTGTTTTGGGAGCTCAGCCTCCGGAGCCCGCCAGAGGGTGCAGTGGGCAGGAGGGCAACAGTTCTGGGTTGGTTCCTGAGCCACGGGGCACAGGGACGCGTGTCTGGGCTCAGCAGGCCACACTGCCTGCTGGCTCGCTCTGCGGGCACAATGCCCAGGTCCCCAAGTCAGTCACCAGCCAGCCCCGGCCAGCCCTGGGCGAGGCGCAGGGCCTGAGCATGGCCACCGTGCTCCTTCTGTCTCAGTGGTCCCAGTGCCTCTCCTGGACGAGCCCACCCTGAACACCACTGGCCACAGTGGGGGAGTCAGTGGCATACCCCCTGCCCTCCAAATTGTGGCGTCAGGAGTGGCAGAGAGCAGGGGGCAGCCTGTGCCCATTTGAGGGGCCCCCAATAACGCACTCCGGTCTGGGCTCAGTGCTGTCCCGGCAGAGGGAGCCCTTCCCTGGCACCATTCCAGGGGTCAGATATGGTCCCACACAGCAGGGTTGGGCAGGAACAGGGAAGGGGTGGCACTCTTTGGGACAACAGCTGGTGTGCTTGGGTGCTCGTACAAGGCGTGAGTGTGGGGTGCTGGTACCCGGACGGGCTGAGTAGGTGGGGGCTTGAGGGTCTGTGAACGGGGTCCAAGCGTGTGGAGAGTGTGTGGGGTGTGAGTGCTGAGTGTCTGTGGGGCCTGAGTGGGTATATGTGGAGTGTGCGTGTGGAGTCTACAGGTATGTGGGGTGAGTGTGCAAGGTGTACGTCCATGCTGGTATATATACAGAGTATGAGTATCTATAAGGGTACTGTGTGGGGGATGAATATGTGGGTGTATGTGTTGTGTGTACCTGGGGTTCATGAGTATGGTGTACGCACATGGGATTGTGTTTGTGGTACATAAGTTGTGAGCACGTGGGGGTGTGTTTGGGGTACATGACTATGGTGTGAGCACATGGGGTGTGTGCTTGGGGTCCGAGTGTGTGCAGAGTGTGTGGGGTGTGAGTGCTGAGTGTGTGGGGGTCCGTGTTGGGGTGTATGTGGAGTGTGTGTGCGGGGTCCTGAGTGATGGGCGTGTGGGTGCGTGGGAGGGAGAGATCTCAGGACCTGGTGCTCAGGGTGAGACCCCTTGTGGCGTGGCTCGTGTCTCACACGACATCAACATCTTGCAAACCCCGCCCCCGCCTCCCCCCCAGCAATCTAGTAGCAGAAATGGAAGCATAAGGGGCAAGATGGGACGTGTGGGGGCTCCGTGTGGAGGAAGGGTCCCTTTTCTATCTGCTGCTCTGAGTGGGCCGGGGGCCTCCACAGTGTGGCCGATTCCTGGGCAGGTCCTATGCCCCTCAGGCCTCAGCAGGCTCATCCCTGGGCTCTCTGGAAGGCCTGGGGGGAGGGGCGCAGGCAGGGCGAGGAAGAGCACTGGACTTGGAGTCAGAAGGTGGGGCGTTGGCCCTGGCCTGACAGCAGGGTGGTGGCAGAGGAGAGGAGAGCCAGGACCCCGGAGCGGCGAGTCAGAGGAATGTGCGAGTGTGCGAACAGCAGGCACGGAGCCATCTGGGAAACACGACGGGCGCAGAGGCACCCGGGACAGGGACAGGGTGCTGGGAGGTGGCTGGAGCAGAGAACAGGGTCCTGGGGCGGCCTCGGGAAGAAGCCCTGGAGGGGAGCTGGAGGCTACGTGCACCGGGGCCAGGCCAGCCAGGGGCTGGCTCCAGGGCCAGGCTGCCGAGCAGGGCAGGCTGCTGAAGGCTCACGCGAGCCTGCGAGATGCGCCTCCTGCAAGCACAGGGCTGGCGCCGGGTCTCTGAGGGGCAGGTCCCTTACCTGTGCAGCGGCACTGTTTGCTGAGCACCTGAGGTGCAGGGCTGGGTGTGTATGTGTGAGTGTGAGAATGTGTGTGTGTATGTATGTGTATGTTTGTGAGTGTGTGTTTATGTGTGTGTGACTGTGTATGTGATTGTAAGTGTATGTGTATGTGTGAGTATGTGTATGTGTGTGCTTGAGAGTGTGAATCTGAGTGTGTATATGTGTATGTGAGTGTGTATGTGTGTCTGAGTGTGTATGTGGGGGTATGTATGTGCATGAATATGTGCATGTGTGTGAGTATGTGTATGTGTGTGTGTTTGAGAGTGTGAGTCTGAGTGTGTGTGTTTGACTGTGTGAATGTGTATGTGTGTGTATGTATGCAAGTGTGTGTATGTGAATGAATGTGTGTGTGAGTGTGTGTATGTGGGGAGCGGGGGTGACCCCTGACCTACAGCCCAGCCCGAGGCTGTGCTAGGGCTGCTCGAGAGAAAGGAACCAGTTACAGGTGCCCTCCTGACACGGCCCGGAGCCCGGGACCTACCGAGACAGGTTTGCTGTCCCCTTTGTGTCAGGCTCTCCCGAAGGGGACAGCCAGTCCTCGAGGACAATTCCTACACTACACACCTTCACCTGCAGTGGCCGGGCTCACTCTCCGGCACAGCTGGGCACAGAGCCTCTCCCCTGCTGCCCCCACCCCTGCAAATGCTGCTCAGGACGGGGCCCCCGGCCCTGCCCGGTCCCGCTCTGGAAGGGAGCCAGCTGCTCCTGCCGGTCTGCAACGCATGCCCCTGGGGCCCAGAAGGGAAGCGCGGGGACCTCTGTCCCCCAGAGAACCAGCCAGAACCTCCCCAGGGCTTGGCACTGAGGACAGGCCTGGGGTGACGGGCACACGGGGGCAGGGCGGTCAGTTTGTCTCAGAGAAATGAAAGAAACTGAGGGGAGACGGCAGACTGAGGCCGCACTCACAGTGCTGACACAGACAGTGAGGGTCCAGCGGGGGCCAGTGGTCAGTGGTGTCCACTTTCCTCTCCTGTAAGCACTAACTCCACCGCAGGGACACCACCGCAGGGACACCACCGCAGGGGCACTGTGGCGACAGGCGGGTCACCTGCTGGGAGCTGCCAGCCGCACATTTCCAGAGAGAGGACCAGCTCTGCGAAGCAAGAGTGGCCGTCCCGCTCTGGTGTCCTGCACTGGGCAGAGGCCGGCCCCGGAGCTGCAGAAGGGAACATGCCCCACGTGTGGGTCCCTCCTGACGGCCGCTGACCTGGAGGCCTCAGACTGCCCAGGGCTGCTCTGGTTCCAGCTGCCCTTCTGGACAAACGGCCAGGGCCCCAGTCTAGCAGGGTGGGACAGGTTTGGGTCCTGAAGGGGACAGCCCGGAGAGAGGACACGGAGTGGTCGGCTGCCCCTCGCTCACTCATGGCGGGTGGGAATGGTTGAGTAGGGCAGTCCTGACCTGGCCTGGCCTTAAAGTGCAGCCCTGGAAATCTAGGAACTTTCTGGAAATAGGGTCCGGTTCCTGGGGTCCTTGGAGATGTTTCTAGGGAAGGAAGGAGACAGGGGGTCCCAGCGAAAAAAAATGCCAGGATGAGAGTCTCTGGGTGTCTCGGAAGCTGCTGGCTGCCATGGCGAAGGCACTGGCTGGCCACAGTTGTGGGCAGGCTGCAACTGCCTCACCAGCTGCCCGGCTGGGCCCCAGGCTCAGACAGGCCCTGGCCGGCGTCCCAGGGAGCAAGTGCTCAGCTGTGGAAGTGAATAGGGTCTCTGGGCCCACAGCCTGCTACCTCTCCCCTAGAGTCAGGAAGCTGCTCTCCAGGCCCACGGGGGCCAGACCTCAGGAGGTGCAGAGGATGGGGGCACGGGCAGAAAGCACCCCAAAAATGCAGCCCACGGGGGCTGGAGCGACAGCACATGAGGGGTCAAGGGTCAGCCTGTTGCAGTGCAAAGACCACCCTGAGCTCTGAGGCAAGGGCTGCACAGCTGTGCCCAGGCTCCAGGTCAAGAATGGGAACTAGCCAATGCTCTCACTGTCCTAGGAGTGACTGTGTGTGTGTGTGTGTGTGTGTGTGTGTGTGTGTGTATGTGTGTGTTGGGGGTGGGGCAGGGGGTAGGGGTGGCTGTGGAGAAGCCTCTGACCCCCTCGGAGCAAAACTCAGTCTTGCGGGAAGGGGCTGGGAGCTGGAGCACCTGGGGCCCGGTGGGTTCCGGGGGCCAGGGGTGCGGATATGGGCTGGAGAAGGATCTACTACCTACTACTCAGCACTCTGGCCCCGGGGTGCAGGGAGGAGGTCAGCACCACTTTTGGGCCATGCTCTAGCCTCAAAGATTGGCTTCCTCACCCCAGAGAGGACAGGCGCTGGGGGCCGGGATGGTGGGGCGGCTTCACACTGGACTCGGTCTGGCACTCAGGGGATCACCGTTTCACAGACCCATTCCTGGCTGCCAAGGGGGTTTACATTCAAGGACCACTGAACAGCTCCTCCTTCCTGGCCTGGTACCTCCTGAAGGCCTGAAGCTGTTTCCAAACTGGGAGCTCTCTCTCGTGTGTGTGTGTGTGTGTGTGTGTGTGTGTGTGTGTGTGTGTGTCTGTGTGTGTCTGTGTGTTGGGGGGTAGGTTGGGTCTCCCTTCCTCAGACTTGGGGTACCTGGGTCCGGGTGTGCCTGCCTTTGTCTCAGGGAATGGGTACCGTTTCCAGTGCTCGGCCATGGAGATGCAAAGCAGGTGTGCAGGACCCCTGGATTTGGGGGTAGGCAGGTACTGTAGGGGAAAAGGGAAGGGCCTGGCATGCCTGGGCCTGCTAGCGGTCCCCCAGAAAGTACACCAGAGGCTGATCCCAGGCCCCAAGGATGCATTCCAGGTCACGGAGGGCTGGGGGAGGGGGGTCATTCCCAACTTCCTGCCTGTCACCCCAGTGTAAACTCCGTGCTGGGGAGCCCGGGGTGGGGAGGGAGGGAGCCCCAGGGCTGTCTCCTTGAAGGCCCGGAGGAAAGCCTTTCCACTTGAGCAGCCTGTCTTCAGTGATTATAAAGGCCCCGGAGTTTAATCCGTTTTTGATGTAAGCGCTAATAGCTCTGTGTCCTTGAAGTTCAAAGCGGGCGCATACATGTCACTAATTAGCCGAGCACTGCGCCATCCCACTCCCTCTCGTGTTTCTAATTAGGTCTTTAATAACAAACAAACTCCGGCCCTACCGGAAGGCCCCATTCGTCAGACAGTCAAGGAGAACTTGGCTGGCCCGTGTAGGGCTCCTGGGGACTGACTGCTGCCTCTCGGAGAAAGCACCCTTCGCCCTGGCCAGGGCAGGCCTGTCCTCTGCGGGGGAGAACCCTGCAGCTGGACCTGGGAGAAAGCGGCGGGTGCACCCCGGTGCCCAGGGAGCTCTGGGCCTCTCCTGAGGGTCAGACAAGGTGGGGCCGGGCGAGCCCGACTGCTCCATGTCCGGGGAGGGCACCCGGGAGTCGCGCCAACAGGTTGCTCGACCTCTGGGAGAAGCTGGCGCTACCTGAGCCCGTAAGTATGTACGCTTTCGACCAGTCTGGGGAGCCTGAACTCTCGAGGGTGGGACCCAGCACCCTGGCAGATTCTGATTCAGTGGGTCGACAGCACAGGCCTGGGTCCTCTGGGGTTAGACAGAGACCTGAACCTGCCACGGAGTTTGGGAGCCAGCATGCTGGCCCTGCTTCATGCCCCGACCAACAAGCAGGGTGGTCATTTATAATGAACACCGGCCCAGCCACACAACCCAGGGACACAGCTATGATGAATACCGGCTAGTTCCAATGCACATAGCTGTGCCTCTCACTTAGAAAACCTCACACTTCTTTTCTTTCTTTTTTTTTTTCTTTTTGGGTCACACCCAGCGATGCTCAGGGGTTACTCCTGGCTTTGCACTCAGGAATTACTCCTGGCGGTGCTTGGGGAACCATATGGGATGCCGGGGATCGAACCCGGGTCGGCCGCATGCAAGGCAAACGCCCTACCTGCTGTACTATCGCTCCAGCCCCTCTTTTCTTTCTTTTATTTTTATTTGTTTTGGGCTTACTTTTGGCTAGAATTTAGGGGACTCTATGGAGTGCCAGGGATTGAACCTGCATCGGTCACATGTGAGGCAAACACCTACCCACTGTACTATTGCTCCGGCCCCATGCTGATTTTCACATGTGTCTCTGAGGCTGTCGCGGCACTCAGAGGCCACCAGCTGGCTCCCCAGTCACTCCTCTCAGGTTGGAGGCACTGCCACGCCCCTCACCCCGCCCTCTATCCCCAGTGTCCACAGTGATGACTGATGGAGCGCTCTGGAAGTGACAGCAACAGAGAGCTGCAGAGCAGAAGGGGTCACCGACCCGCAGATCACCCAGCCTGCAGATGACAGCAGACTGAAACCAACCATGCTTCCGGATTCCCTCCTCTCCCGTCTAGACCTTAAGCTGAGCTCAAACCATCAGCTTCTCACGCCTATCTGATTAAATCTGATTCCTAGGAGTGGAAGGGGCTGAGAGAAGCTTCCAGTCTGTTTCTGCCCCCAAGGCTGGGGAGGGCGGGGAGGAAGAAGAGGTCAAACCCCTCTGAACACCTCAAGCCAAGTCCCCACCTGTTACTTCCAGGTGCCCAGCCGTAAATTCGGGGACAGCCTCAGAGGAAGGTCAAAGATGACCGTATAGGGGCTGGAGAGACGGCTCAAGGGACTGTCGGAACACGTGCTTTGCATGTATGAGGTCTGGGTTTGACCCCTGACACTACATATGGTCCCCCAAGCACCACCAGGAGTGACCCCCTCCCTAAGCACTGAGTGGAAACCAGCTCCCCAGCACCAGCCACGGTGGGTCCCCCCAACCCAAATAAACACAAGAGGAGTCTCCTACGTGCCGAGCTGAACCCTCTATTCTAGTCCCAGGCAAGCCGGCTGAGGCAACCAAGGATGAGTTTAGAAGTCGATGAGGGTTTCAGGTTCTGTGCCGTGTTCCAGCTCTTTTCTCCCCAGGGGGGATCGACCAGGGGCATCCCCAATGCCCGTCACCAGAGCAGGGGGTCCCCCTCGTCCTCTTGGCCCCCAGGTGGGGAAAGCCAGCCCTGGCCAGGGACAGGCAAAGCTCTTCCAGAAAGTGAGCGGCTGCTGGCTGCCACCCTGGGCCCTACCTCCGCACACGGGCTTGCACTGGCTTTACCACAGACCTGGACAGATTCTTTTATTAATATTAATAAGTAACCCGGAACAAAGGGACCCTTTATTTTTAGCATTCTCTAATTGCGTAGTAATTACTCATCTACAAAACAAATGAGCCCCTGCTCGCTGTTGCCATGGTGGGGGGGGGCGGGACCTCCCTGCAGGGTGATAGGCTGACAAAGCCACTACTCCCGCCTCTGCCCCCGCCCCTCCACAGCCATTGGTCCAGAGCAAAGCCCCAGCAACGGGGTGGCCAATCCCCTCTCAGCCTTAGGGCTGGGCTTCCTTAGCGACCTTACAGAGTCTTAGCCTGGCAAGCTCACTGGAAGCAATGTTGCCCCTTCCCTACCGAGACCAGACAACGTCTGTTTGGCCGGGAGAGGCCCTCCCTTGCTCCCTCACCTAGTTTTCTTGCAGGCAGTGGCTGATTTCCTCAAGTCTTCTTTTAGCTAAAGACCCCTTTCAAATAATTACCTTTAGGCTGCCCCCCACCCCCCTTCCAGACCACACCTCCACTGGGCGCCTTTGTCTGACTTTGGTCTAAAAGGACTCAGAGCCCAGAAGCCAGATGAGAAATGTCAGCCAAAGCCAGGCAGCCACGTCACTCAGCCTTGCAACGGCAGGAGCAGGTGCAGACACCCCACGGGAGGCCCGCGGAGGGCTCTCTGCTCCCACCAGGCTCCTGAGAATTGGGCTGACGGCAGCTAGGAGGGCATTTGCTTTCGATGCATTCGCTGGTTTTAAAGATGGATCTTTAAAGATGTGAGACTTTGCTCAGGCATGGCAGGGCCGGGTGTGACGATGCATGCATCGCTAGTGGCTGAGAGGGCAAACCTGGTTGGGCAGGCCAAGGCACACATCATCTCTGCCACCTCGGACAAGCCACCTAAGCCACATTTTAGAAATCTTTAAAATGGGCACGGGGCTGCTCGTGTCCCCGTCCCAGGGCTGTGAGGATTAAATGAGACAAGTCAGGCTGGCTTAGCACAGCACTGGGTTTGCTCATCACCTGGGCGAGGTTTCGGGAGCGTTACTGCTGTTGAGACTCGAGTGGCTGCAAAGTGTCTCGAGCATTCGGTCAAACACTTGCAGTGACGGCCTTCCCCTTCAGGTGGGTGCGAGTGTTGAGGTGTGGCTGGGGACCCCCCATCTCTACCAGAGGAGAGCGCTCACTGGGGCCACTCGTCCTGTCAAATGTCATTCCAGCAGCCAATCAGAGCTACACAAGAGCCCCCTGCTCTTCGGGATCCCGGGTGGAAAGGGGAGCGTCTTGACTGTCAAACATCTAGAAACAAAGGTTGCCTTTACTTTCTGCTTTCTCTCATTGCACAGTAATTACTCACCTGCCCTAAAAATGCGCCTGACTTTTGCCCAAAGATTGATGGTGTGTATTGTTGAAGAAGGCAGATGCCTCCCAGAGAAACATGCAAAAGGTCTCCCAAGGACTCAGAGCCCCGCCTGTCACTCAGGAGAACTCACCAATCAGGAAGAGGACTGGAACTGAGGAGCCAGTGCCAAGGAGGGGCAGTCCCCCGCAGGGTCCATCAGCTGTGGCTCCTGATAGGCTGAGTTAGACTTTAAGGGAGGGAGCAAGGGGCTGGCAGGAAGGACAAGAGGACAGGAGCGGGAGCCAACAGCCCCATCCAGGCAGAGATAACAAGTGGCTGCGGAAGCAAATAGAATGAAGGTGGCGGCCTGGGATGGTCTCCCTGCCAGGAGTGGCCTTCTGGGGGCTCTGCTTCCCTCCACTTGCTCCAGGTCCCAAACCCAGGCGAATGGGCAGGGACCAGGGGTCCGGCTGTCCTCTGTGGGGTGACCGCCAGTTCAACCTTTCTTAGTTCTGAGCCCCACAGTCAGACAGAAAACAAACCTCTTTCCAAACTACAAGATCATAGTAACTGGCTTCCCTGGTCTCCCAAGAATCTGTCCTGCTCAATCTCTTCAACTTTCTACCATCACTGCTCAGGAGGCAGCTTCCCACTGACCCCCCAACCACCGAGGTACCCATCCCATCACCAAACATTTATCCAGGGTGTTTCCTCTCAAATCACCTCCCTGTCCCTGCCCACTCACTTCGTGTGACCACCCAGGCTGACCTGACAGCTGGTCAGTTGGCTACTCTCGCTCACCCCGCGGGAACCTGGACTGTAAAGGCTGGGTCCGCCCCCTCTACAAGACCTGGGGTTTGTCGAAGGCAAAGACCCTGCTTTGGATGTCTGCATCCTACCCGGAGCCCAGCAAGCGACTGGGCTCCCCTGGCTATGAGGAAATGGCCCACGGCCTCTCACTGGGTACCTGAATATTGACGGGGTGTCTTCCACGATACATGAGTTATCTGTCACCGTCACCGCCGTTCTGCCTTCTGTCCCACTGCTCTAGTGCCTCCACTGGACTCTGCAGTCGAGGCTTGTCTACCACTCGGACCCAGTGCTGCTTCAGGCCTCTCTGAGACCCCGGGTTCCCCTCCTTCTCTGGCTCTGCCCACTCTCTGTGTCTGGCATGTTAGTCTTTCGCCCAAGCAAACGCTTGCAGCGTTTCAAACCCACTGGGCTGCTCTGGGGCTTGGCGGTCCTGCAGTTCCCGCCCTGGCTCCGTACCTGGGGCTGCTCCTCTCTGTCCCTGAGTACACAGAAGCTTCCCTCGGCTTCCCTGAGCACACACAGCTCATCACCTCCTCCTCTGTGCAGTCCTGCCACAGGGTGACCCCACTGCGCTCTCAGACCCCCTGATCTGCACGCTCTGGAACCGCCTCCAGTGGCCCAGTCCCTGGCCAGGCAGCCCGTGGGTCCAAATTTGTGCTAGAATTCGAGAACACTGGGCTGTCTTCAAACTTTCTGTATCTGCAGACTGGTGGCTGCAGAGCACTGACCTAGACCATCTGAGCCCCACCCTACGGCCCCTCTCCTGGGGGACATGCGGGGAAGCATGAACCCACTGCAGCCACTCTGCCCCCACTGGAAAACCAACACAGACTGCACTGCAGCTGTCAGGAAGAGGAGGAGGGCAAGGCGAAGGGGAGGGCTGCGAGCCCTGGGGGAGGGGGGTGTCACTCTTCCCCGGAGCACCCAGGCCCCGGGGGCCAATCCAGTCTCCGTAACACTGAGCCACCCGACTGGGGTTGTCTGGGGTTCAGGGCCCGAGAGAGTGCCTGCCACATACAATGCCTGTTGTTGGGGGTCACTTAACGAAGCCCCACAGAATCTGCCTCTGCGGCAGACCTGCCCAGGGCTCGGCTCTGAAATCTGTGTGCGAGAGCTCAGACCAGAGGTGGCAGCCCCCAGTCGAGGGCTCTGGCTGTCGCAGTGGTGGGGAGCAGTCGTGCCCTCCCAGCTCAGGCAGCGTGTGAGGGCAAACTGAGACCTCGAGGAGCGGACACTGCTCCAGCGCCAGGATGCTCACGGGGAGATCAGGGTTCAAGTCCCGGGTGCCTCGCCCTTGCCCAAAGGCTGCCCCCAGGTATCCAGCCAGGTGCCTGGGGCTAAGACACTGGACCCTTCTACGCTCAGCTTTCTCAGGAAAGCAAACGCACATGGGGAGGGGGGAGAGCGCCAGCACCCCTCCAGGCTGCTTTCCCACCCTTCTCCTGGGGTCGCAGTGCCAACAGCTGAGCCCCTCAGCACGGCAGCCACTTCTGGACCCGAGATACAGGGGCTCCTCTAGACTGTCATCCCCACGTGGTCTCTAGGACTCCCTCATGGTTCAGGGTACAAGGATGGGGGTCCTCTCTCTGGGGCTCAACACATCACCAAGGGACCTTCTACACAATCCCCCCTCCCAAGAGTGGGGCCCCGGCTCCCAGCCCAACACGAGCGAGCAAGAGGTGGCAGCCATGTCAACCATTCAAAATTGTCCCACTGATTTAAAAGACCATTAGTACCCCCTCTCCCCCACTCACCATTCACTTTAGGATTAACTTACACTTTGGTCCAGGCTTTGGGGCTCGTCACTAATTGCACTGGAGTTGATTTATCAAGTGCACGGTATTTCTATTACAAAACTATTGATTCGAGCTGATGTATTTTATCCTCCACAGGGCTGGTCCGAAAGCCCTTGGACAATGAATGGAGCTGAGGTCAGCGGCGGGCAGCTCCGCACGTGATTACAAATTCACTGCAGTTACTGAAATCCAATGCTGGGCTCTCCACGGCCCAAGTCCCAGAAACGGACATTTTAATGACAAGCTGAGAAGCAGGGTCCCCGTGCGGAGGACAGTGGAGGGTGGGGTGTCCAGGGAAGCTCTGTGGGTGGGGGCACTGCTGCGGCTCTCCCAGCAGGAACAGGTGTGATCTTGGGGTCACGGTAACCCCTGCCCCGAGGATGCATGCTGTTAGCTAGGCCTGGGAGATGGGCGGCCAGAGACGGCTGTGGGGGCACGGTGCCCCAGGTTCCTGGTTCCCGGACCTGCTACTTAAGGTGCAGGAAAACCTGCTGGGGAATGGAGGCTGGTGCTGACCAACCCACTTTCCATCTGGTGGTGGCAGAGGGATGTGTCCAGGCAGAGGGTCCCCAGGGAAAGGAAGTCACAGCCCCGAAGGCAGGAAGTGCCCCTGCCCTTCCCCTGTGTATATCGAGGGTAGATTCCGGGGACCCCGATACTGATGCAGCCTCGGAGTCAACAGTTCCTGCCTCCCCCACCATCCGGTGGCACTCCAGAGGTAGGGCAGGGGTGCAGCAGGGGTGCAGGGGGTAGGGGGAGGGGGAGAACCACTAGATCTGAGTCCTTCAGCACCTAACATGGAGAAGGCAAAAGTGCAGGATGGCCCTGGGGACACGGGAAGTATTGGGGTGCAGGCAGCCTCCCAGGAAGCTGCCCCCCCGGCTATTTTCTTCCCTCAACTGTCTTCTCTCCCTGACTCGAGCCTTCCTTTCGCACATCTCACCCACTGGAACCCCAACTCCTCAGACATCCAGGCTCAGGGCAGCAAGGCGGGGAGGCAGGGGGCTTCCCCTCTCTCTGCAGCTCTGCTCCCTGGCCTGGCCCCTCGGACCGCTCCAGAAGGCCGCCGTCTGGGTCTTGGCTTGGCTCTGCAGGGGACTGGCAGGCAGAGCTCACAGGCAGTCCCCGTTTACCCTGACGATGCCACCGACTTCCACCCGTGCGCTGCACTCCTGGGGGACTTGATGGACCTATGATTTCCTGAGCGTCCATCTCCCAGGATGGATAATACTCACCCACAGGGTTCCCCCTGGGCCCCTGCTGTGTAGACGCAAAGCCACCAACCAGCCTGGCTCAAAGCAGGTTGGGTAGCAGGTCCCTACCCACCCCACAACACCCCCCTGGCCCCGCCGCCAGCCTATAGAGTCATGGGCACCTCCAAGAGCCCCAGGAAATGCCAGGCATGCCCTGATGGCTGGCACTGGTGTGTCAGCAAAGCCAGAAGGCTGGGGGTGGGGTGGTGACTGAGGTGCACTCCCAGGACTGTGGGTGGGCAGAGGCTGCCGACTCAGGTAGACTCAGAAATTCTCCAGGGAGTCAGGAGAAAGCTTCTTGGATGTCAGCGGCCCCCTCTGCCGTGAAGCAGCACCACTGATCTCCATGCCAGAAAGCGCCCTCACCCATCTGCCCCTTGTATCAGCTCGGGGACTTCACAGAAGGCCGGTGCAGGCGGCGGCTGTCAGGGGCTGAGCACGAGGGCCCCCAGCACACCCAGCCTGGCTGGGAGCCAGCATACTTCCTGCCTGCAGACCAGAGAGCTCAGGGTCTGAACCCGATCTCAGCCCTGCCCCTAACACGTGCCCCCCGTCCAAGGAAGAGACGCGGAGACAGGGACGGCCCTGCAGCCTGCGGGGTGGGGGGCTGACAGAAGCTGCCAAGGCCCCCGGGGGTCTGGGGGGGGGTCAGCAGGCTGGTGGGAGCTCACAGAGAGGCCTTCGGGGGGGGGTGGAGACAGGACGGGCTTGGTGCAGGCGCCATCGAGGAAGACCAGAACAGGGAGGGGCTGCAGGGTGCCCGACACACCCAGCGCCCTGCCCTGGCACCAGAGTGGGGTGCTGTGGGCCGAGGTCTCCGTGGAGGTGGGAGGGGCTGGGGCTGGAGGGGGTGACCCCGTTCTGGACGGAGGAGTGGGGAGCGTGAGGGGAGGTGGTGGTGGCGGATGGTGAGAACATGGATCCAAGGCCCCCGGTGACGTGGAAGTATGGAGCCCTTCTCTTCCTGGTCCCCCATGCTAGCTGCGGACAGCCGGGCTGGGCCCCGCCGCCAGAGACCCTGTAATATCAACTCAACAATGCATGTTCCACAACTACAGCTACAGCTACCAGGACGGCTACGTGCATGCATTTAGTTCAGTCCCACAGATACATACACTCTAAGAACAGGCAGGGGGTGGGTGTGAAATGTTTAACTGGACAATAGGTGTTTTGGAGTCGTAACTAATAATAATAATAAAAAAAAAAGAAAACAACTGAAAACAAAAAGTGTACAAAAAAAAAAAGACATTTCTTAAGAGTTGGATATGAGTTTTTTTTCTGGAACTGTTTCATCTGAACAAGCAAAAACATGCAAACCAGCTGGTACTAACAGGAAGCTGGACACTGAGAGAGGATTAATAGGTGTGGACAAACCTTCCCGCTGAGCACGCTCAGAAGAGTGTTTGGGAGGAGGTGTGCAGATCCTAGTGTAAAGAGAGGCGGGGAAGTGTGCCTCAGAGACACTCACCGCGGCCCCAACCAAGCAAGAGAAAAGACAACAGAACGTGACTCTCGCACTCACCACACCGTCAGGAGCTCACGGGACTAGACTGCAATAAAGCTGGCAAGTATAAAGTGCAGTAAGGGGTCCTGGCCAGGGCTGGAGAGGGGCGGGCCGGGGGTTGGGCCAGGGGGTCACCAGCTCTAAAGTGGACACACGGACCCACCCAGAATGTCCCCCGGAAATGAAGCAGCCCCCAAATCCAAACCACTTCCCTCACCTGTGCAGGGAGCCCTGTGCCCAACTGGATTTGATTTATTTATTCAGTTTTTTAAGACTTTTTTTCGGGGTGGGGGCGGGGAACTCAGGGAGCATGATGGGGGGTCACTGGAACTGAATGAATACGATCAAAATAAACAAACAAACTCTCGACTGAGCACAAGGAAAGATGACGTTTCAGAGTACCGGGTGAAGGCAAAAGAAAAGTGACCACTGATAGTGAAGCCATTGAGGAGTCGGCGGGACCTCCCCTGCGGGGACCCCCCCACCCCGAGCACTGTCACCTCATGGCCCAGGCGAGTTAGAAATGGCGGGCGGGCTGACCCGGAGGAGACGGCTGAGATGCAGGCAGAGCTCGGGGCCCCGGGACCCCCTACCCTGACACCAGAGCCCTGACAGATGCAAGTTGCCAACCTGAGCAAAACCACAGCTGTGTCCCCACCCCCATGCCCCCGGCCCTCAGCTGGGGCATCCGCTACGGAAACTACCCCCGGAAGTCAGAATGGAAGCCCCCAAAGGGTTAAAATAAAGGGAGAGGGAGGGGGGCAAAGCAAAATCGAATTCTGGAACTGGACAAAATCAGACTTAAAAAAAAAAGAAAAACACACCAAAAGCCCTTCCCATGGATGCCTCACCCTGAAAGCAAACCCAAGCGCCCAGGGGCAGGGCCAGGTGCAAGGCGGGCACATGCAGCCCGGCCCGGGGAGGGAGGGCAGGTGAGGGGGCTAAGCTTGGGGCACCCTCTGGGAGCTGCATGGCCCATTCTGGGCGGCCGTGGGGACAGCGGGGCTGGCCAGGGGCAGGTGAGAGGCAATCGGGGTGTGTGGCTTGTGTGGCACCCCCAAGCCCTGGGCCACTGCGGGGTCCACGCAGGTCAGGGAACCCCCACCCTGGGACAGGTGCAGGGACCAAAACACACTGAAGGAAGGAAGGAAGGAGGGGGCCCACCCCACCCCCAGCTCTGATTCTGGGGTGTCTGTGGGGGCACCTGCAGCCTCCCGGGGGGCAGGGCACCTCGAGTTGAGGATTTACTCCTGGCACTGCCCCGGGCTGGTGTGGGGTGGGGGCGGCTGGGGCGCTCCTGAATCCGATTCACTAGCAGTGCGGGATGAGCATGGCCGGCACAGGCGGCCGGAGGAGCGGCTGCTCCGATGGACATGGCCACAGAAGACACCACGGAGCCGGAAAACAAAGGTGTGGCTGGAGATGGCGCTGACCTGAGGGCTGAGGACGGGGGAGGGGAGGGCGGTGACTGCCTGGTTCTGCAGGGGCGGGGCGGGGCGGGCACGCGGGGCGGGGCACACGGGGCCACCAGACCTTGGGGAAACCACTCTCAGATTTGCGAAGAACCCCATGCTGCCCTTTAAACTTGCCATGGAGTGGAGGAGAACGGGGGTGCGGAGAGAGGCAGGGTTAATTTCCGGTTAAAGTTTAGTTTCATAATCCAAGTCATTATCATCAGAAAGAAATGGAAGGAGAAAAACAGCAACCAGCACTCCAAAATCTCAAGATTTTCCTTTTTTTTTCTTTTGTCTCCACCCCCCTTGCTCCCCCCAGGCACGGGGAGAACTGAGGATCCTTTGTCCTGATTTTGAAAAGTGCAAGTTCCCAAACAGAGGGAACTCAGGAGCCAGGAGGCTGCTGAGATGGTTGCTGGCCAGTGTGTGTATGGGGGGGAATTGGGGGATGGCCCTGAGAGGCACTGGCCAGAGGGCAGGTGGGCCCAGCTTCCAGGCCGTCCACCAGCCTGCCTGCTCTCTGGCCAGTGTCCCCAGGCAACCTGAAAACTCCCTGACTTGCCAAACCACACCCCAAGGGGCGGCTGGCGGGGCATGAATCCTTTGTAGCCTGAGGCAGTGCCAGTTTGCATGGAACGGATTTCCCTGCCAGGCCCACTGAGCCCCGTCTCCTGGAAGAGGGTTGGGTGCTTGCCCTCAGCCCCCTGGGCTTTAATGCCCTACTTCCTGGTACCCTCGCCAGCTCCTGCTCCCCTCACCCTCCACTCAATGCCACCTCCAGCGCTCCTCTGCAAACCAAACCAAGGTTTCAGGAGGGGCAGTGGGTGCTTGGGGCGGGGAGGGGGGTGACAGGCGCGCAGGAGTCCTGCTTCTCAGCAGAGGCCAGCACCAGACAGAAGACTGTGGGGGGAGGGGGCGCGGGGGAGCCTGGGGCCTGAACATGCCCTGGAGGGCCATGGGGGGCCATGGGCAGTGTCCCTGGCTGCCTTGGGAGGCAGCCCCATCTTTTCAGAGATTGGGTTTGGGGACCCAGAGCAGTCTCCAGTGACAAACCCATTTTCTCTGTCCAGCCAGAGCCAGGCAGCATCTGCTGAGGAGCCTGGAACGCCCAAGACTCCAGACGGCAGCAGGGTGAGAGCAAGCTGTGGGCCCTGACAGGCGCCTGTGGGGGCGTGGCCACAGGGACGGGGTGCAGGGATGCGGTGCAGGCATGAGGGCTGCAGGGATGGGGCGCAGGGATGAGGACTGCAGGGAAGGGGCTACAGGGATGGGGTGTAGGGATGGGGTGCAGGGATGGGGTCTGCAGGGATGGGGCTACAGGGATGGGGGTGTAGGGATGGGGTGCAGGGATGAGGGTGTAGGGATGGGGTGCAGGCATGAGGGCTGCAGGGATGAGGACTGCAGGGATGAGGACTGCAGGGATGGGGCTGCAGGGATGGGGGCTGCAGGGATGAGGACTGCAGGGAAGGGGCTGCAGGGATGGGGCTGCAGAAATGGGGGTGTAGGAATGGGGTGTAGGGATGGGACCGCAGGGATGGGGGTACAGGGTTGGGGCTGCAGAGATGGGGTGTAGGGATGGGGTGCAGGGATGGGGTCTGCAGGGATGGGGCTACAGGGATGAGGGCTGCAGGGATGGGGGTCTGTAGGGATAAGGCTGCAGGGATGGGGGCTGCAGGGATGGGGGTCTATAAGGATGGGGTGCAGGGATGGGGGTCTCTAGGGATAAGGTCTGCAGGGATGGGGGTCTGCAGGGCATATGAGAGGCTGCAGGGATGGGGGCTGCAGGAATGAAGGCTGCAAGGACGGGGTCTGCAGGGATGGGGGTCTATAAGGATGGGGGTGTCTAGGGATGGGGTCTGCAGGGATGGGGTCTGAAGGGATGGGGGTCTATAAGGATGGGGTCTGCAGGGATGGGGGTCTATAAGGATGGGAGTCTCTAGGGATGGGGTCTCTAGGGATGGGGGTCCATGGGGATGGGGACTGCAGGGATGGGGCAGTGTGTGGCGGGGGCAGGGGACGTGTGGCTCCAGGCCAGCAGGAGGAGACTGGGCTCTGAGTTTCTCTCACCACCCAGCAATCCCTGGGCTGGGTCAGGGGTCCGAGGGAGAAGGCCCCAGGGCCCTGCATGTGAGGGGAGGGCCCTCTGAGCCCGACAGGCCGCACTGGCCTACCCAGTGGAGGAGCAGACGAGCCCTGGCTTTGTGGTCCTGCACCCCCCTTACCCCCCCACCCCTGCACCCCTCAGGCCTGGTGAGCGCATGGACAGCGTGGCGTGCGGAGCCAGCAGGGCCTTCGCTGTCCCCCCCGCACACCAGGGCATGCCAGGAGTGACGCCCCCAACCTCCCTACCTGATCCTCGGGCCGCCGCCACAGCCGCTGCTGCCACTGGTCCGTAGGCTGCTGCCGGGAAGCCTGGCGGGGGAGAGAACAGCCGCGGTGAGGGAAGCTCCCCCAGAGGGTGCCGTGGGCCGGGCCCCGCTCCTGCCCTCGGCGCAGATGACAGGGCCGGGAGGCATCTCTGCGGGCCAGCTTTTGTGGGGGGCGGGCACACATGAGGGGCTCCCGGAAGGCACAACACTGGCAGCTGAGCTGGAGTCTCCCCTCTTTCTCACCACGGCAACCCCTGGGAAGAAGGGAGAGGGCCGGGAGCCACTTCTCTTGGTGGCCGTGCCCAGCTCCGACACCCTCTGGTCCCCGGGGGGCTCCCCTGCCAGTGTCCCACTGGGCACGACAGAGCAGTCGCCCTCTGGGCTCTGGGTGCCAGCTCTCCTCCACAGGGCTGCTCCGGGCTCCCGGCCCGCAGGGACAGGGCCGGGCCTCAGGGAGAAACGTCCTGGGCGGGGGGGGGGGACCCAGCAGAGGGACTGCAAAGCCCTGGAGTGGGAGTCCCCAGGGGGGTGCTCCCTTGGGGAGGTGGGGTCTGCCGCTTTCCCAGGCGGCAGCTGGGGCGGGAACCAGAAGGGACTGAGGAAGGAAGAGGGCCCCCTCCCCCGGAGTCCTTCTGCCACCAGTAAGTGCTCACCCAGACACGCCCCAACACAGACCAGCTCCCGCTGCCGGCCCTGCCCTGCCCTGCCCCGCGGGCTTCCAGACCCACTCCCAAATGCCAGCCAGTCGGGAGCCAGCGCGGCCCCCACCAGCTGGGCTGCTCAGCGGCAGGCCCCAGGTGAAGAATCGCTAGAGACCCAGAGAGGGGAGGCATGCAGTGGGAGGAGAGAGGGGCGCACACCAGAGCCAGCACTAGAACCCAGTACATTCTAAGACTAGGGCCCAGCGACTCGGAACTACGGGGTGGGGCGGGGAGGGAGGGCAGAGCGACTGTAGACAGGTCAGGCTAAGCTACTGGAAACGCCAATGAAAAGAGACATACTTGCATTTAAATATGGTAATAAGGCTGTCAAGGGGGGAAGAAAGAAAGATGCAGGTGAAATAAACGTATGCCCCGGCGGTCCCTGACTGCCGGGGATGTGTGTTCTCCCCTACCAAATCCTCTACCCGCTGCACCGCCCCCCCCTTGCTTCCAGACTCGAGCAAGACTCCTGAAGACGTGGGTGTGGGTGGGAGACACTGAAGGAGAATAAGGAAGAAGTCCAGTCACTGCTCCCTGCGCTAAAGGTCCCTGGCACACTGCAGCCCTCCGTGGGCACAGAGCAGGGCAGGGTGGGGAGGGCGAGCCGGGGAGGACACAGGCTGGCGGGCAGGGGAGGAAGGGCGACGCCGATCTTGTACTCGAAATAGAAGGTGTGAGGAGGAAGGGGAGAGAGGGGAGCCCAGTCAGCAAACGCGCATTTCAGTGGATGGCCCATTTTCTACAGCGGGGCCAATTCAGGATGGAAGGTCTGGAAGGAAGCGGAAGAGGCGAAACTCAGCAGGCGCGCGAATCCAGGCCTGGCCGGGACCCAGAGAACATGCTGGGGTAAGCAGTGAGGCGGACGGGGAATGGTCAGGGGTTGGAGGGCACGGGAGACCCAGGGCAGGCTCACACAGGACACACACATGGGCCGGAGATGGCCAGGGAGGCATGCCAGGGCCCGGGTGCTGGTGTCTCGGGCCCGCTGTCCTGAGGGCCTCATGCCTGCTGCTTCCTGGGTGGCTGAATTCAGGCCCTTCCAGCACCCGTGTGCGGCGCCCGGCTGGAGCGCCCGGCTGGGCGGCAGGAGAAGGATTCGCTCACCTGTCCCCCTCCCCAGCCCATGTCCAGCTCCTCTCAGCTCCCTGGAAGAGGGGTAGCAGCCCCCTGGGGGTCTTCACCTCTGGCTGAGGAGCCTGACAATTCCTCGTCCCTCCAGCCCGGGAACACGGGGCCACTGGGCATGCCACCAACAGGAGCCCAGGGGCATGTCTCAAGGTGACCATGGCCACCGTCACCCCTTGGCCTTCTGGAGCTGTGCTTGCCCAGAAGGAGAAGCAGAGAGCACCCTGGAGACCCCGTGCTCCGCTCGAGAGGCCCCTGGCGCCGCCACGCCTGTTCTGACTGTTCTGGCCATCGTCACGAAACCGTGGTTATTTTCACACACGCATGTTACTTCTCTAGCTTGGGTGACAGATTCTGGGGCAGGGCTGAGTCACACACAGCCAGCTCAGGCACCAGCTCAGAAGCTGCCTCAGGGAAGAACTTCCTCAGCAAGCTCTGGTTGGCCAAGCTGGAGCCAGGGTGGGGGAGTGCCCCGAGGCAGTGGGGAGGACCCTGGGGAAGGCCTGGTCCCCTCCGCTCCAGGGCAGCAAACTCAAGACCCATGGGAGGGGGCTGGGAGCAGTTACCCAGTGGGGCTGAGGTTCTGCTCACTGGGCCCCCAGGAGCTTGGTCAATGGCTGGGTGTCCCTGGAGATCCCGAGGCGAGGGGCTGGAAGCTTGGGCGGGGGCCCCGATGATGAGGTGCTGGGGTCCCAAGGCCCATTTCAAACATTTTAAACGCTCGCTGCACCCCGCACAGTCCAGCCTCTCCCACCTGTGAGAGGAGCAGGCCTCAGCGGGTGTGGGATTCACAGGAGTGCGGGGCACCTCCCCAACACCACGATGGCCAGGTAGGGCTCAGTGCATCTCTTAAAGGCCTTCTAGAAGATTCTAACAGGCACCAGAGGCACTGGAGATGCCCCAAGTCAGAGGAAGCCTTGAGGTGGCCTGTGAGTTAGTAAGGATCTGGCTGGAGGGGCCATTGGGCTGGCAGCTGTCCCTTTGTGCTCTCGGCCCACTGGGCAGCGGTGCTGGTGTGGACGAGGCTCAGAGCCGCTGTACGAGAAAGCACAAGCGGCCACATGGCGCCCAGATTCTGTCGTCGTCACCAGAGACAGCAGGAATACTGCCGGGAATGTCAGGGGCACCCTCAGGGGCCCAGAGGCAAGACGGGGGAGGGGGATACAGCCTGGACAGCAGAAAGTTTGCAGCTGCCCAGTGGGCGCCAGGGCCCGGGACGTGACCCGACTCTGCCTGCACTGGGGGGCAGACATCTCCGCCCAGGACACAGGGCGCAGCCTTCCCCCTCCCCGGGTCCCTCCAAGCGTGGCTTCTGCAGGGCCTGAAGCCAGAGACCTCCCGTCACGCTGGACCTGCTTTGTGGCCGCCCCCTCCCCGGGCAAACGTGTACTGAGCAGCCACTCCAGCACTGGATCACAGCAGCACCTCTGAGCTGACGGGGCCCCAGGGTGGCACTGGGGCCCGGGAGGTGGCCGACACCTGAGCCACTCTCTTGACAGGCCTGCGAGGGTGAGACGGCTGCAGAGCTCATTCCGGAGCCACCCCTGCGGCCCGATGCCAGCGCCTGGGGTCACAGGAGGGGTCCGGGCCCACCTGCCCATGCAGCAACAGCATCTGTCTGTCCGTCTGGGCTGAGGGAGCAGGGAGTGGACCCCGGCGGCGGTTTCAAAGGAGTCAGTAAAGCGCACGGACGGTGAGTTTCTTCCCTTTCAGACCAATGACCACGGGGTCTCTGCTCTTGAGACGCTCTCCCACTGGCCACTAATGGGCGTCAGGACAAGCCGCTGGCCCCCCAGCGTTCCTTCACGTCTGCGATGCTGGGGCTGGAACCGCAGGGTCCACGGCTGGTCCCTCCCGCCCCACGCAACCCCCAGCCCTTCTGGAGCGCGACACTCACGCAGCTTCTACAGGCTCCCTGTTCCCGCATTACCAGCACCAAACTGCCCAAGAAATGGCTGCTTTCTGCTCCCCAGCCCCCGCAGGTGCTCATGACAGTCACACATGACAGAACCAGAATACACACACCATCGTGCCGGGCCATTTCACGGACCTGGCCCCAGCTCCGTGGGCCTCTCTCCCGGCAGCTGCCAAGCCCACGCTGGCTCCCTCCTGCCGGGGCCGTTGCAGTGACTCGGGCACAGCACGGCGCCCTTGGCAGAAGTCACCGGAGTCTTGAGCACCCCCGAGACTCTGTGCTGAGACCCCGGGTCTCTAGCTGTCAGGACTCAGCCCTCCCTGACTACGCCAGTGCCTGGGGTGCGGGCGGAGCTGGTGCAGCCTGCGCACGGCTAGAGCACAGGGCTGGATGGTCAGGAAGCAGCCGCGGCACGGGTGAGAGCCCAGCAGCTGCTACGGCCCATGTCCGGGAGATGGCTCGGAGCCCTGCACGGGGCCGGCCCCTTTCCTAGTCTCTGTGATGGACCGACCGACTGAGCGACTGAGCGAGGGGTGCGGGGTGAGAGGAAGCCATCAGGTGGCCCCAGTCCCCTCTCCTACACACACTGGTGTGTGGTCACCTGGTGCAGACCACCTCCTGGGCCTCACGCATGCGCACATGCACACTTATGCATACACACAATGTACATGTGAAGCCACAGAAACACATGTACAAGAGATACACACACGACAGAACCATAATACATACATCATGTATGTGCATGTAGATGCACACGTGCACAACATGCACGCACATACATATACATACATGTAGATGGAAAGCCACAATACATGTGTAGATGCATGCACACACATGTGCATACACACATATGCACACATGCACACCAAAGAGCCACATATACACATGCACACATACATATACACTCATATGCATGCATATGCACACACCAGAAGCCACACATACACATGTGCACATAAACATATACATGTACATGTACACACTACACACACGTACACACATGTGTACCAGACACACCTGGGGCTTTCTGGTTAGACTGGGGAATTAGAAGCCACGGCAGCGCTGGTAAACGCTCGGCATATGCAGCCGTAACTTTTATTTCTATTTTTATTAGTATCGCCCAAGGTAATCACAGTCGCGGAGCCGAGAACTCCCTTCGGTGTCTTTCTATTCTGAAATCCTATTAATTTACATGACATTTCACACCCAAAGGGCTTTAATAGATGACAGCCATAATTTCCCCGTGAGTGATGGGGGTGCAGAGCCGACTGTGAGTCGGGGGCGGGGGTTCAGGTGGCCGCAGCCCCTTGATGTGATCCCGGGGGGCGGGGAGGGAGCGTGGGTCCCGCAGCCATGCTCTGCACCGCCACCTCCCTCCAGCGTCTCCAGGAAGGGACCGGAACACCGTGCGCGGTCCTCCCGAGGACCAGCCTGCCTGCCCCTCTGCCTGCAGGCTCGCCCGAGTCTGTTCACTGCATTCCCGCAGCAGCGCGGGCCTGACACCTGCGGCTCCCTGCTCCCTCCATGCTGAGCGTGGTTGTGGGCGGGACAGGGAGATCCAAGGGCACGGGGCCATCTCCTGCTCAGGCCTCGCAGGATCCTGGCACGCTCATGGCAGGTGTGACAGAGTTGGAAGGTGTCCTAACTAGTAACCCTCCTCTGGAGCCAGGGGGTGGGGCCAGCAGGCTGTCGCCTCTCGTCCGTGTATTTTTTTTTTTTTGCATCACATCCGGCGATGCTCAGGGGTTACTCCTGGCTCTGCACTCAGGAATTACTTTTGGCAGTGCTCAGGGGACCATATGGGATGCTGGGAATCAACCCGGGTTGGCCGTGCGCAGGGCATTGTGTGCAAGGCAAATGCCCTACCCGCTGTGCTATTGCTCTAGCCCCTTGCCTCCCGTCTCTGTGTGTGACCTGGGACAAAGCTCCCACGATACACCGGACACCAGAAGCCAGAGCGCTGGCTCGTGGCATCCAGGAAGGCCCTGACCACGGCAGGGCCAGTGCCCCTCAGTGTCTGCGCCCAATCCACGGGTGTGGGAAGAAGTGGCATCAGCTTCCCAGAGCCCAGGTCCCAGCCGTGCCAGCCCAGCGTGGGGACATAGAACAGATAAGGAAACGCAAGGTGGGGGGAAGGACTATGATGCTTTTCCGTCTTTCCACCTCCGGCCCCTTCTCTAGGCCTCTGCCAGGCAGACTTCTACGTGGGTGTAAAAACCTAATTCTGATGGTGCCCTTCCCCAGAGCTTTCCAGATGGGGCCATTCTGCACATGCATCAGGCCACAGGGGGTGCCAGGGGCAGGCCTGCAGAGAGTGGGGACTCCCATGGAGGTCACTCTGGGGCCTGGGCTCCCTCTGCCCAGACTCCAGTGCAGACTGCAAGGACGCCTGCGACTCGGTCTTGTCCCCCCTGGGTCTGTGTCGCCTCCACCCGGAGATGACCCTGTCCTCATTCCTGACTGCTTTCGATTCTCATCCGAGTGCCGGCCAGGCACCCTCAGGGGTGTGGTGGACTGCAGGGGCCCTTCCTGTCTCTGCCCTACGCTGTGCCCAGAGAACCGGAATCTCTGTTCTCAGGTGGGTGCTGGCTCCTTGGGGTTCGCTTGCTGCTGAAACTGCCACTAGGAAGCGGAGGGCCCGGCAGCTCCAGAGAGAAGCTAACAGGGTGGAGGGGCATGAACGTCTGAGCCAGAGCCGCTGCCCTCGGCCTGGTGGGTCTCAGGTACAAGATGCGAGAACAAGGAGCACAAACAGTAGGAACCCAGAGCCAGAATGCGCTGGAGTCACCCCAGGGAGAGGGGAAACAAGTCCCCAGGCTCAGGCCACTTTGCGTTTTCCTATTTTGTGTTCATTTTTGTTTGTCTGTTTTGTTTTGGGGCCACACCCAGCAGGTACTCAGCGGTGACTCCTGGGATCAATCCTGGTGATGCTCGGAGGATCCTATGGGATGCCAAGAATGGAACCCGGGTCGGTGGCATGCAAGGCAAGTGCCCTACTTATTGTCCTATTTCTTCAGCCCCTTATTTTATGTTATTAAAATGTTCTTATGTTCCAGGATCTAAGCATGCCGTTTCCCTCCCTGGGATGTACTTCATTCCTCCTTTCAGCCCAGCTGACTCTGTTCGGCTTTGTAAGACCCAGTTCTGGTATCAACAGTGAGCAGCGGGGTGACCAGGAAGAGGCGTCTCTGGGGAGTGATCGATGAGGCCGGCATCCACGCTCTCCTGAGCTTCCAGCTGTACAGCATTGACGCAGAATGTCTACATGCACACAAACACACACATGTACACACATACGCACACGCACATACACACACACCCCCCAGCCCCCCTCACTGTGCTCTATTCTGACTTAATTCTCAATAACGAGGCAGCTATCCGGCCCCGGGGACGAGCAGGCTAAGGCAGAGGTCCCACAGCTCAAGGTCACATGGGAGGTGGACCGAGGGCTTGGCAGTGCCTTGTCTGGCACCCCCCACGCTGCAGCACGGGGACGGTCTCTGACCTATGGTGCTGGGGTGGGGCTCGGGGGCGGTGCAGGAAAGCCAGCCAGGTGCAGACCCCGTAATACAGCTGGGGGTTGCGTGTCTGCAGGAAGCCACTCTCCTGGTGCCGGGCTCTGATGGTGCCAGAAGCTCCCCAGGCTGCAGCCGGGGGCAGGGGTGACAGGAGGGGCACGGGGGGAGCCAGGCAGCTGCCGCACACAGATGCCGCACCACAGCACTCAAGGACAGACAACTCCGGCAAGGGCAGGACACACACAGGAGGTTCCCAGCTGCCAGAAGCCGCACGCGCTGCCCGAGGTGCCCACGATATAGTGCAGCCGCCTCCCCAGCAGCGGGCACAGGGGGCAGCAGGCGCCAGGAGGCAGCACACAGCACGTCTGTGGCAAACGAGTGATGTTTCTACTTCAGTTACAGGGGGGCGGGGGAACTATAAAGTCATTATATTGTATATCATTATATTGTATTATGACATGATCTCCTGTTATTAGGGAGGAGTGCAGAGGAGCTGCTGGCAGAGATGAAGTCACAAGGGCTCAGGGACCTGTGAGGCAGGCAGGGTTGAGCTCACCAAGGCAGAGCAATGCACAGCAGCACCGGAGACAGAAAAAGCCACATGGGTACCAAAAAAAAAAAAAAAAAAAATCATGGTATTGGGCTGGAGCGAGAGCACAGTGGGTAGGGCGTTTGCCTTGCATGCGGATGACCTGAGTTCGATTCCCAGCATCCCATATGGTTCCCTGAGCAACGCTAGGAGTAATTCCTGAGTGCATGAGCCCGGAGTAACCCCTGTGCATCGCCGGGGGGAAAAAAAAATCATGATAATAAAGCACGCTTGGAAACGCCTGCAGGGAAGCAAGAGGAAACGAACCTGCAACTGCATCAAGCATCCTAAGGAGATGAGTGGCACCAGCTGGGGCGCAGGACGCCTGGAGCGCAGACATAGAGGCCAGTCAGAGCCACATGCTGGTCTGGAGGCCCTACGCCCGGCCCATCCACATGGCTGAGGTGCTCATGGCAGAGTCCCCCAGCTGCACCCAGCAGCCACACCAAGACCTTCTGTCCCCCTCCCCCATTGCCTGGCGTGGGTGGAAGACTTGGGCCACCAGGGCTGCTGTCTCTGTTCCCTCGGTCTCACGTACCTCCTACCGGGGCAGATGAGGGACCTCTCAGGACCATCCCACCAGGGCCCCCTGATTGAGTCAGGGCCTTGGCCCGAGGTTCCCGGTCAGGCCCCGGGACCCCGCTGAGAAGAGGCGCCTACCACACTTGGCGTGGCTGAGTCCTCAGTGAGTCCCAGTGTGAGCCCGGCCACTTCCGTCCCCAGGAAGGAACAAACCAGGGCTCCTGGGGGCAGCACGGGCATGCCAGGGGCCGGTGGGGGCCACACACCCCTTCCTCTGGGCCCAAGAACAGAGTCTGAGAGATGGACACGGTCGTGTTCTGTACCCCACGCACCCCAGGTGTGGCCGGGGGTGACAGGGTTCCACCTTACTTGGCCCTGCATTTTCCGCCTGCAATGACACTGGTCTGACGGACAGACAGGACAGACGGATGGAGGACAGCCTGGCACCTCGCTGCTCAGCTCCCTCTCTGGCCTCAATGTCCCCCTCTGAAAGTGGGCACACGAATGGAGGTACCGAGGAGATACAGTGAGCGGTGTCTGACGCAGGGGCCCAAGGTTCTGCCCCCCACAGCGTGTGGACCTGCCGTGCTGTGGAACTGGTGCAACAGGGACCTGCTGTGGCCGGACGGCCTGGACCATCATCGCCTTGGGCCTCTGTCGCTCCTCTGTCCCCGAGTGTGGCGTTAGGGACCTCCAACGCCTTCTGACCTGACACACCCTTCCCACCTCAAAGGCCCAGCGCCAAGCGGGCTGTGTGCAGGGTCACCACCTGGTCCCCTTGCAGGCCCCCAGTCGAGGCCACCTGGGAGTGAGCTCTCCCTCCAGAGCCCCCCACCCCCCGCCTGACCCCCTCAGGACAAAACTCGCTTCCCAATAGCCCACTGTCCTCTGCACAGAGAGTGGGTACCAAAAACCTTCCCTGGCTGTGCTCTGGGCCGGGGAAGGCCGGCAGAACCCCTCGGGGCAGCAGCCAAGTCCTTGAATCAGGGTCTTCCCTGCAGCCCACCCCAGGAGAGAGTGTCCCGCCCCCACAGCAACCAGGGCACAGAGAGGCTCAGGAGCGGGCACAGGAGGAGGAAGGGGGTGGGGGTGGTGGGATGCAGGAGCCAGTTCAGTCCAGGGAGAAGGAGCGCTGAGGCTTCTGGGGCAGGGGTGAGTAGATGCAGCCGGCCCCCGACCCCCAGAGCCGCACACTCTGTCACACAGAAGCCAGGCTGCTCCTGGACCCAGGGGGTGGACAGAACTGAGCACCTGGAGGGGAGTCTGAGCTGCTTCTCCTCTGGGTGGCCCCACCCCCTCGCCCCCAAGACCCCAGGAGACAGAGGCACTCACCTGGGAACTGGTAGCCATAGCTGGGAGCGAATCCCGGGTAGCCGCGGCCATAGGTCGCCACGAAGTTGGGGTAGCCTGGAACACACAGAAAGGCCACGAGCTGTCAGCGCGGCTGTGGCTGCCGCAGGGTTGGGGAGAGGCAGGGGGCAGGGGCAGGGGCAGGACAGAGGTGTGAGCAGGGGCGGGGGCAGGGGTAAAAGCAGAGGTGTGGGCAAGGGTGTGGAGCATGGGTGTGGGGCAGGGGAGTGCTGCAGGGTATGGGACAGGGGTGCAGGGCTGGGGAGTGCTGCAGGGGTGTGGGACAGGAGTACAGAGCTGGGGAGTGCTGCAGGGGCTCAGGGCAGGGGTTCAGGGCTGGGGAGTGCTGCAGGGGTGTGGGACAGGAGTGCAGGGCTGGGGAGTGCTGCAGGGATGCGGGGCAGGGGTTCAGGGCTGGGGAGTGCTGCAGGAGTGTGGGACAGAAGTGCAGAGCTGGGGAGTGCTGCAGGGGCTCGGGGCAGGGGTGCAGGGCAGGGGTTCAGGGCAGGGGAGTGCTGCAGGGGTATGGAGCAGGCGCAGGGCCGGGCAAAGGTGTGAGCAGGGGAGTAGGGCAGGGGTTTGGGCAGCTGAACATTTCCTCTGTAAAATGACCCGTGAGGGTCTTACTCAGACTGGCTCACCTGTCTCTGGGGCTGGGGACACAGCAATTAGCCCGTATCTGGGCAGGAGAGACCCCTAGCCCCACGCCCTGCAACCCCCTGCACTTTCCTGAACCTGCAGAGTAAATGCCAGGCTTCAGCGCCCAGCCCGGGGCGCGCCCGTCCCTGACATTTGGAAAGCTTCCCCGGGATGTATTTTTCCTCAGAGCTATTGACAGGAGGAGATTAAAGTCCTCAGGGCCTCCCCGGGCAGGGCCGCCCCGGGCCACAGCTGGGGGGCGGGGGTGTCCCAGTTTGGCCTGGGAACCATGAGGTGGAGCCCAGGCCCAGAGAGGTGGGCAGGTGCCCCCAGGCGCAGGGACGTGAAGGGGCCTTGGTACTTCCTCCAGAACCCAGGAGGACCGGAAGGGGCCTGGGCGGGTAGAGCGGCCCAGAAGCCTGCGACACTCTGGGTACTAACGGCCCTTTGCACCCACTCCTGTTTTCGGAAGGGTTCCGAGGGTACCCAGGGGGGAAGGCAGGCCCGGTGCAGAGACTACCACCCCCACAGTGTGGCGTGGGTGGCCCCCAGGAGCTGGCTGCGAGGGAGATGCTCCGTCAGCTCTGGAGGTGTCCACTGGGGCACAGCCCGGCCACCTCCAGGGCCGAGGCCACGAAGGCGGCAGTGATTCTGTGTGCTGCCCGGATCCCAGCCCAGCAGGCCCCCACGGCTCCCTGACGCCTACCATGGGAACCTCGATGATTCTTGTTCTTGAAATACCATCTGGGGACGGGGATGGGAGCGCCGGGCTTAGTCCCTGGCAGCTGGGAGGGGCTCTCCAAAGTTCAGTGGCAAAAGAATAGCCCGACACACAGACACACAGAGACACACACACCCACACACCCCATACAACCAATACACTGGCTGGGCCAGCCTGGAGCACTGCCAGCTCCGAGAACCACGTCTGCGCCTGCTGGGCGCTACCCCGGGTCTGAGCCACCTGTGCTGAGCTGCGGACACGGGCCTGCCACCCGGGAAGCACAGAGTGGCCCATGGAAGCTGAACTCTGGGACCCACATCAGGGGTGCAGGGGAGGAGAGGAGGGGTGGGTTCAGCATGAATATTCCGGTGGCAGGGGGTGGCCAGAGTGGGCCCGGCCACGCCATCCCTGGGTTGTCCCTTGAGAGCGGCTGGCATTCTGGCCACTTCACTCCCAGGCTCTGTCTCCCTAGCCGTGGGGGCCCCCACCCCACCCCACCTCCTGCCTGTAAGGCCTCCAGGCTCGGGGTGACCACAGACTATGGCTCCCAGGACACCTCATGGCTTCCCAATTCCTGGCCTGCAGGTGAGGCTGAAGGGGACGTGGGCAGCCCCGCCTGGGGCTCAGGCTCTGCTCTTCCCTTCCTCTGGGGTCTTGCAGCCCCCTCGTGGCACCAAGAGGCCCCTGTGCTCGCCTGAGATGAACTTCGCAGCTCCACAACTGCCACCGACTTGCCTCGGCCACTCCTTGACCGCCAAGGGCCCGGCCCCGGCTCCCTGCAGGGTGTTCCTGCCCTGCCACCCGCCCCTCACGGGGGTGGGGGTGTACGGCCCAGCACCCGAGGAGCCAGTCCCAAGTGTGACCCGAAGGGGCCGAGATGGGGACGTGGGCCCCCACCCGCCCCGCGAGCGCCTGGCTCGTTCCCGCTGTTTATTTCATGGCTGGCCAGCTCCATTCGCCTCCAGATTAATCACCTGCTATCACATCAGACCCCTCAGCATTAGATTTCATCTACCATTATTTCAACAATATTGATAAACGGATTATATGCAAACAGCCACATCGCTGCTGCCGAGGGGCTTTAGGGATGAAAAATGACTCCTTCGCTCCTCACTTCTGCACTGGGGGCCTTAAATATTTCAGCATTAATCTGCCGGCAGGAGCGGAAGCCATGTGTCGCCTTCGGAGGCCCTCAGGCTGGGGGTGGCGCGGAGGCAGGCACGGGGCCCAGCACCCCGCTGACTCAGGCCGCCTGACAAGGTTCCTAGAGCCACGGGCTTTCAGGCAGACCCCCGCCCCCAAAGCTTTCTGCCGGCAGGAAGGGAAGTACGGCCGAGTACACCCCAATTCTGGGCCTCACCCCGGCCCTCCTGGATGTGTCATTAACACCTCCTGCACCACACATATGAAGGTCTAGCATCCGGGCCAGAGTCGGGGAGATGATCTCCCACCCCCCACCCCCAGCCCCCCACGGAACATCCTCTGGGTCAGGCAGATGAAATCATAAATTTATAATACAACATTACTTCAATTTTCCTCTTCATTTACTGCTCTGCAGCCGAGCTCTGCTCCAGCGGCTCCCGGCCCCGGCCACGCGGGGGAAATTGGCTGGCTGCATATCAATAGCACATTACAGCAGCCCCGTGCGGCCACGCCATCAAGCCACATTACCGAGAGATGCCCCAGCTACCGCTCGCATTAGCAGCTGGGCCCCGCCTGCCCGGCCACCGCACAATTTATCTGCTCCAGTACTCGGGACGGCTGATCAATCCCATAGTCATTATCTCTTGTCACCAAAGGAAAAGAAAAAAAAAAATGAAGGCTTCTGGCTGGATGGCTACCTTTCTCGTTGAGAAGCTTTCCACGGTGGCTGGGGAGAGAAATACCAAGATCGACAACAGAACTGCAATCCTCCAGCCAGCCTCCCTTCTGGGCTGGTACCCTGGGCGGGCGGGGTACTAGGAATCGCGGTTCTCATCTTTGCTCCAGACCCCGGAGGTGTCTGCTTTCTGGAAAGGAACTTGATTCTCCCTTCAGAGTCACTGAGAAGGGCTCGCTTCTGCTTTAAAGATGTGCAACAAAGCTGTTTATCCGGCAAACTGCCCGGGTGGGATGGATCTGCCACACGGGGCGTCGCTGGGGCTCGGCACCGGCCCGGGAGACGGCAAACACACATGCAAACATGGCTTGAAGGCATGCCAGGACTATGAGGCCAAGGCTATCGATCAGGGGGGCTCGGCCCCGAGTCACAGACAAGGAAGTGGCGGGGGCTCCTTCAGGCCTCTGCCCTCCCAGCTTCAGTTTACTTCTACTTAAATGAGAAACAACAACAAATTTTAGTTTCATGGGGTGGAGTTGGGAGGGGGTGCGCCTTTAAAATGCTCACGCCTGTGGGCGCCACGGAGGGAGGTGCAGAGGGTAGATCGTTCGGCTGCCCCGGGAAGGTCTGTTCACTATCTGTGCGCTCCGAGAAGAAAATCCAAGAGCTGAATCTTGGAATTCCTCTGACCACTGGGAAGAAGCTGAAGTCCAGGAGAACCCCTGGGCGATGACCACAATAAATATTTTGGGGGGGGGACAGACAAACCCCTAGCTTCAGTCACAAATGAATCTAGACGAGTGGGCTCTACAGGCCAGCCAGCACCCCGGGGTCTCCCACCAGTGTCCGGGGGCCAATGCCAGCTGACAACAGAGCCTTTCTGCCATCACTCCCGAGGGCCCGATGGAGGGAACATGATCAGGGGGGTCCCGAGGTGCCTGGGCACAGACCACGACAGGAGACTCTGGCTCCCAGGGCTTCCTGCTTCTGGCCTGCCGGGCTACCACTTTTCTTACCTTTTTTTAAAGGCCTGAGTACCGAGGTATTTATTTCTCTACCACGGGTATGGAACATGCTAAGTAGAGGGTGCCCGGTGAGGTCATGAGAGTTAAAGGCTGAGGGATTATGTGGCCGAGGGCAGAGAAGGCCAAGCGGAATCAGATAGATCAGCCGTAATCATGTGTTTGCTTTTATTAAGGCCACTTTCATTAGGAAAAACCAGCGCGATTCTTGTGCATCGAGCCGGTAGCAGAGGGGCCCGGCTCTGCTGCTGTGGGTAGAGAGGAACAGAGTCGGGCCGGCAAAGGGACCTTCTCCAAAGGTCTCTGTGGGTTTGGCTGCGTCTGCTCAAAGGCAGGGGGTCCATGGGTTGACCCCTTCCCCTTTGCTCCTAAAAAATGTTTTTGGAGGGGAAATGGAGGTTCGGATCATACCCAGTGGTGCTCAGGATTTACACCTGGCAGTGCTCCAGGGACCATATGTGGTACAAGGGATCGAACTGGGGTTGACCACGTGCAAGGTAAGCACTTTACCCCTCTGTGCGCTCTCTCTGGCCCCAAGCTCCTACACTCTTTCTCAGGAATTTCTCCCCTCTCCACTGCCCCGTGATGGTGTCTGAGGCTGTGAAGACGGAAAGGAGGGTCATGCTGGTGTGCCCATCCCTCGGGAGAGGTGGCGAATGCCCACGGCGCCTGGCACTCATCAGCCTCCCTCTGACCAGACCTTCTGAAGTATGGAGAAACCCTTTTGGGAAATGTTTAAAAAGGAGCTCTGCAAGCCGGAGAGACGGCTCGAAGGGCTGAGCGCTCGGGAGGCCTGAGCTTGACCCCCAACACTGCTGGTGGGGGCCAAAAAACTAAACAGAAAAATCCACCCCAGCTTTCCAAGCCCCCATAACGGGTGTCTGTGTGGCACACTGAGCCCTGAGACCATCTCCTCCCTCGCATCCTTGCTGAGGACAGCACAGCCAGGCCCCGAGAGTGTGCCACCAACACCACAGAAAGATGGGGCCAGGGCGGCGGTCCAGAGGGGAGGGCATCTGCCTTGCACGCGGCTGACCCAGGTTCGTTCCCCAGCACCCCCATAAATTCCCCTGAGCACTGCCAGGAGTAACTGCTGAGTCTAGAGCAAGGAGTAAGCCCCAAGCATCACCAGATGTGACCCCAAAAGGGAAAACACCCCACAACGTGCATAGAAGGAAAAAATGCAAAAGTTTTAGCTACTAGGGGCTGGAGTGATAGCACAGCAGGTAGGGTGTTTGCCTTGCATGCGGCCAACCCGGGTTGGATTCCCAGCATCCCGTATGGTCCCCTGAGCACTGCCAGGAGTAATTCCTGAGTGCATGAGCCAGGAGTAACCCCTGTGCATTGCCAGGTGTGACCCAAAAAGCAAAAAAAAAAAAAAAAGTTTTAGCTACTTAAGGTCTCCTCATAAAAACCCTGACCATCATTTACATGTTTCTGTTCTTCCAATGGTGGAAGTTCGAGGCACTAAAACCTCATCTCAATGTATTCACTCATGAATTTTTTTCAAGGACATTATCCTGCATGACTCAAGTTCAGTGGCCAGCCTGGAGGTGGTGGCAAGGGCAGGGGAGCTGATCACTGCTCCCTGGATGAGCAGGCGGCCCTGGGACCTGAAGGGAACAGGCCAGGCCAACTGTACCCGCCGAGGCCACCCCTTCCTAGTGTAACAGGAAGGGCTTCGGTCACGGGCTCAGAGAGTGCCAGGCTATGCCAGTGGGCTAACCCGGAAGGCAGCCCTGGATGTTCCTGGTACAGGCACATCCCAGAAGTCTTTGCAAGACTCCGCCAGGCTGGGAGGAAACATGTCAACCAGACTGTGAGATGTGCTTGCTCCTGGCGGTGGTGTCGGCCCTCAGCTGTGCTGGACCTGGCTGGGGGCTCATCAGGAGCCACTCCAGAGCTGACCAGGAGCCTCGGCACTGCGGCGGGGAATTCAGGAGGGCCAACGCAGTACAGGACCTTGCCTAAATAAAGGAGGTGACTCAAGGATAACCCGACTTCTTGACTGAGGGGGAGACTGCAGCTGCCCCGGGGTAAGCCACATACCTCTGCTTCTAGCCATGGAGAGGGAGAGAGGGGGGGAGAGAGAGAGAGAGAGAGAGAGAGAGAAAGAGAGAGAGAGAGAGAGAGAGAGAGAGAGAGAGAGAAAGGAGAGAGAGAGAGAGAGAGAGAGAGAGAGAGAGATCCCAGCTGGTAAGGGTGTCAGAAATCAGCGTAGGGCTCCCAGTGCCGCACGAGGAACAGCTCCCAGACTGAGCACATACAACTAAAGTTGCTGATGGGAAGACACACACATTCCCCCCCTCCTCCCTCCCCGCCCCATTTTAATGTCTCTGAAAGTGGGACCCATTCCACAGCCAGTGTGATAAAAAGGCACCAGCGCCATGTATTATTAGCAGCATGGTTATTTTTTTTTCCATTTTGAATGCGAGATGCATTGAGATGCTTTTCACCAGCCACCACAGCTCAGATTGGACAAAACACTCGCTTAGTCCCATGCGGTTCTGTTCATCTTCAACGACCTCAAGAAGTGAGGTCACCTAAGGATGGGGAATGAGAGGAAGTGAGGTCACCATCCTCACCTATGGATGGGGACCGGGAAGAAGTGAGGTCACATCCTCACCTAGGGATGGACAATGAGAGGAAGTGAAGTCACTATCCTCAACTACGAATGGAAACTAGGAAGAAGTGAGGCTATCATCCTCCCCTCTGGATGGAAAACAAGAAGAAGTGAGGGTACCATTCTCATCTATTACTGGGGAACAGGAGGCCAGGACAGCTGTGCCCTGCCCCAAGTCACATGCCAGTGGGCTAAGAGCCCCATCTTCAGATCCCAGCATTCCCCTGGATTTCAGATCCAGCTAGGTGGGAGTGGGTAGGGGTCACCACCTCCATCCAGGGGGCTCTCTGCTTTGCCAGGGCCCCTCTGAGGGAGCAAAAGTCAAGGCAGCAGGGGCGGGAATGGAGAAATCAGCACTCGGGGGACAAGAAACTCAACCAGTAGGATTGGGGGGGCACCGGAAGGAACAAGGACTTCTTCGAGGCAGGATTCCAGCAGAGCTGGAAATAGGAGCACTGGGGAGAGAGGTGGGCAAAGGAGCAAGCCTCTGACATGCCTCACAGACCCTCGCCCCGGGAAGCAGGGAGCAGTCTGAAGGTGGCCAAGAAGCACGGAGTACCCCCAGGCCCAATTCCAAGGCTGGCACTGCTACTCCTCCCTCGTGACATGCTTTGCCTGCCCCTAGTCCAGGACCCCCGATTCCCCAGGCTGCTCCTGTCTGGCTCACCCGTGGTGGACCCATCTCTTCCCTTTCAGCTGAAATGTGGCTTCCCCCAGAAGGTTCCCCTCTTCTCCCCACACTAGCTTCCGCCACTTGTTCTGGGGTGTTCTTCCTTAGAGCACCCCTGGTGCTCTAAGAACAGTCAGTGGTGTGGGGGATGGAGCCAGGTACAAGGCAAATGTCTTACCCCTGTACTATGTATCTGGCCCCTAAACCAGTGCCCTCTATATAGCTGAGCAGGAGACAATTCTTAACTGATTTGTAGAAAGATTTTTCTAATTACTACACTTGGGATAGAAATGTATTTAGTTTACGTGTTTCAACTTTATCTACCAATAGATGCGTTCCTATTTACCAGGTTATTTTAATTACTGTAGCTTTGTGCTGTGTTCTGATGATTAGTCAAATTCTTTTCTTGTTACTCTATGAAAAAACCATTTTCCTATTTATGCCCATGTACTTCTTCTTCCAGAGCAGTTTTAGAAACATTTACTCCATTTTTAAAGAATTACAATAGGGTTTTTCTTTGAAACTCCTGTGAGACTAAAATTTAATTGGAGAAGTAACAACTTGGCCATTTCTAGTATTTTCACGGAGTTGCTCCATTTTTAAAAAGTTCCTCAAAATAACTTTCCCTTTATTTCCTCAAAATAAATTTCCCCAGACAAATAGATACATTCTTTTAAAGAATCATGAAACCAAGAAAAGTTTTATCAATTTAAAACTAAGCCAAGAAGATTTAAGCAGCAGCAAATCTGCAAGGACATAAAGAGCTTATCAAACAATATAGACGAGCAACTCTTAGTCAAACCAAATGAAAACCCATTAAAACTAGACAGATCATGTGCCTGAATGGAATTTTACCATTAACTACCATTTATCCCATTTAATTAGTATTTTCCCGACACACAATAACTTGCACTAAAATACCGTTCTCTCGCCTTGAAATTTCTAATTATTGTTGCGACCCACGCCATTACGCTTCTCCACTGCTTTCTCCATCTTTCATGCCATTTAAGCGGCAAGATTTTCAATTATCTACGCAGGACGGACAGAGATACCTTTAAGGAAGGGGCATAATATGCAACTCAATTTCTCTAAAAGCCAGGAGAGATCATTTTTCGTCAGAACAAACACACTTTGTCTTTTATCATTTTTTTTTGCAAATAAAGAGTAAAACAGGCTATTTAAAACATCCATTTAAATGCAAATTTTGATATCCCAAGAGAAAAATGCTAATCATTTAAATAGACAGAATTATCACCCACCCTCCCCAAGAGCCTTCCTCACTAGTTTTAGAAAACAGAGTCCACAGAAGTTGAGCCAGTCCTAGCTTTCTAACTCCCATCAACAGGAGCTGAGGCAGAGACAGGGATTTCTCTCTCTGCCTTTTGAGGAGGAAAGTAGAAGAAAAAATAATGTGAAATACCTGCTCTCGGCAAGAGTTGGAATGATTCCATCATCCGTCTATTATCCATCCATCCACTGTTCACCCATCCATCCATCCTTCCAGTCATCATCCGTTCACCCACCATCCATTCATTCAACCCACCCGACATTCATTCATTCATTCATTCACCTCCTCATTATCTATGCATCCACCCATCGTCCACCATCTGCCCATCCATGTCTCTGCGCAATGATCACAGCTCGTTTGCAAGGAAGAGTTATTCATCCTCAGCGAAAGATGAGAAACTGAGGCTCACACAGGTGCGCCCACCTGGCAGGCAACCCGCCGAGGGTGCAGGCCTCTTCGCCCCCGGACCACGGTGATCCTGCAGCCCCCCCAGAGGCCCACCCAGACTCACCCAGCATCCCCATGCCAAGCATGAACGCGTCCATGGTGTAAGGCAGTCCCCGGGCCCGGCCTCTGGTCCCAGGTGGGAACATGACTTCCTTCGGCTGAGCTTTCTTACATTCTACCTGTTAAACAGAAAGGTGAACAAATGAGATGCAAATGAATTCCACGTAAATGTCAAATGCAGAACCGATCTGGTTACGAGCGGAGTTATTTTTAGCCTCGCGCCTTACTCACTGTAAAAATAGCCGTGCCGAGTAAATGGCCTGCAAAATAAATATTTAAGAAAACACGCCACTTGTGTAAATCCTGCTTTGGAAAAACCTACAAGGATGAAATTGGGCTGGGGTGAGGGGGATGGGGGGGGCAGAAGTCAGGTGAAGGCGCGGCCGCGTGGCTGTCGCGCTCAGACGGAAGCTTGTGGACAGAAGGCAGGAGAGGGACGGAGCGCTGCCAAGGGCTGCTGGATGGATCTGTGAACAAACACAATAGCACGTGAGTGATCCCTCATGACGGCCTGGCCTTATCACACGCTCACGAATGCCACTCGGGCGCCTTCGGGTCTGTGAAGTCTGCTGGCCATCTGACGGGACCCCATCGTAGTCACAGATGGACCAGAAAGTCTCAGCTCTGTAACTCAGGTGAGGAAATGGGGCATCAGAAGGTTTGTGACCGTTGCTGCAACCTGGCAGGCGCAGGCGAGAAGCCTGAGGTTCACAAGCCCTGGGTTGGCAGAGCCGCCACGGAGGCACTGAGCAGGAAAGCGGGGGTCTCCCTGCTTGGCAGCTACGTCTTCAAGGGGCAGCGACAGGTTCCTTTCTGTTGGCGTGCTGCCTCCCCCGCCCATCCTGCTGCTACTTCATCATTTTTCAGAAGCTGCTTATTTTACAGGTGTTTATTTGGGGGCGGGGGGAGTGTTTGGGGGTGGGGACACACTCATCAATTCTCAGGGGTCACTCCTGGCAGTGATCAGGGGACCACATGGGGGCTTGCCAAGGATTGAACCTGGGTTGGCCGTGTGTGAGGCAAGTGCCTTGCTCGCTGGACTATTGCTCCAGTTCCTTATTTCAGTCTTAACTTTATAATTAAGTTATAATTCCTCCCCTCCCCCCCGAAGCCCTGGGGGGAAATGCCCACCGAGGCACCTGTTCTGTTCTGACTAGCCTTCCCCCGGCCGTGCTCTGCACTGTCTTGCTTTTAGTGGGGAGAGAAACTCCCCCAGCTGTTTAGACAGGAGTCCGGCCGTCACCGCTGGAGCTGAGGTTGTGGGGACAGGCACAACTCAGTGAGGCGGAACTGGAGTCTGGGCCCCCAGGGTGCCGAGGACACATGTCCACGCAGGCTGGCAGCTGCCGAGGGCTTCACACAACGAGCACCGCCCCAGAGGGCCACAGGAAAGGGGAGGGGCGTGCAGCGTTGTTTCCAAAGGGACGGAGAGCGGGAAGACAGGGCGGCGGGGCCGACTGTCTGTGGAGACGGTCTCATCCCGAAGACTTCGAGGAGAAACATGCTCGTGCTCAGGGCTCGGGGGAAGCTTTAGTCACCTAAAAATTTAACTTTTCTTTCTTCAGAGGCACCAGCGAGCAGGGGTTACTCTTGCTCTCCGCAGTGTAATAAATAGGAATTGAAAAACAAAAGCCGAACAAACAACTGAAGGGCAACATGGCTCAGACTTCATGGCTGGTGTGTGGGAGGGGAGGAGTTTGCACAGGCAGAAAGCTACGGGCACCCCAAAGAGGAACGGACGAAGAAGAGGTGGCTCTTGAGTGACTCACAAAGAAAGACCCGCCCCAGTGAGCCCCATCTTCGGTCTATCGGGCTGGCTGTGACGAGAGAATTGCCAGAATTGGCGGGATTATGGGGGATGGAGGTAGGGAGATTACGGCAGACTTCCGGGCAGCCACCTGCACAGTCTAGCGAAGGCCATGAAGGCACAAACGAGACCTTGTTTACCGGTCCCACCTGTAGGCATTTACCCGGTGGCAAGGCCTAGTCAAGCCTATTCACCAAAAACACCAAAGGACCCCTGGGGACGTGCTTGCCCTGCAGAGGAGAGAGCGAAGTCTCGAGCCAGATCCCTGGCTCTGGCCCATGTCACTTGTCACTCAGCATCGGTGCCTGGTGCCACCACCCCTGCCCCTTCGCGCAGCAACGGCAAAAACGGAGAGCCGACACTGTAAATCCAAAACCGAGGTTCCCCACTGCCGCTCCGCCACAAGGTCATCACAGCCTCTCCGGGAGCGAGGCGTGCCACGCGGCTGCCACCTCTGCAGACCGGCAGGAAGTGCTGCAGAGCCAGCCACGTGTCCAAGCACAGGGAGGGGCTCGGGCGGTGGCGTCGGGTTCACCTGTGTGGACAGAGAGTTTCGATGGACACGGACCCTGGCCACATGCGCCGCTGGCCGTGGGCATCCCGCAGTCCCCAGGGGATCCAGGACGGCCGGGCTCCCCTGACTGCAGAAAAGGAACAGAGCAGATGACAGTGACCGTGGAAATGGAACAAGTGCGCCTCTCACACAGAAAGGAAGAAGCCCCCCCCCCCCCCAAGACAGACCAACCACGTTGGTGAGCGCGCCTGCTCGCTCATCTGGCGGTGTTGTTGCTGCCTGGAGCATTAGCGGGGCAACCAGGAGGAGATGGAGCGATAGCACAGCGGGCAGGGCGTTTGCCTTGCATGCGGCCAAGCCGGGTTCGATTCCCAGCATCCCATATGGTCCCCTGAGCACTGCCAGGAGTAATTCCTGAGTGCAGAGCCAGGAAGAAACCCTGTGCATTGCCAGGTATGACCCAAAAAGCAAAAAATAAATAATAAATAAAAAAAATAAAAAGGAAGAGAACTGAGTCCTCAAGCTCGCGCTCTCTGCCGTGCCCTGACCTGTGACCTGTCCCCCAGGCCCTGTCTGCTGACTCTGAGGGCAGCAGCCAGAGGAGCCTCTCCGGCCCGCAGGAGTCAGCCGGCCGGCCCGGCCCAGCCCAGGACAGCTAAGCAGTCCTCTTCCTTCCTAATGGCCCTATCGGTGACAATCTCGCACATTGTCTTATGAAAACCTGCCGCCGGTTCCTAGGCAACCTGATCAACGAAATTTCAGGTTTATACAATTTTCATTTAGGGAACCATAAAGGTTAACTGACTGTAATGGGCGCGTTTTCAAACAAACCCACCTCCTCTCTCTCTCCCCCGCGGGCCCGGCCGCCCCCTTCCGCTCGGCTCTGCTGTGGCAGCCGCTGTCGGGGGCAGCGCCGGTCTCCTGAGTTCTGCTGCCCCCACCCCCGCCGTGCCGGCCCCAAGGGGGCCCCCGAGGCCAGAGGCCATTGCCGTGGCGCTCGGTGGGGAACCTTGGCATGTCCTGGCACTTGAGTGAGTGACACGGCAAGGCCGAGGTCGCACCGGGGGGCTCAGCCTGGCCTGGCCCGGAGGTTCCGCTCTCCCGTCAGCTCTCAGACCTGCACGGCCTCCGTGCTGCCCCGCAGACACAGAGAGAGGCAGAGCCCTGCCCTGCCAGTGCCCCGAGTCGGTGTGGTGAGCACAGCCTCCCCCATTGGATTGGCACAAGCCTTGCCTCCCCCATCAGACCCTGACTTCCCTCATCCCTTCACCTGCTCCCCACAGAGCGAGAGTTGAACCAGCTGCTCCTCGGGCCACGGAGACGCAGTGTACTTAGACCAAGGACAGGCGCCTCCCGCCTTGGGCCGGCTCGTGCTCCCCCCGTTACTCCAAGGATGGGAGACATCACCTGTCTCTTGTCACCCCCCTACGCCCCACCCCCTGCCATACTCTCACCGGGCCCTGGGCACGCCAGCAAACAGCCAGCGTGACAGCCGGCACCCCGAGGAGGCACACGGCGGGCGGGGCTCTCTGCAGCTCCGAGCACGCACGCGGGGCATCTGGTCACACACGTGACGTCCCAGTTAGCCACCGCTGTGCGGCAAACGGCTCCCCGACTTGGCAGCTCCACGCAGCCATCCGTCACTCTCGGTGCTGCGTGCCGGCGGGCTCGGCGGGGCCCCGAGACAGCCACCAGCCGTCCCCCTGCGTTAGGGCCTGTCCGGCTCTGTGCTCCTCTACGGTCCTGTCTCCTCACAGCAGCAGGGCTGGGCTGCGCCTCAGAGGGCGTGGGCTGAGCGCCGGCACCCCCAGACCCCGGGGCTCTGAGAAGCCCACCCTGGGAGTCTCGGCGCGGCTTCCTGCTGCGCTCACCGGGCCGGCAGAGACTCGGTGAGGGAGGGAATGTGGGGAGGGGCCGGCCACAGGGGTCACCTGTGGGATGCCACAGAGCGGACTACTTCCTCCCCCGGGGGCGGCTGGCCAGCTGGGTTCTGGGGGCGGAGGGCAGGGCAGGGGAGCACCGATGTCTCCCCAGCGTGCCCGTGGACAGTCCCTGACTAGTGAGGAAACCATCCTGGTCAGCAGAAGCAAGACGCCGGGGCCCCTCCTGGGGTCAGCTGTCCGAGCACAGCTCCAGAGAATCTGATTCACAGCAGAAATGCTCCCTGCCCAGTGCTCTGTCTGGGGCAACCCTGGGTCGTGTGGGAGGAGGCCAGAGTGGGAGGAGCGATGGACATCTCCGAGGTCCGGTCCTCCAGACTTCCCTCAGCAGTGCAGGGCCCTTCCCGTGCCCTCCCGGGAACTCCCACGTGTGTGTGTGTGCACGAGGCTTCCTACCTCTCCAGCTCCCTCTGAGGCCTCAGCTCGCAGTCACCATGGGCCCCCTGCTCCCAGGCCGCGTGGTGCCCACCCTCCGAGGGGAGATGGGATTTGCTTGCTGGTGTTGTGAGAAGTGGGGTGGCCTCCGCCCGAGCAGCCCCTGTGGCAAGGGGGTGAGACTGGGGACGCCACAGCCTGTTCCTTTCACGTGAGCTGGTCACTGGGGCTTTCCCACCGCACGCTGCCAAAGTGACTGGGGGCGAGGAGGTCCCCTGCTGGCAACGACTCAGGAGCTCAAGATTTCACAAATAGGCTCGAGAATGGCACAAAGGACACCCACATTATCTCCCCCCACCCCCCAATTCACCTGTCACTTTTGATCCACGGGTCCTGTTTCCCCCTTCATCTGTCCGGTGGGTTTCCTCCTGCCTGCTGGTCTCTGACCACCCCCAGCCCCCACCCATGGACAGTGGCTGTCCCAGTGGGCATGTGCCCTTCTGCCACGGGCACACGGTCCCCTACTCGGCCACGTTGCAGCCCGTGGTCACAGGACCCGGGGCATCGAGAAGGGACTTGAATCCAGCCGCCCTGTCTCTGGGTGCAATGATGACCCTCACGGTGGGGACCGCGGGGCAGCTTGGCGGCCGTAGACCAGGCCAGCTGGACCCAACGGCAGGCACAGCTGATGCCACACCCCGGGCCCGAGACAGGTCCTGGGCCAGACCCGCTGCCCAGCACAGAAGGCTCGGGACTTCAGGGGGAAGAGCAGGGCTGCTCGGAGGCTGTTTCCCAGGTCTCCTGCCCGCGACCCTGACCTCACACCCAGGACGAGGAAAGCTGTGCGGCCTCCCAAGACCCTTTCCCGCGTCCCCTCTGGCCCGCACGGGACCCTCTGGACTCAATGCCGCCTGGTGGCAAGGTGGGGGCTGCTGGGCGAGCGAGAGGGGGAGGCGCTGCTTTAAAGGACGTGCCCTTCTCTGTCCCCAGAGGCCAAGTTGGACCTGCGGCCGGGCAGTACAGGGCTCCGAGGGGCAGTGGGCTTGGGTCGCAGAGGGGGCGTGTCCTTGAGATTCCACGGAGGGGTCCTGGCCTGCAGCGGAGCCCCCGGAAAGAGGCCTGACCCAGGTCTGCATCTCCCCAGCTCACCCGGGCCAGGTTCTGGGATTCCGGACACCAGGCCGGGCCACTCTGACGCCTCCTGCTGCTGTCGGCCCTGCGTCCTCCCAAGAGAGGACACGCAGGGGGCCCCGCCCAGGGCTCCTCCTTGCAGCCTTGCAGCCGCTCAGAGGTGCTGACACAGCAGAGGGTGCCCACACCCCCAAAATCTCCCGAGGTTCCCCGCGGCTAGGAAGCAACCATCCCCCTGCCCGCTGCTCCCGCTGTCCACTCGGCCCCACACAGGCTTTCTGGATGCTTCCAGGAGGCCTCGGGGGCATCATGGCCAGACGCAGTGGGGGACGCACCAGAACAAACACAAGGTGCAGTCTGGCCAGGAATCCCTGCAGAATGGGGGTAGGGGGACAGGGGCTGATGAGAGAGAGAGGGGAGCACTGGGGCCAGAGCGGGCAGGGGCCCCGGGCTCCCCCCACGCAGTGCCCGGCTCCGGCCTCAGCCACACGTCCTAGGTCTTGCGTCCTTCCACCAAGTGGCCCTCCTGCTCCACAGTGGGTCAGGGCCACACGGGTGCAGGGCCGAGGAGGGCCGGGTGGGGCCGTCCTCACAGGGTGCTCTGTGCAAGGGGCGGCCACACCCACAAGTCCAGGGAAACCTGCCCCCAGGAGGGGAGGGTGCCCTGGCTGGCACAGCCGCTCACACCAGCACCTTGGGGCCGGGCACAAGCACCCCTGGGCACACGTGGACCAGAGAGCAAGTGGCCAAGACCCAGCTTTTCTGTCTGCACCCAGCACGGTGTCCACGGGCAGGGCCTGGCGGGGCAACTCCTCTGCCCCTCAGAAACACAGCCGAGAAAGGACACACCCCTTAGGCCAGGAGGGGCACGGGGGAGCCCCGAGTCCTGCGGGCTACGGACTGGAAAGAGGGACACACGGCTGAGCCCCCCATAGGCCTGGCCACATCACACCCTCCTCATCGGCACAGAAGCACACGGCGAACTGTGTGCATGCACACAATCACACACAGCCTCACCCGGCAAACACACACATACTCACACCGTGAATCATATAAACACAACCACACACACACTCACATAGAGAACTATGCAACACACACACTCACACAGTGAATCATAGACACACAACCACACATATGCTCACTCAGTGAATTATGCACACACACACATACACACTCACACAGTGAATCATATAAACACAACCACACACAAACCAAGAATCGTATAAGCACAACCACACACACTCACAGAGACTGTGCACACATAGACACACTTACACAGTGAATCATATACACACAACCACACGCATATACACAGTGAGTCATATGAACACAACCACACACACTCATGTAGAGCACTGTGCACACATACACCTACACTCACACACAGAGAATCATATACACACAACCACACACATGCTCACACATTTTCACACAGTGAACTGTGTACACACAACCACACACACATGCTCACACAGTGAACCCTGTGCACACAACCACACGGGGCCTGCCGGACGCTCCCTCAGTGATGGCCCCTTCTCAGCACCCTTTCTGGACTGAGGCTGTTTCCCCCGGGCTGGCAAACGGGCTCTGAAGTGACAGAGCCGGGTAATGACGCCAGGCCTCGGCACGCAGCCTCCCCGGCCATCAGGCTGTTCCTCCATGCAGGCACCACGTCCCCCGCCCGACTCCGGTCTGGCCCGGGTGCAGATGAGGCTCCCGCCACCTCCAGCACGACGTCACCCGCTGTCTCCTCTGCTCAGTGTTCCGTGAATATCAGCGTGGGCACCATGTGGGGGGAGGCGCTGGGTGTGGACGCTGAGCGGGCGTGGGGGAGGGGTCCCCGGGAAGGCGTGGGGGAGCAGGCGGCCTGGACGCCCAGATACCACCTTTTCCAATGCCACATGCGGGCTCCAGGCTGGGCCCGCCTCTCGGGGCCTTGGTGCCCTCCATCACGCAGGGGGAGAGCGGTGCAAGCCCCTCCTCTCCTCACGGACTGGCCACCTGCCCCCCACCCACCGCTCTCCCACACAGCCCACGCCCAGCTGTGCACTCTGCCATCCCACAGCCAGCACCCCCGCCCCCTGCCGGGGAGAGCCCCAGCTCTGCTCCGTCAGCAAAGGTGCGCCAGGGAGCCTCCCGCCCTACCCGGGGAAAGAGCTGAGGGTGGCAGGCAGCTGTTCTCCTTCCCCTTCCCGGGAAGCGGCAAGGGCACGTCAAAGTGAAACGGGAAACGCGGCTCAGCCCACTTCTGCCCGGCGAGGCTGGTGGCGCTGGGGGTGGGGGACCCTGCACGGACCCCTTCCCTCCTCGCTCTGCTGCTGGGAAGACAGAGGACACCAGGGCAGGGGCTGGGGGAGGCGGAGACTGACCCCAGGAAAGCGCACCTCCCGGCTTCCCAGGCGGGCTGCCTGCTGATGGCTCCCCCCTCGGCCAGCTCCTGGACCGAGAAGGGCGCCCTGCCCTTGCTGCGGTGTCCTGGCTGGAGGTCAGAGGAGGACAGGAGCTGCCAGCACTCAGGAGCAGGGCGGGGGTGGGGGGAACACCCCTAGCTGCGGGTCACAGAGCCGCCAGGATCGACCCCCTGCTGCCTGCCGCCTCTGCCTGTCTCTCTCACGCCCAGAGCGGGCGTGGGGGCGACCCCCTCCCCCCACGCCCACGTAAACACCAGATCCATCTATTCCGTGCCTCTCCGGCACTTCCTTTTTTGCCTTCACCCTGCCTGTTTAATATTGCATTTGACATTCTCATTTTATAAATGGTAACAGAAGCAGAATGGATGGCTAAAATTAGCTTACGAGTGAGAATGACTCTACAAATGGGGGGGGGAGACACAGGCCTGGTTAATTCCACCCGCTGTGCCCCGCCCCCTCCCCAGGCTCCCCACAGCTCCGGGGCCCTGGCAGGAAAGAGCAGCCTGAGGGAGGAGCCCGGGGGGAGCTACTGGGCACCTGCAGGCGCAGCACCCACCCTTCTGTCTGGGGGTGGCAGGGGCTCTGGGGATGGCCTGGTCAGCACTGCAGCCCCGAGCCCCACCCATAACTGTCCTCTTCTCTCTCCCTCTGGGGGTCCGTCCCCTGGGCATGCTCAGAGTTTAACTCTTAGAAATGGACTTTCTGGAACCTTCTCTGAGGGGTCCACCAGCTCCCCGGGGGCCGAGATGATGGCCTGTGGGAGCACCCCCTGCCCTGTGCTCACCTGCCCAGGGCCGTCTGACTTCGTGAGGGGACAGGGGCTCAGGAAGAGCAACTGCGGCGAGGACGGTGAGGGCAGCAAAGATGCACAAGCTCACGGCCCTGACTGCTGAGACCCGCCCCTGCCCCCCAAGTCTGCACCCCACCCCGAGGCAGCCGCTGCCTCTCTCAGCTGGGCCAACAGGGGGACAGAGCCCAGGGGCCAAGGGAACGGCCCAAGGACACAGCGCAGCAGTGAGGAGCTCTCTGTTCGTGGCACCCTCCGCCAGAAGGCCTCTTGGGTCAACTGCCTCTTTACTAACCGTTCTCAGACCCACCCTGCCAGGGGTGTCCCGCACAACTTGGGTGCGAAGACTCCGCAGGCTGCCACTGCAGCCCCCGCCCGGGCTATGCCGGTTGGTGAAAGGCTCGGTACCAAACTTGGGCCTGGGCCCCGCCCTGCCCTGCCCCTCCTTCCCTCTCCTCTCTCAGAGGGTAAGACCGCACCCTACTTCCCAGCTCACTGCTGGGTAGCTGTCCTAAATCCACTCACCTTAAACAAGAAGTGGGGTCCGGCCAAGGAGCCCCAGAGCAATCCTCACACTAATGGAGACTCCTCCTTACAACCAGCAGTCACGTCAGCCCCGGTTTTCCTGGGCCGAGGTCCCTGCTGGGCAGTGGGGCGTGACAGGAAAAGCACGAGGTCCGGCCTCGAGGACTCCCGTTCGAGCCCTGGGTCTGCCCATCGGAAGGAGTGGGGAAGAACCCACCTCTCCAGGGGCAGCGGCAGCCTCAGGGGGAAGGAGGGGGGTGCAGAGAGAAAGCAGATTTCCAGGGATATAGAGATTCCCTTTTCTGCAAAGGGGGTTGCAAACCTAAGCCTCAGTTTCCCTGCAGGAACTGCGAGGAGGGTGAGCTCTTGCCCTGGTAGGCATCTCAGCTCCCACCCCCCCCCCCAAGCTGGACACTGGCCACTGCCAGGATGGAGGCTGGCAAGAGCAAGTGCCACGGAGGCGGGCGCTGGAGGCAGCTTCCCGCACAGGCCCGGCTCTCGTGTTCTACATGGAACATGTAGGGATGCACAGAGACGGGGGCGGGGCCAGCACTGGCCAGAGGGGCCCCGTGTCACTCCCCACGCTTATCTCCCCGGCACCATTTTAATGCCTGAGCTGACGCTGCCAACCTACGGCACGCAAAGAAGATGCGTTCTCATTTCAGACGCGCAGGATGGCTAGGAACAATATGAACAATATTATTTTAGTGCCCTGGGAAAAAATTAGCAAGTCAAATATTGAATCAGGCCTGTAGCACCACATGCTAAGCAGATTGCTTTGATCTTATCCACACTAAAAGCTCTATTATTGAATTTAAAGTCGGTGAACACATATCAGACCAATATACAATGCACAGCCCCGGCTTCAGGAGCAAGGAATGTTTTGACTAAAAAGGAAGAAAATCTCCAAGTTGCCACCACGACGCCAAAGACAAATCATCCCTCCCACTTCTCTTGGGGCCGGGGGCTCCAACCAGAATGCTTTGACTCTCAACGACCTGCTGAGGTCTTAGAAACTCACTGACTCCGATTTTTCTGGAACAAGAAAGGGAATTCACCCCCCTCCCCCCCTCACACAGACACTGGGGTCTGCCGGCCTGGGAGACCTCACACTTGCAGCAGCCAGTCTGGCGCCCTCTGGTGGCCATTTCTCCAGGCGGCTGACCCCTGCTCCCCACCCCACAAAAGCTTGGTGACCGACCTCCCTCCCTTTTGAGAGTGCCGGGCCAGAAAGAGGAGCTTTATGCAGACCCAGGGGACTGACAGAAGCAGCTAATTGCAAGCATAAAACGATTAAGCCGATGGCAAGGGGGGAGAATGCTAATTACCCAGCGGGGTCCAAAGAGAGAAGCGATTTGGGCGGTAAACTCGCTATCTAGCATCTCTCCCTCACAGAGGCAAGAGCCAAAACCAGCAAACTCATATCCTAAGCCAGGGGTTGGCAAACGAACAACCCACAGGCCGAGTCCGGGCCCCTGCCCGCTTCTGTCCTGCCAAGATGTGTTGTTTTTTGTTTTTTTTTTAAAAAAAACATTTTGAAATGGCATCAGCAAATAAATAAAAACATCCTTGCACAAGCTTTTGGGCCGCAGACTTGCCCGCACGGCTGACACGGGGGACGACTGTTGACAGACAGGGGTCTGTCTGCTGGGGCCTGGGGCCCGGGACTCGCTGCTGTGTCCACACTCCCGCAGGACGCCGGACACCATGGGCGATGGGGGGAGGCGGGCACCACGTTCCCTAGACCCTCCCCACTTACCATTTTATTATTGATCTCGTGGAAATGGATCTCGCAGACTTTCTCTACCACATCTTCATTCTCAAATGTGACAAAGCCAAACCCTAAAGGAAAGGGGGAAACAAAAACACACACGGAGGAATGAGAAGAGGGGAGTCTTCCTTGGGGTACCTGGGGAAGGGGACAGCTCCTGGTCTCAGGGACGGGGACAGTACTCTCCCACCTCCCAGCCCGCCAGCACACACTCTCCAGGCAGAGGAAATCACTTCTAATTTGTACTGTACACCCTCAAAAAAAAAAAAAAAAGAGTCATGGTTTCACCCCTCCCCACCCCACAGCACCTCCAAGCCGCCAGCACTGGGTTGGCTTACATACGCCCAGAAGCAAGCAGGCAGTGGACACATCTGTTCTTCAGCAGGGCTGGGCCGCTCGCGTGGGGGGCTCCCGTACTCGCCTCCCCCACCCCACCCCCAAGCTGAGCTGGCCAGCCCTCTGGTCGGCCTCCAGACGGAGCCGGTTATTTGTCCTTTTCTTCCTGAATTACTTCCTCTAATACCTCATCAGGACATCCTGAGGCATGGAAGAAACTATTAAAAGTCCCAGGCCTCTGTTCCGGGCAGGCATCCTTTTGCTGCTGCCGCTTCAAAAGCGCTGTGGATTTGGGGCAGTTTAAGACTGTTTGATGCCTGCTGTCAGCCCGTCAGCCAGCCACTGTGTTTGCTCGGCTGGAGACCGGCTTTGCTAGACAAGCCATACTGAGGGTTTTGGCAGCCGACCACTGCTCAGCATCCGAGTTCCTCCCGCCCTGCTCCTGCCCATCTCTCTCCTCCTGGCACACCCCCAGCCAGGGGTGCCAGCCGGCAGCCCCAGCTGTGCCCCCACCTTGCCGCCTCCCCCCACAGACCCTCCCCCAGGACAGCTCCCCACCACACACACACACACACACACACACACACACACACACACACACACCCGGGGTGGAAGAGGCAGCTGAGGACAGAAGAGGCAGGAGGCCAGATTACAGACCCGTGTCTGCTTGTGGGGAGCCCTCCGCCCCCGTACCCCCACTGCTAACCCTGTCACGAGGCAAGACACACAGAGGCCGCTGCCTTGTCGATGAGCACCCGTCTTGCAGACCACCCTTCCAGAGTCCAGCTCTGAGCGGGATGAGGACTCAGGTGCCCTGCCAGAGGCTCAGGGGGTCCAGCCAGGGTGTGGGGCTCTGTAGGAGTCCCCCCACAGGCAGCTCAGGGCCCTCCCCTTCCTCACCTTCCCTCTAGGTCCCCCGGGGGTGCACAGAGACTCTGCACAGCACCGAGGGGCCCGTTTCTGCTCGAAAAGGCAAGAGACAGGTCCCCTCTGCAGCCAAGCAGGGCTACCCTCTCTTAGAGCACCCTCCACTCCTGGCCCGGCCCGAGGGGTCTGCGAGGGCCACTTCCCAGTCTGAACCTCAACCTTGGCAACCTGCCGATTTTGGAAGCAGCCTGAGAGGAAGTAGCACTGTAGCACTGTCATCCTGTTGCTCATCGATTTGCTCGAGCGGGCACCAGTAACGTCTCCATTGTGAGACTTGTTGTTACTGCTTTTGGCATATCCAATACGCCACGGGGAGCTTGCCAGGCTCTCCCGTGCGGGGGGGATACTCTTGGTAGCTTGCCGGGCTCTCCGAGAGGGGCGGAGGAATCAAACCCGGGTCGGCCGCATGCAAGGCAAATGCCCTACCTGCTCTGCTCTCGCTCCAACCCCGAGAGGGGATGGGGTGGGGAAAAGTGGGGGCTCTGATCCAACACCACAGACCCAGGACTCGGCCACTGCACGGGCTGTAAGGAGCAGGGTGGGCAGAGGAGCGCAGGCTCAGCGTGGCTGGCCCCCCTGCCGGCCCCAGGCTGGTTCCCCGCAGGACTCCAGCTCCGCGGATCACTAACATGATTTTCCTGATGAAAAGAGAGAGCCTGGATCTCAGGGCCCTCCGACGCATAACAATTCCGTGATGTCAAGACTCATTTGTGGCGTTTTAAAGATCTATATCGTTCCCCGCACCCCTCTCTGTTGGGCCTAAACTGAGAAAACAAACTTGATTATGCCTAAAATATTTATTTATTCCATTTGGAGAAAGCATAGACGCCATGAAACATTTAATTATCAATAAATGTTATTCCTTAATGTATAATCATTTTTAGCTCCCCAGGTGCATGGTTCACTCACAATGAGTCTATGACTCAGTGGTGAGCAACCCCCTTCCTGCCCCCAGATAAGCCCGAGGCAGGAAAGGCAGCATCACCAGCCAAGGGAGGGACCCCAAGTCCTTTCATGGCATGGAAATCTTTTTATAAGGGGCCGAGTGACAGGGCATCACTAGGGCATTAGCCTTGCACGCGGCCACCCGTGTTCAATTCCTGGCACTACACAGGGTCCCCCGAGCACCATCAGGAGTGATCCCCGAGCACAGAGCCAGGAGTGATCCCTGAGCACACATACAGAGCTGGGCATGGCCGGAGGAAAAACAACAACAACAACAACAATTTTTTTTTTTCTTTTCCCAATTGGGTCAAATATCCAAGCCCTAAAATGTACCACTTTGGGCCAGGGCGACAGTTCAGGGGTAAGCTGCTTGCCTTGCATGTGGCTGACGTAAGTTCCACCTCTGGCTCCCTTAGATGGTTCCCCGAGCGCAAAGTGAGCAGTGGTCCCTGAGCACCACTGGGTGTGCAGTGCCTGGGATGAAGCTGCATCAGCTGCAGCGAGGCAAGTGCCTAGCCCTCCTCCTACCCCACCTGGCTGGCACAGGGGGAGGGAGGCAGCGGGGTGGAGCATCCTGGGCCGGCATGCCTGCAGTGTCGCTGGGTCCCTGTTGGGTCCCTCCTGGCCTGCCCCTCCCCTGTAACTAGGCTAGTTAACTCCAGCCTGCAGGGGTGCCTCTCCCTACCCTGAGGTACCACCAATTGCTTGTCTGTGGCTGGGCTGTCAGTCAAACCACGTGCACAGGAGACAAGTTCACCAGAGGCATCACCTGCCATTCTGCAAAAGGACCCTCTCCCGGCCGTGCGTGGGGAGCAACCCCCCACCCCACTAACTGCACCCTGCTACTTGGGGGGCTCCCGAGGTCAGTGAAAGCAGGACAAACAAGGAACAAGGTGGTAGGAAGGTGAACCGCCCCCCAAAGGGATCGTAAAACAGACACAAATGGGGTAGCGGCTGACAGCAGCCTTTAAAAGTGAAAGTGCTTCTCCTGAACGGGCTATTATTGGAAAGTAACAGGTAAGCGCTATTTAAGAGATAAGCAGCATGAAACAGTCAAACCTTTCCCTCCTCTTCTATTCAAATGCACAAAACTGAATATTCATCTGCATAATACAAAGGCACAACACACACACACACACACACACACACACACGCACATGCACGCCCCACTCACGAGAGAACAGATATCTGAAAACAAGACACTTCCAAATGAAAGCAGCCCGCCCAAAGGCGGCCTCAGAGGAGCAGCCAACAGTTAACTTGCAAAGAAAAAGCTTTTTAGGTCAGCCAGGGAACGAGGGAAGAGGCTCCTCATCGCCTTAAAAATAATTTTCTTCCCTTATCATACAGGTCAACGGACACGGACAAGCAATTGGTGGTGCCTAAGGCATCGCCCCGCAGGCCGGAGTGAGCAGGCCTGGTGCCAGGGATGGGGTTGGGGGGGAGGCCAGGCAAGCTCAGAGCCCCCCCAGACATGGCAGGCGTGCCTGCCCAGGGTGCCTCCAACCCTCTCGCTGCCAGCCCCGTGCTGGGCAGTGCCCACCAGCCGGTGGTTCAGACCACATGCCGAGAGCGGTGATGTCACTTTGGTTTCGCATCACTTCCCCATGTGCTCATTCTCCCGGGTCCCCAAGGCACAGCTCTGGGCGGGTGGATGGGCTTCGGGCCACGGGTGGCCATGGAGCAGGACAGGCTGCACCCATGGGCCCAGGCAGGCTCCTCTCCTTGTGTCTCCGGAGACTATCACCAGGGCTTCTGAGACTCAAAGCCAAGTGCTCACAGATGGGCGGATGGTCCCAACACACAGGGTGGGAGCCTGGGCCGGGGTGGGTGGGGGGCATCCCCCCAGGGCCTCGGCTTGGTGGCGTGTCTGTTGGGGAGGCACCACCCTGGCAGGACCGAGCGAGGACCTGGCTGCGGGGAGCAGGGTCTCACGAGGGTGCCCAGGGGCAAACGGGGCTCCCCAGAGAAATGCCCCCAAAGACGGAACTGTCCTGTTCTCGGGGAAACAGCCAGTCCTTCCTGTGACAATGCTCCCCGGGGCACCACGGCCCAGGCGCGGCCCGAGGGCGTGTAAGCTCCAGGCAGCGGGCGAGAAAAGTGGCAGGTGTGTGCACGCACCCCCGCAGTGTGTGCTCTGGGGGGAGAAGGACACCACTGCCCCCTCCACCTGCCACACCGGGTCCTTCTTCCGCAGGGTCCTGGGGGCCATCCACAGGCCGGACAGCTCTCGCGGTTTCCTTCCGCTTTGGAGCCACACCCAGCCACGCCCCCTCTGCTCGGGAGACCAGACCTGGGCCCCCTGCGTGCAGAGCCCCTGCTCCAAGGCCCTGGAGGCGTCTCCCAGGCCCCTCGATGCCTTAAAAAACAAAACAAAACAAAAATCCAGAAGGCAGGTGACCTTACCTCAATTCCTAGCACCCCATACACTCCTTGGAGCCCTGCCAGGAATGATCCCTGAGCACAGAGCCAGGAACATGTCCTGAGCACCACAAGGTGTGGCCCCAAAACAAAAACAAAAACAAAAAAAGGTTCCTAACTGAGTTTTAGAGTATTATACCATTTTTTTCCCAGACTTCAAACCACTTTAACATGAAACCTCAGTGAAAGAAATTTGCAGCTATTTCAAGAAACTGGTGGGGTTTTGCTTTTGTTTTTTAAAGTAAAATAACATCCTTCACTGGTACTGTGAAATAGTCTAAGAGGTGAATGCAAAATGTTTTAAGGTACAGGGCTTCTTGGTTTGTGTTTTAATGACAATAAACTTTTAAAGAGAGAGAGAGAGAAAAAAAACACAGAAGGCTGGGGCGGGAGACAGAGTCCAGGTTCGAAGACGCTGGCTCTGCGTGCGACTGACCCCGGTTCCATCCCCCGCACCGCACGATCTCTAGAGCACTGGGGGAAGCAGCCTCCGAGCACTGCTGGCTGTAGCCCAGCTCCCCCCGGAAGACAGTTCCAGAGGCTGGAGCCTCGGGGTGCTGCTCTGTCTGCGTGAGGCCCTGACACTGACCCCCGTGTGGGCGGGGTGGCCCGGAGGTGTCCCTGCATCACCCCAGCCGCACCTAACCACAGGGCCCCGCCAGCTGTCGGAGTGTGGCTGGGAGTGACCCTGGGCTCTGTGTGATGGGGAGGGCCCACCCACCCCAGGGAGAGCCAAGGAGATGGGGACAGTCCAGTCAGGAGCAGCCATCCGTGCCCTCAGCTCTTCCTCACACCTCCCCGGGGCAGGGACGGACACTGATGTTCCCACTGGGACCCCATCTCATCCCGTGGGTCACTGGTCTCATCAAGAATCCCACCTGGTGGGCAGCAGGCCCACACCCAAAGGACCCTCCCCCCCACCCCCCGCACACCAGAGCGGGTTCCTGAGTCTGAGTACCGAGAGTGAGGGTGGCTGAGGGGGAATGAGGGTTTCTGGGCTGCAGCACCCAGGGGGACCCCCACACTCAGGATGACCAGGGAGTCATCAGAGCCAGCGCCAGCCGGGGGCGGGCCCAGGGCCCCCTGCCCCAGACCCCAGGCACACGTACCAACTTGAGACGAGCCGGACGCCTGGTGCAGTCAACTGGCTGCTAGACCAGCGGCCGCAGGTCAGGACGCACAGGGCGGCCACAGCCCAATCCAGAGCCAAGAACCAGGCATGGACGGGGCTGCCCCATGACGGCAACAGCCCATGACTCGGGCTGGCCACGACCCAGATAGGCGGGCAGGAGGGAGGTGACGGCAGAGGCGCCAGAACCAACCTGCACGGGCCTGTGCCCCCTTTCCGCCCTGTGTCCAGCTCCCGGGGCTGGAGGGGGGGGCCTTTTCTGAGCCAGCCCCTCCTCCTCCCCGCCACGTGCCCCAGAAGGTGGCCCCTGGGGCCCCTCCCCGCGCATCGCTCATGCACCTGCCGCCTCGTTTACACCAGGAGCCTGGCAGCTGGCTGCTGTAAATGATAATAAAATGCCTTTCCCCAAAATGAAGGAATGTGACCAGACATGCCAGACATCACGATATTAAAGCCGTGTCAATTAATTTCTCCCCCTGCTTGATAAACGAGCCCCATTCCAGCCCTTAATAATGAGGAGAGAAACAAGAAAAGTTGACACTGAGTTTAATTTATTTTCTCAACTTGCCTGGTCATATTTCTCGGCGGCCGTGCGGAGCCGGCTGGGGCTGCGGGGAATTACAAGTTGCCAGGCGCGCGGGCGGGCGAGGCCCCACGCTCCGCCTCGGCGGGAGGGCAGCGGCACCGAGTCAGCTAGCACCTGCGCTTCGCCAGCCCTGGTGGGGGCCGGGAGGGGGGTCCTGGGTCCCCGGGGAGGACGGGGCGCCAGCTCAGGTGCGCGGGGAACCCGACGCCAGCAACAGCCCCTCTCAGGTTGCCGAGGGAGTGCAGAGGGACCCAATCCCCCAAATTAACAGGAAGCCGCACTGGCCGCATCTGCCAGGGGGCAGCCAATTTCTCATCTTCGAAAAGGTGCTTTTCTTTCCTTTTCAGCCTGCTGACCCCTGACCCTGAGACGGGAGCACTCACCTTCCAAAGGTCAGGGCCGGCTAGAGTCCATCCTCCCCCAGCAGGCTCCTGGGGCGCAGGACCGGCCAGGGAGACCCCCTGCGTGCTCCCCAAGGAGAGTGTCATTGGCAGTGTGGGGAGGGGCTCGGGTCCTGCTCGGCCCCTCAGGGGGTCTCTGCATCCTGGGGGGTGGCTGAGCCACCCCTGAGAGGTGCTCGGGGGCGACTCCCAGCTCTGCTTAAGGGACCGTGTGTGACGTCCAGGGTCCACCCTCGGGTGGACTAACATGCAAGGCAGGCCAGTGTCTGATCTCTTGTAGGATCTCTCTGGCCCCCAGAATCTGCATTTTAACTAGTTCTCAGGGGGCAGAGTGGGGGGCTCTGATGCCCCCCAAGTCTGACTCAGCTCAGTGAGAGCCAGGGTTTCCCCACGGCAGGGTTCACTGAGAGGAGACCATCTGGTCCAAAGACGCCGGCATTTTGCAGGGCAAAGGGAATCTCTCGGCGCTCCTCTGGTCAGAGCCAGCAAATGAGAGCTGTGTTATTCGTAACGAGCAATCTGAGAGAGGGTATGGGGGAGCCTGTCTGCCACAGAGGCAGGGAGGGGCGGGATGGGGGATACTGGGGACCTTGGTGGTGGGAGATGTGCACTGGTGGAGGGCTGGGTGATCGATCATTGTGTGACTAAAACTCAAACAAGGAAGCTTTGCAACTGTATATCACGGTGGTTACTACTACTACTACTACTACTAATAATAATAATAATAGGGACTAGAGCAATAGCACAGCAGGTAGGACGTTTGCCTTGCACACGGCCAACCTGGGTTTGATTCCCAGCATCCCATATGGTCCCTCAAGCACCGCCAGGAGTAATTCCTGAGTGCAGAGCCAGGAGTAACCCCTGTGCATCGCCAGGTGTGACTCAAAAAGAAGAAAAACAAAACAAAACAAAATAATAATAATAAATAAAATTAACATTCTGAATTAAAAAGAACAAGAGCTGTATAAGTGCCTCTGATCAAAGCTGGCCTCTGTCCCCCCAGGTCAGCCCCCGGCCCAGGAAGGGGGCATGGGGGTGCGGTGTAGACAAGCAACGTCTCCCTCCCAGGCTGAGGAAAGGGCAGAGAGCTTGTTCCTACTAAAGTGTAAACCACGCTACCCTGCGCCCGCTCCCGGGGGTCCTGGGGAGGTGGTGGGGTGGGGGTGGGGGGTTGTGTGTGTCTCCTAATCAACCCCTCAGGCGACAGTGACTGAGTCCACAGGGTGGGGGGACCCAAAGTAGGCACCCCGCGTGGAAGCGCCAATGGTGGCAGGAGAGGCGCCAGCGAGGTCTTGGGTGCCGGGGGGAGGAAGAGGCGGGCGGGCGGGGAGGTGAGGGCGGCTCTGGGTGGGAAGGGAGAGAGCGCGAGATCTGGCCGGAGGGCGGGCGGCGGGGGGAGCCCAGGCCCTCCAACCGTCCCCAAACCATTTTTCTGAGCGAGAAATCTGCCATGAATACTGATAGCGTGATTTGGAAGGGCCCGTGGCCGCGGGGCCAGGGCACCTCATCCCGGCCTCTTGTTAACCGCGGGGGAAAGAGCACCTGTGCTCCGGCCGCCCCCACCCCCGCGCCCACCTCATTTCATTCCGTGGCGCTCCAGAGCACTGATTCTGTGAATGACACTTGTCAGGGCAGCAGATTAGTTTACAAACCTATCTTTTTGTGTGTGTGTGTGTGCGCGGTGTTCCATCTTGGTCGGGAAAATAGTCAGTTCTTGGCGGGAGAGACACATATTACTGCTGTTAAGTGCCAATATAAACTCTGGGACGCAGTGGTAAATTCACCAAATTAAATCGCTAGACAACTGGCTCGGATCAGGACCCCGCGGACGGTGCCAGGGCTGCGGCGCGCGCCCAGCGGGGCGGAGGCGGCCGAGGTCATGTGTGCAGCTGGAGCAAGGGCACCGGCGCCCGCGGCAACTGGGCCGCGGCCTTCCTGGCTCCCAAACAGCCCAGCTTTCCGCGCCGGGGTCGGGGAGCAGATAGAACACGGGTGGGAAGCTCGCTCCCGCCCCGCTCCGGCACCCGCCTCATGAAGGTGGGCATTTGGCCTGGTGCCAGAAGACTCTGTGGATCCGAAAGCCCCCCAGCAACCCCCCCTCCGAGACATGCAGCCTGCACCCCTCTCCGAGACATGCAGTGCAGTGGAGAACAGCTTCCTGGGTCCGGCGGGGTCAGCACGACTCCAGCTGTGACCGGATGTGTAGCCCCCAGCGGGCTCTGCAACCACCCGGACCCCCAGTACCCGCCCCTGTCACACACAGACTAAGTGTCACTCCTCCAGCTGGGAGCTTGCACGAGACCCCCTGCAAAGGGCTCCCCCCAACCACCAACACCCCTCAAGCCCCCCAATGAAAAACCCCTTCCCGAGGCCCACCCCACTCCCACACACAGCACAGGGCTCAGGAGCCATTAAGGGCAGCCGCCCACCCCGCGGGCACCCGGAAGGACCCACGCAGGCCTCCTGGGGCGAAGCAGAAGCTTCTGATGATGACGGTACTGATTCCGGCGGGCTCGCCCAGCTCCGCCGAGCCACCTGGCCTCCTCCCGATCACTGACGCGCTCTGGTGCCCGGGTTCACTCCAGGACGGGGAGCTACCGCAGGCTGAAAAAGCTACTGGCTGCTGGTTTTGGGGGGGTTCCCCTGGTACCTCCCTGAAGAGGGAATGTGAAAGGTGGGAGACAAAGGGGAAGGAGGGCGGGTGGACGTGGGCAGCAGATACTGCTTGGCATGGAGGGACCGGAAGCATCCGGCTGCCCGCCTCATCTCTGCACAGAGAAAGCCCCCTCAGAGAAGCCGTGGCCACTGCAGTGCCCACTGCCTCGCCTCCGACGAGCTCTTGGGGAACTGGACTTGGTGGTCCCCAGACTCCGACCCAAACTGTTACTCGGAGGCAGGACTTCAGGATGGAACATATATATATATATAATATATATATATATTTTTTTGGGGGGTTCACACCGGCAATGCTCAGGGGTTACTCCTGGCTCTGCACTCAGGAATCACCCCAATCACTCCTGGCAGTGCTCAAGGGGCCCTATGGGATGCTAGGGACTGAACCAGAGTCAGCCAGGTGCAAGGCAAACACCCTCCCTGCTGTACTATCACTCCAGCCCCAGGACTTTTATTATGAGGCAATGTTTCAGAGAGGTTCTGAGTAGCAGGGCCCTGGCTGGCTGGCTGGCTGTAGCAGTGGGTCACCCCTGCAGAGGGGGTCACCTCTGCACGGCCCCAAGCCTGCCTGGGGCTGAGGGCTGAGGCTCTGCAGACACGGAGAAGGATGCACTCTGGGCTCTGGCCTGTAGGGGGCTGATCTCAACATCTGGAGGACAGATCTCACACCCCAGAGGCCCAGCTGGAGGAGGGGAGGGGCCGGGGATGCCTCAGACAAGGGTACAGGAGAGGAGCGGGAGGGAGGGGAGGAGGGGCACAGTCCAGAGGCTCCTTCCTTCCTCAGAGTGTGCTCGCCCCACCGACACCCCAGGCACCAGACCCAGATCTGCTGGGAAATGTCCCAGGTGCTCCCCCGCACCCCGCCACTAGAATCTGCATTTTAACACCTTCCTCCAGGACATTTATGCAAATGAGAATGCAAAGAGCACTGTTCTGGAAGAGCAGATTGGACATCAGAATAGCTTAGGGGGGAAAAAATGTGAAAACGCCAAAGCCCAGGCCACACCTCCCCGCAGACCCACCTGGGGTCTGGAGCAAGCACCAGCCTTGGACCTGGAACTCCTGAGTGACGCAGACGCATTTAGGGAGCGTGACAGAGAGACAGGAGAGGGTGAGGTGCCTGCTTGGCACACACTCCCCCCCCAGCTGGACCCCCGGTACAGTTCTCCCACCAGCTCGGCCAGAAGTAGCCCCTCCGCACAGTCAGGTGTGGCCCGACCCCTGCTGAGCCCCTAGGAACCATGCACAGTTGGGATCAGGAGACACTGTGGGGGCTGGGGGGAGGGAAGGTCAAACGCCCGATTTTTATTTTTCATCCAAACATGCTATCGGCCCTGTGAACATGTCACACATATGCTGGGATAGGCCGAGCCCTGTTTCTTGGTCATGTCCTAGACAGATGTGAGAGGAAGGAGCTAATGCTACATGTGTGTGTGAGCACATGTGTGTATGTGTGTGTATGTGTGTGTGTGTTCAGAGGCGCCTCATTTACCACCTGCTAACAGCTTAGCTGGTTTAGGGGCCAAGACAGACCCACTGGAGAAAACCTCAGGCATCATCAGTCCCCGCTGCCGGAGACCGGCCCCTTCTCCACTCAGCACACTCTCCGCAGACGCGCCCACTGACAGTCCTGATCAGTGGGGACAGGCAGGAGCTGGGGAGAGAAAACCCCTTTCAACAGCTACCAGCACGGCCGAGAAAGCACCGGGAGAATAAACGTTTTGGAAAATATTTCTGTTCTGTGGTTTTGCTGTTAAAAACCTCTATGACTGGGCCAAATGCAAATGCAAGCTCTAGTATCTGCCTGCCCTTAAAACACCACCACAGAACTGTAACGGGAGAGAGGGAGAGAGGGAGAGGGAGAGAGAGAGAGAGAGAGAGAGAGAGAGAGAGAGAGAACATTTCAGTGGAGTTTTTTGAGCCCATTTGTTAAATATATAAAAATGCAACACTTGATTAATTTGCATGAAAAACTGATTGACATCGGGGAAGATGGAAATTTACAAGCTGAATTTCAACAAAATCCTTTGCATAATTGGAGGATGGGATTGAAAAATTAGTATCATGATTTAGTCAGCACGGCGAATGTGCTTCTTCCGCTGGGATCTGTATATCTTGTGAGGTATATTTTTCAGTTATGACAGGCGTTTAAGCCAAGTTTCAAAATAAATTAAATGTAGAGCCCAACCCTTTAGAGTTGGATCACAAAGTGTTAAATTAAGGAGAAAGAGAATGAGAGAGGGGAAGGAGTGAGAGCAAGAGAGAGAGAGTGCACAGAAAGAGAGCTCAATGGCTAAGCACAGACTTGGCATGCAGGAGGCCTGGGTTTAATCCCCAGCATCACAGGGTTCCCCAACCACTGCTGGGAGTGATTCCAAATACCCCCCCCCCCCAGAACACATCCAATCATATAGTTCTAAAATTATTTTAATAAACTTCTAAATGGGACTTATTTAAAATGCATCCTATCTCACTCTATAAAAAAACACAGTGTACACATAGAAATAAAATAGAAAATTAAGAGAGATAAGGAGAGCATGCAAATCTTTCTCCTACACAGTAACAAATACTGGGGCCTCTGGCTCTGGCAGAGGAAGGGGTGGGGAGAGCCTGGGCCGGGGGTCACTGGAGCAGGTGGACAGGGTGGGAGGAGACACCTCAGGCCCCCGAGGGTGTGCCACATCCCAACCCCGAGGAGAGGCCCTGGGTGCGAAATTCCAGGAGCCAAGAGCCAGCCGTGTGCAGGGCCTTCGGCTCAGTGCGAGGGAGTATGTGTGGGGGTCACCCTCCAAACAGACGCCCTGCTCCCCAACACCAGAGCAGCCCCCACTCCCGGACTCCTCCCAATCCATCTTTCATAGCATCACATCTTCATTAAAGTTTCATTCTATTAGCATTCTGAATCCAAACCACTAAGTACATAATTGCTAAAGCACGTGTTAAGTGACGACTTAGGAAATGCCGGTTTTATCATATTGTTAATTAACAGAGAGTGGGATTAATGCATTCACAGATCATTAGGAGCCTTCAGTTCAGCCCCGGCAGCTCTTGGGCGGGTGGTGGGTGGCGGTCCGCGGGCAGCCCTGGGAACACCGGGGCTACAAGGGTCCCAGTGGCAAACCCTCCGCAATCCCGCAGGTTCTAAGATCGGGTTCTGGCTGAAATGCAAGAGGCCGGGTGGGACTCCGGTCTGTGGGCAACAGCTCTGAGTTGGGATGTCGCTCTAGATGGCTGTACCCCAGGGGCCCAGGTGGGAGGGTTTGGGGAGGGTAGTGGAAGAGCAAGAGCAGCATGGTCAGGAGAAGGTGCCCAGTGAGGCTGCGGGGACCCCTGGGAACTCTGAGCCAGGAAGTGAGGAACGTGTCTGAGATCCTGGCTGTGGGGCCCCGCCTTGCACCCCAATACCAACCTCCGTCTGTGAAAGCGGAGAGCAGTGCCGACCCACAGACCCAGCGTCAGGGTCCAGGGGGTACCTGCCGCTCCTGTCTGGCTCCCAGCATGTCTGAGATTCTTCTGGAAGCCTGTGTCCCCAACACTGCCTGGCACGCATGGGCCTCCAGCAAAGGCCTGACTGGCACTGCGGCCTCCGGCAGGACGGGCTGGGGGGAACCTGGACTCCCCAGCCCCTGCGCTTATCCCAGGCAGAAAGCAGGTCACAGCCCATGGCCCAAGGGCCTGTTCTTCCCCGCTGCGCCTGTGCCCTGGGAACCAGAGAGTGCCCACGCAGGAAATGGACTGACTGGCTGTTGTCCTCTCTTCTCCTATGTCCCTGCTCTGGCCTGTGTCCTGGTGGCCGCCTAGCTCCCTGTAGGATAACATAGCGACCCTGGACTGGCCCCGGTGGGCAGTGTACTGTCCATGCCTCTGTTCCTCCCCCATCCTAGGGCACCCGAGCTGGGCAGGCACTCTCTGTCCTCACAGTGGGGGTGCTCTCCGAGTCTCACTGTGCACGCGGGATCACGTGATCTCGGGGATGAAGACTCCAGTAATCTGCCTCCCCTCCGGAGCCCCCCCAACACACACACACACACACACACACACACACACACACACACACACACACACACACACACGAAGTTCTGTGGTTCCTCAGCTGCCGAGTGTGGAGAAACACCTTCCCCCTGACCGAAGGGGGGCAGAGAAACTGGAGACTGGCGGGGAGGTGCCCCAGTACCCTAAAGGGAGACTGATCCTTCAGATGACTTAGTTAGACCCTGGCGCAATGCAGCCTCCACCAAGCCCGGACCTTCCACATCCCAGGGGGACACAGCATCCCCCCAACATCGGTCGGTGGAGTGAGCCCCACGCTGTGTAGAGTGGGGAACCCCAGGGTGGCTGCAGAGACCAGTAACTCCCATTTCTTTGTGTGTAGGTGTGGGGGGGGGGCTTGAAGAACCTCAGCTGTCATTCCTTCCTTAGTTTATTACCAAATTTCTAAAATATTACATTCTTTATTATATCCAAATTCACTTTATTGCACTTGACAATACAGATAATCACATACCATATGCTCTAATGTTCTGAAACCGATGCATGTTGACAGCGGTTTTTATTCATGATGCATAATTCCATCCCCAGCTCACGGGGAGGCCTCGCAGCACCCGCCCCGGTGCTCAGACTTTTGCCCAAGCACAGAAGAAGAGCACGCCGGGCTTCCCGGGCACCGTCCCTCCTGGGCCGTCCCCCCTCTCCCCGTGTGCCATGAGGAACGTGTACCTGAGCCGAAGGAAGGCGTGTTTGCCGAGCAGGGAGACCCCCTCCCCGCCGCCCACCCGCCGCTCCCGGAGGGCTTATAATGATTTGTTATTGTTCCTCACTTATGGAACTTGATACTGCAGCGGGATTGGTCTGGTGCCAAGCAGCAAGGCAACTAATCTTCCCGACCCACGCCGCTGCCCCTGGGATCCGAACGGCACGCCATGCCCCCAGAGCTCTCATTAGGAGTCGCTCTTGTTTTGACTCTTGTTTTTCTACAAGCAAATATTTGTCACTCCTCGGCTTTGCGGAGACCCTCCCTCCCTCCCCTCTCGCTCTCGTCCCCTCTCCGCTTCCCCTGGGCATCCCGTCTGCTCCCAATTAGCCCCACGCTTCCTGGCGAAATGAGCACAGCTGAGCCGGGCTCCCCCTGCCCACACGCTTCCCTGCGCCTCTCCCGCAGAAAGGCCCGGGCGGCAGGGGTGCCAGCTCGTGTCCCGAGATCATCTGAGAAGGATCCTCCAGCTTCCAGAAGGCGCCGGAACAAGCAGTGCCATTTCACGCGTCCCCTAACGAAGTGCTCTCGCCTGCTCGGGAGAAGCCCTCCGACAGCGGCAAACCCATTAGCCGGTGTCAGGTGCGGCGGGGAAGAGCTCAGGCTGTCAGCGGCCGCGGATCCACGCGGATTTATAGACCTTTAAAGCTTCAATATCCAGAGATCCATCTTCCCCCTGCCGACACACGGAGCGCAGGGCAGGGGTGGAGGGGGCGCGAGGCTGTGGGCCCCGGCCACAGGGCCGACGGCAGCGCTGCGGGCGCTGTCCACTGGGGTGCAGGGAGCGAGCAAGGCAGGCCTCACTGACCTCGGGGCTGTTCTTCCGAGCTCTGCCGCGGGGCACTACGGGAGAAGCCATGTCTCGGGGGACACCGTGACCAGGAGCCCCGGGCAGGCGGCACGCCTAGAGGTGGCAGGAGTCGGAACGTGCAACTGCCCTTCCGGAGAGGCTGCAGGGCAGACCCTGTCAGTGCTCCTGCGCTGACCCCTTCCCACAAACAAAGCCACTCGAGCCCTTTGCCTTCACAGACAGAGGCCTGGAAAGTCTCTCGCTTTGGGGGGATGTTTGTTTGGGGGCCACATACAGCAGTGCTCAGGGGTGACTCCTGGCTCTGCACTCAGGGATCACTCCTGGTGGTGCTCTGGGAGCCAGATGGGAAGCCGGGGAGTGAACCTGGATCAGCCACGTGCAAGGCAAGCGCCCTCCCCACTGGACAATCACTCCAGCCCTCACTGTATTTCTTTTTTTTTTCTTTTTGGGTCACACAGTAGTGCACAGGGGTTACTCCTGGCTCATGCACTCAGGAATTACCCCTGGCAGTGCTCAGGGGACCATATGGGATGCTGGGAATCGAACCTGGGTTGGCCGAATGCAAGGCAAATGCCCTACCCGCTGTGCTATTGCTCCAGCCCCCACCTCACTGTATTTCTTGATCACCTTTAAGCGGTGGGGGCACCTGTTCCCTCTCAGGAAACCTTGGAAAATCAAATGGGAATGACTTATAAACGTTGATGCCGTGTGGTAAAGGGAATGAACACTTGAATCTCCAGGACAAACAAGGGCCTGGGCGATGGTTCCATGGCTGAAGGCACTTACTCCGAGGGCCCACGGCTGGGAGAAGGGACCCCGCTGCTGTAGCACAGACACGACCCAGACAGCCCTGCTGTTCTCACCGTGTGAGAAAGGACCTGCAGGAGGCTCAGTGGCGTGGGAAGTGCCCAGGGCAAGCGCGAGGCTGTGAGCTGAAGCCACGCACGTGTGGAGGCCATGCCGGCTGCTCCCTGCTGGGCTCCTGGCAAGGGGCACCCATGCAACAGCCGACTCCTGCAGGCAACAGAAACCCGCATCCGTTTGGAAGAAGCTGCACCCAGCCTCGGGGAGACAGCGGGTATAGGTGCCAACCTCCGCCCCATCACCCCAGAGCAATGAGTGAAGACCGGAATGCAGGTGTGTGTGTGGGGGAGCACCCAGCACTACGCTGCCCTGCCACTCCCCGAGTCTCCCTAATCAGGGCCCTGCACCTAACCGTCACTAGAGTACAGGACAAAGGGCAGTCTCCTGCCACAGCCTGGCCAGACTCTTGCCATACCAAGGGGATCCCCCGTCCCCAGCCCCAAGGTCTTAGCGGTTTCAGCCAGGGGCCATTGGGAACAGACCAAGTTTTAATATTTTAACAATTGTTGAAATAGATGGGGGCGGAGTGACAGTGCAGTCAGGCAGGGCCCCCCTGCTGAGCACACGGCCAATCTATGTTCAATCCCCAGCTCCTTGAGCCTGGCCAGGAGTGATCCTTGAGCACTGAGCCAAAAGCAAGCCCTGAACACTGCCGTGTGTGACCTCCCACTCCCCACCAAACATTTATTTATTTATTTATTTATATTTATATTTATTTATTTATTTATTTTGCTTTTTGGGTCACACCCGGCAATGCACAGGGGTTACTCCTGGTTCTACACTCAGGAATTACTCCTGGTGGTGCTCAGGGGACCATATGGGATGCTGGGAATCGAACCTGGGTCGGCCGCGTGCAAGGCAAACGCCCTACCTGCTATGCTATCACTCCAGCCCCTACTTATTTATTTATTGCTTTTCGGGTCATACCCGGCAAGGCACAGGGGTTACTCCTGGTTCTGCACTCAGGAATTACTCCTGGCAGTGCTCAGGGGACCATATGGGATGCTGGGAATCGAACCTGGATCGGCCGCATGCAAGGCAAACGCCCTCCCCACTGTGCTATCGCTCCAGCCCCATGACATTTATTCTATTATTATGATTGCTGGTTCTAGGGCCATACTCAGGGTCTTCAGGGGCTACCCTGGGTGGTACGTGGTGACCATGCATCCCTGGGAACTGACCCTGAGCCTTTGGAGACATCCCCACACCAAGTTTCAGGTAAAGAAACAGAGCTTTAGTCCTTCAACCTGCCGTGGCCTCCTTGCCCAATTCTCCCCGGGCCTCTCGCCGAGGCCAGAACCCATTTAGTGGACGACACCCGGAGGAGAGAAGAGCATGGGAGGAGGAGGCCCCACCCCCTGCCACTGACCCCGCATGAGGTCAGTGAGTAAATCCCTGGGCCCAGCGGAACACTGCTGCTGCCACTGCCTTCATCTGGAAAGACCCATCAGCGGAGGTGGGGGAAAGGGGGTGGGGGGACGGCACAGGAACAGGCACGCTGTTCCTGTTCCTCCAGCGTGCAGGGAGCAGAGCGTGGAGCTGAAGTGAGGGAGGCGGCTCCCCGGAACCAGTGCTCCGAGCCAAGGCAGGTCTGGTCGTTCCGCCCTCAGCGACAGGAAGGACAGGACATTCGAGCGCGGCAGTGGACAGTGCCATAGGAACAAGCCAGACACAACCCCGCACCGGGTCTCCCGGCCACCATCGCCCGGCAGTGAGCCGCCGTGGGCTGCGGAGGGGACAGCAGTGCCCAGGGCCAGCCAGGGCCAGCCAGGGCCAGCCAGGGCCAAGTCCAGTCCTGCTGGGACCGTTCAAAAAAAAAAAAACACAAAGAACACGCAGCATTTCCGTCTAGAGGCGGGTGAGCCGCCTGCCCGCACACCTCCCGCAGGGCTCAGAGGTGACAGCCATGCTCACCGCACGGCAGCAGGCGGGGGCAGGAACGTGGATCCGTGTCCGTGGCCAGAGCCACGCCCTCCCCGGGACAGCCCGGAAGGAGAATGGTCACGTTTATGTGCTGGACCAGAAAAGGGGGCCTGGGATTGGGAGAGGAGCGGGCCGGGGTGAGGCTCTCGGCAGAAGCTGGGGGCCGCCTGGCACTGTCCCCAGAGGGCCCAGGGCTCTGCTGGGCCGGGCCGGTGGGGGCCAGACAGTCACGTGCCAACTCTGACCGAAACATCCCCACCCAGAGAGCTGGGGGCCCACCCCCCGCCGTGCTCCCATCAGGGTCTGCCTTGGCATCCTGTCGGCCGGTCAGCAGATCAGCAGCCAGAGTTCTGCTCCACAGTGCTCTGGAGGTGGTCTCGCCCCCAGCTGACCCCTGAGGAATCAGCCCCTGGAAGGGCGCCCAGGAGAAGTGCAAGGTGGAGGTGCCCTAGACAAGAAGCCCCTGCACGAGGCTGAGGGACCCACATGAGACGCTGAGGGGAGCTGCGGGGATGGCGACGGACCTCCAGGTTCAGAGCAACGTGCCTGATGCCTCTGGAACCCACCGTGGCAGCCCCCTGCCCCACACAGGAAATCTGCAAACTCGGCGCTGGGCCGGCTGCCGACTGAGGGCCGGCTAGCAGGAGCTCGCTGACCTCCACCGTGTTCCCAGGCCCTTCTTCCCCCCTCCGGCTGCTTCACAAGGCAGGCGCGGGACTGGAGCACTGGGAGCTGTGCCGGGAAGCCGGTGTCCCCAAACCTCGGGCGGGGGGGCAGTGTGTGTGTGTGTATGTGTGTGTTGAGCAGGGAGAGTGGACACACAGAGAACTGAGTGCGAATGCGTGTGTGTGTATGTGTATGTGTGTTGAGCAGGGAGGGTGGACACACAGAGACCTGAGTGCGAATGCGTGTGTGTGTGTGTGTGTGTGTGCGCGTGTGTGTGTGTGTGCACGTGCCTGGGGGGCGTCAGGGGGATCCTGCCTCCCCCTGCCAGCAGGGCGCCTTGGACATGCCCACCCTCTCGGGGCAGTGCAGTGAGCACAGGTCCTGTGTCCACACCCGCATGTCCCCTGACACCCGGGGTGCCCACCCTGGGCATTCTGCTCTGGGTAGTGAATGCTGCTCTCGGCAGACCCGGCGGCAGGGAGCAGGTGCCGGCGCGAGCTGGCATGCAGAAGGCCGCGGTCTCCGGGCAGGCGCGGCAGCTCTTTACACGGAGGGCCTGCATTCCCCACGAGGCGCCAGCCTCTGGCGCACCCGTGCTGGCTTAGCACCCGCACAGGAGCCAGGAGAGACGAACAGGTCAGGACGGGCAAGCCCAGAGTGTCCCAAGTCCAGCCTGATTTCGGTCTTTCTGCGGCGAGTGCGAGGGGGCGTGACAGAGGTAGCAGCTGCGCACAAGGCAAGGCCACCTCCACACCTGCTCAGCCACTGCTCCAGCCCTCGGGACTCACTTCCTGGGGAAGGCCCCGAGCAGACTGGCCGTCTGGACCCCTCAAACAGGGGGGCGCCAGCCAGGGCTCTGGACCTCCCTCAATTCCTCCGATCCCCGAGGCTCTTTGCCAGGTTCCGGCGCCCACAACCGTCTCCCCGAGCAATCCCAACATTTCTGGAACAGGGTGAAGCCCAAAATAATTCTCACAGAGAGACTCACTGGGCCCTAAATAGCCCTGCTGCTCCAACCTCCGAGTCCTGATCCCGAACCCGTGACATTTCTCCCTGGCACCCCCCGGCCGGCCGGGCCTGGGGGCCGTTTCACAACACAGCCTGCCAGGTTCACCCCTGCGCCCCAGCTCATGCCCACCAGGTCCACCAGGCTGCTCGTGGGATCGCTGCTCAGCTTTGGGGCTGCCCCCGCCCCCAAAAGTAGGAAGGGCCACCAGCTGCCCTAGTTCTGCACCACTCACTCCGGAATCTGGAGCACGGAGGCGGGTGCGGACAGGTTGGGAGCGAGCGTGGGGCCCTCCTCTGATCTGGGGTGCCACGGGACACGGTCAGCAGTGGGAGGTATTGACGAGCCGCCCTGCTGCCAGCTGGGGGCAGAGGGAAGACACTGACCTGCGTCCACGTTGGCTCTCGGTGGCACTACGGACGTCACGGTCGCGGGCTCACCCCGTCCTTGCAAGTCCCACGGCTTCCTGCACACCACCCGTGAATCTCAGTGGGACTATAACCCCCACCGGAAACCCCCACGAGGAAACCCAGGAAGAGACTGGGGGACCCCTGACCTTGTCACCACCATGACTCGAACCCCAAGGACAAGGGGAGGTGTCCCTGGTCTCGCTGTGCTCTTCCAGAGGGATGGCGGGAACGGCAGGTGAGACGCACCGGGTGGGCCAGAGCCGGACCCCACTGGGGGGGACCCAGGGCCCGGTGCCGAGTTGTGGGCCCAAGTGCCCCCCTCAGAGCAACAGCTCCGTCCCCTCAGCCGCCATCTCTCCCCCCTCCTCAGGTGACCTGGACGCACAGTGGGGGGTGGGGACAGAGCCCCTCGGCCACGTCAGTTTGGCTGTTCCCCTGACAAGCACCGTGACCTGCGCCTTAGAGCACCTGACGCCCCCACTGCTCACCAGCAGAGAGTGGGAGCGGAGAAGGAAGCAGGCCCACGGGGTCCCCGCGTGGCTGGCAACCCCTCTGCCCGCACAGGTGGGGCACTGGGAAAGCAGGAGGGCCAGACTGGACCCCCTGGGTGCCTCCAGGGCTCTGACACGCAGCTGCTGCCTGCTCCCGGCCCCGGAGAGCCCCGACCCGGTGCTACGGCCGGCAGTGGCTCCCCGGAGGGCTGACGCCAGCTCCAGGCCAGGCTGTGTACTCGCCCTGCCGCTCTCTCCAGACATGGACACCACCTGTGTTTCCACGCGCTGCCCAACAGGCCCCGCGGCCTCTCCTGAGCACTGCCTGAGAGCCCCCGCCCCCAATAAACCCCCGAGAGCATGTGTGAGAAGTGGAAGCCTGTGAGTGCTGCCCTGCCAAGTGCTCCGGAGTACGTCTGCCAGAAGCTTGGGCCCGAGTAAGCAATACGCCCCTCGCCCCTGTGCTTGTTGCAGGCCCACCGCATAGCCGGCCCTCACCCGGCCCGCACCCGGCGGGGCTCCCAGAGACACTCGGGATGGGGGGACGGGCACCCGGCACTGCCCTCTCGGGCTGCTGTCCCGCATCCTGGGCTTCCTTTTCCAGGAGGCCACGCCGGAAGGCCCTGGGCCGCTGGGGGAGCCCCGGTGCCCCCACCAGATGCTCACTGGTTCTAGAGGGTCGCCACGGCCCTCTCGGGCTTTCCGAGCCCTTCGCCCGGGATCAAGCGGATCCTTCGTCTTCCTGGACCCGTTTCTCTGGCTGCTTCTTCCCTGGAGCAGCGTGAAGACTGGCTCTCTGCAGAGGGAGCGAGCGACCCTGGGGGGTGTGCCTCCAGCTGTGGGGGGCTCAGTGCTGAGCTCAGCTGGGGCGAGGGTCCTCCCTGGGACACTCGCGGCTCCTCACGACCACCAGCTCCCGCTCCGAGAGACGCCCCCGGCGTGCCCGTGGGTCCCCAGATGCCAGTGTGGGGCCAGGAGGCCTCATTCCCCGGCTCTCTCCAGATGCTTGTGAAAGAGCCAACAGCTGGCATGCGTGTGGGCCCCCGTCGCAGCTCCGGGCTCCGGGCTACCTTCTCCCCCCAGGGGAACCCCCGCCTCTGCTCCCCTCCCTGGGAACACCTGGCAAGGAAGGAGAAGCACATGAGAGCAGTGTGCGTCTGGCCTCCACTCAGTCCCAGGGGCCCTCTCTCCCCTCCCGCCTCTGACCCGGCTCCCCACCCCTCTCTCCTCCCCTCCCCCTCCCCGCCCCAGCTTCTCTGGGATGGACCACGGAACAGAAGTTGCACCAGCCCTCCTGAGAACTGCCGGGCCCATGTCCAAAAGTTCTTCTTAAATTTCCTTCAGATGCAGCAATATACAACAGCCTTCCCAAGTCCAAAATAGCTGGGGAGCATGACCCCCTGCGCCCCCCGCCCCCCTCCTTCCTCCCTGACACGTCTACCTGCCAGCCTTGTCTCTCACCAATAAACACCCTCGCCCGCCCCGGCCTCCAGGAGGCCCGCAGGGTGCAAAGCTGCTGTTGGCACTGCAGAAGTGTGACCACCACGAGGCCACAGGTGTCCCCCTTGGGTGGGGCAGCCAGGCCGAGTGTGACATGAAGGCACGTGCAACAGAAAAAGGACCCCCACCCCCACCCCCATGAGCTGAATATAACTCCCGTCCCCATCGACCTGGTCCAGCTCGTCCACCTCTCTCGGGACCCGGAATCCGAAGGGAAGGTGGACGACTGCTGGCTGGAGCCGGGTGGTAACTGCTCGGGGTAGAGCCGGTCCAAGCTGCTCTGAGAGTTCTAGAATCCGAACAACTTAACTGCTTCCTGGTGGAGGCCCCTCAGGAGCGGACTCCCTGCTGGGAAAGCAGCTCAGGAGCGAACCTTCTATACGGCTCCAGACTTGAGTCCGACACCCACCTTACGATCACCCCAACTCATAGTCAGCTTTCCAGGGGGTAGGAGGAGTGTGATGAAACAATGCTCTGTGTGTGTGTGTGTTTGTGTATGTGTGCGCGTGTGGACACTCTCTACTGCTTCAGCATCCCCCTCTATGAATGCACACTCCTTCTTCCAGAAAGGGAGGCCTCTTCTCCCCCTCAGTCTCCACCTTGCCCCTCTTTGGGCCTCCACTGTAGTTTGTCTTCCAGGGACAGACACGTCTCAAGAACACGGGCTTTAGGGGCTGGAGCAATAGTACAGCAGGTAGGGCGTTTGCCTTGCACGTGGCCGACCTGGGTTCGATTCCCAGCATCCCATATGGTCCTCTGAGCACTGCCAGGGGTGATTCCTGAGTGCAGAGCCAGGAGTAACCCCTGTGCACTGCCAGGTGTGACCCAAAAAGAAAAAAAAAAGAACACGGGCTTTAGGGGTCCAAAAGATAGAACAGCGGGTAAGGTGCTCTCCGTGCATGTGGCCAATCTGGGGTGGATCGCTGGCAACGCGTACGGTCCCCCGAGCCTGCCTGGAGCGATCCCTGAGCACCACTAGATGTGGCCCTCGGAACAAGAAGAACAAACCAGAACAAGGAACACGGGTCCTGGAATGAGATCAACTTAAGCCCCAGTCCTGGGACCCACAGCCTCCCCCCTGCAAGAAAGAATCCTGGAGATGGCTCGCTCACGCTCCTCAGCCATGGCTCCTGGGAAGGGTCAGCCAAAAGACAGCTGAGCAGCTGGACATGTGGCAAGGGGCACAAGACAGGGCCCTACCTGCCCCGCCCACGGTCTGCTGGTACACAGAGGAGATGGAGACTGCAGAAGGGGGTTCGGGGACGAGTCCCATCCACCCTGCACTGGGCGGGGTGGGAGGGAGGGACTTAGGTCAACTCTGCTGCACTGGGCTCCTGGGTCTGCCGGAGCCCCCCCACGTTCCACTGCCTCCGCCGGCAGCCAAGGGAGCCCCGGCACAGCTCAGCCATACGAGGGCCGGTCGCCGGTTAACTGGCGGTTAAGGCAGCTGCACTTTACAGTAACCCAGCATGGACAATATTATGAATGACACTCGCAAGCTGCCAGCCTGGGGACTCATTACAGTCAAGGTACAACACGGCAGCCTGCCAAGCCCCCGGCTTTCACACTCGCTATGCCAGAACATCCACACACAATTTAATTGCATTATAATTTCAAAAGTGCTTTTCAAACTGGAAAAAGGCATTCACTGATTAACCAGCGAAGAGCAAAATTGTTTATGAAATTGAATACAAAAAGCTACAGAAATGTAATTGGGTCGTTCTAGCACCTAATTTTCAAGCCATTTTCCCCACTTATTTAATCACGAGATACAAAAGGAGCGACTGAATTGACTTCATACTAATTAGATTACTCCCCGTGATACTCGGGGCCTATATTTCCAGTGGGCTGATAGCGACGTTTCAAACCCAAACGCCAGCGTGGCAGTGTCGTGTCCAGGGTGGAACGCTGGTGGCAGGCGGGCGCGCGGGCCTGTCCCTACAGAGCGTGTGTTGTGGCCACAGTCCAAGCTGCGGGCTCCGTGCAGTGTCCTGGCTCCTCCTCGGGCGCTCCTGCCAGCCTGGGTCTGAGCACGCCCCTGGGATGAGACCCTCCACGCCCCCCAGAGAGAGCAGCCACGTGGTGGCGGCAGGCAGACAACGGCAGCGACCAGCCAACCCCTCTCCTCTGTGGCCGCGCGGGCCGTGGCTGCAACCCCGCCCAGGAATACTTCACTATCTCATCCACACGCTGGGGCTCGAACCCACACGGGTGGCCTCGAGGGCGTGAGCGAGTCCCATCTCACTGCTGGTCCCAGTGACGGGGGCTGGGTCAAACCCTCTCCCCCACCTCCATCACCAGGAACATCCAACGGTTGGCCTGCAGAACAACCAGGCCAGACTGTGCACTCTGAAGACGGTCCGGTCCACACGGCGGCTGCCCAGCCCGTGGCCCCAGGCGCTGACCCCCAACCTCCTTCTCAGCCTCCATCTCATATACGGCTCAGTCTTCTCATGACCCTTCTCCTTTTTATTTTTTTTTTAAAGCTCATTTTAAATTTTATTAGGAGAAACGTAATTGATTATATAATCAAATGTAAAACGTACATTATCAAGATATCTCAGCACTTCACAGGCCATTTAATCAAGATATCCTGGGCCCGTGCCAGAAGGAATTAACTTCCGTGAAGCCTCAAGCAGGCAAGGCCTCGGTGGGCCCAGCCAGCTCCCAAGAGCGGGCGCTCAGGCTTCACGGAGGGTTCTCGGAGGGGTCAGGGAAGGGGTGGGGGAATGAATCACTTCCCCAGATGAGGGGACAGCCCCAAAGGCTGCACGATGACGGCGCATCTTCCTGCAGCCTCTGATTTCTCTCATCTGGGGAGGCATCTTGGGGGGGGGGGAATCTCCCTGAGTGCCCCTACAAGTGGCTGAAAGAGGAAACGGACTTCTCCCTCCTATGTGCTCCCCACGAAGGTCTCCTCTCCCTGCGAGAGCGGGCTCGGGACCGTAGCCACCATTCCCCAGGCCCAGGGTGTGTGGACGGAGCTGCCCCGGTCACTGATCCCGCCCTAACGGAGCCAGAGGGAATCGGACAGTGCCTGTCTCGGGAGTGACGCGGGTCCCCCTGGCTGGAGCTCTGAGGAGTCCGGAACGCCACTGTGCCCGGAGGAAAGTGGGGAAGCCTGCCTGGTCACTTCCTGCCCGCCCGGTCACCTCCTGCCCAGAGCTCCTGCATCATCTAGGCCTGGGCGGGGGGTGCTAGAGGAACCCCGAGGGGCAGGGCGGGGAGGCAGAGCCAAAGGCTGGGCGCCCCAGAGCTCAGGCCACATGCTCCAGAGTGGGGGGTGATGCTTTGCAGCCCGGGTCGGCGTCCTCATCCGCCAAAGGGAAAGTGCCGAGGGTGGGCAGCACCCCCAGGTCTGTTCCCAAGGCCAGACATCGTGACCGCGTGGGCAGACATGAGGGGCAGGGCTGCAGAGCTGCAGGACTGTCTGCTGGACGACACACAGGGCACAGTCCAGCAGCAGCCTCCTGCTGACCAGACCCCCGGGGGCCCGAGGCACAGCCACAAGAGCCCAGGCGGGTGGGACACAGGCTCGTACTTGAGCCCCTCCATCAGCTCAGTCCACCACAGTGTCCACCAGGCAGGAGACTGCAGCCTGTGAGAGGCTCGCAGCACCGGAGGCCAGAACACCCACCACGTGGTACATGGACCCACGTGGGCAGAAACTCTGCACCGGGGGAAGGTCACGGCCACGATCAGCCCAGGGTAAGATTGCTGGGTCGAGTGACAGCAGTGCCAGGGAACTTTTTTGGCCATCCCGGAACTCTGTAAGCACCCGGCAATGCTCAGAAACCCCAGGGCCCCTCTGAGCGATTCTTGGCCGACTGGGTTCGGGGTTCTGAGCGAGGCCCGAGAATGTGGTGCTGTCTGACCCCTGTAGGTGCCGGGGATCATCTGGGCCACCTGGTGGTGTTGGGGGCCCCAAGGGCTGCACCCAGCAGTGCCAGGGGGACCACTGGGTGCCAGGAATTGAACCAAGGCCGATCACATACAAGACATTGCCCAAACCTCTTTGTCTTTTTTCTTCAGAGTTTATTATTTGGATAATTAGTTGTGTTATATTTCTTCTTTTTTTAAAAAAAAAAACAACGAATCACCGTGAGGTACAATTACAGACTTACAAACTTTCGAGCTTACATTTTAGTCATACAATGATCGAGTAACCATCCCTCCACCTGTGCCCATTCTCCACCACCAATGGTTCCAGTATCCCTCCCACCACCTCCACCCCCACCCCCACCTCTGGGGCAGGCAGATTCCTTTTTGCTCTCTTTCTCTCCTTTTAGGGTGTTGTGGTTTGCAATACAGGCAATAAGTGACCATCATATTTGGTCTATAGTCTACCTTCAGTGCACATCTCCCATCCCGAGCAGGCCCTCCAAGCACCCTTTATTTGGTGGTCCCTTTTCTATCTCAGCTGCCTTTTCCCCCAGCATGTGATGCTGGCTTCCAAGGTGTGGGGCAATTTTCCTGGTACTTATCTCTACTGTCCTTGGGTGTTAGTCTCCCATTCTGTTACTTTATACTCCACAAATGAGTACAGTCCTTCTATGTCTGTCCCTCTCTTTCTGAATCATTTCACTTAGCACAATACTCTCCATGTTGATCCACCTATATGCAAATTTCATGACTTCATCTTTTCTATCAGCTGCATAGTATTCCACTGTGTAGACGTACCAAAGTTTCTTGAACCAGTCGTCTGTTCTCAGCACCCGAACCTTTCCCTGGTCTCTCCAGACAGCCTTCTGACTGACCCAGGAGTCCTGCTCCCAGCCCTGCGCAGGTGGAGTGGACAGGACCATCGTGCCCCGTGGACTACGTTGGGGCTCACGAGGGGTATGTGCGTGGGAAGGAGTGCCACAGAGCATGCACTGCTCCTCGGGGAACAGCCCACACATTTGGGGAGGTGGCTGGGCCCCTGCTGGCTGGGGCGGGCGGCACAGAGGGTCGAGCACCAGGCCAGACCATGGGATCGTTGTCCCACTGGGGAGGGCAGACCTGGGGGGACAGAAACCCCCTATCGGGGGCCAGGGCCACGCATGGGGGCGCCTCTTCCCGTGGTCTAAGCGTGTCCTTTCCCCAGCGTCCTCAGCACCCCCTGCCAGCAGCAGGCAAGCCAGCACCAGCCCCGAGCGGCCCCTGGACACGCAGGGCTCCCCCCATCCTCCTGCCCCGAGTAAACCCTGAAGACACACGGGATGAGGGGCTAAGCCAGCTCCCGGTCCCAGCGCCAGCCTGGCCCACGTTCTGGAAGACCCCCAATCTGTAGTCTCAGCTGCCTGGACACACCCCAGGGGAAAAGCTCTGCTGTGCCGCCCAGGAGTTCCCACCAGAACCGGAGCTGCGGCTGCCTCGTCCACGGCACCCCAGAACCAGGACGCTCTGGGTGTCCCTGCTCCCCAGGCCAGGCTGTGTGTGGTGGGGCAGCCCACAGCCCCCTGGGCAGGCCTCTCCCATGGTAAGCAGGACCTCCAGGGGGCCACAGGGACTGAAGGGAGCCAGTAGGGACCGGCCTTGCCGTCCCAAACCCTTCACTGCGCCTCAGTGTCAGTGGCCCCAGCTCGGTGTCCTGGGAAGATGGACCTGGCTCCAGGTCACTCCTAGGCCTGCTCTGGGACACTCCTGGGCTCAGCCTCTCTGGAAGGGTTGGTGACACTGCTTTTCTTCTTTTTTTCTTTTTGGGTCACACCCAGCGATGCTCAGGGGTTGCTCCTGGCTCTGCACTGAGGAATTACTCCTGGCAGTGCTCAGGGGACCATATGGGATGGCAGAGATCGAATCCAGGTCGGCTGTGTGTAAGGCAAACACCCTGTCCGCTGTGCTATCACTCCGGCCCGACACTGGGTTTTTATAGTGGACGTAGAAACATGTACCGTCTCCATCTCCTGCCCCCATGGTCCCCGCCCCAACTCCCTCCAGCCGCCCTGGAAACCAGCCCGCAGCACCCCTCCCCTCGCCCCCCCCTCCTGCTCCCCTCAGATCCGCCCGCCATCAGGCAGCAGGAGGGGCGCTGCTCCGGGATTCCACCCCCTCCCCAGCCAGGGACACTCAGGGGTGGCTGCGCTGGGCTCTGGACCCCTCGGCCCTCCACGAGCCCCCTCAAGGAAGATGTACTCTTGCGTTTCTAACCAATGTCTCAGGGAAATAATTGGATGTCACTACTCCAACATTACATTACGACTTCCCTACAGGTCCTGGAGGAAGGGGAAATGAGTTACGGTGAGCAAACCAAGCTAAATACAGTTAGTAATTGAAAAAGTGGCCAAGGAAATCAGGAGGGGAAAAGCAAGCAAGTCAGGCCTAAACGGATTATCAATCACTTCCTTTTAGGGCTAGCTCTGCGGCAACTTAATCAATTGCTATTGCTTCCCCAACTCAATAAGGAAACTGATACTGTGGGGAAGGAGGAGGGGGAGGAGGGGGATAAGATGTTTTCCGTTACATTCTTGACGGAAACCAGACAATGTCCCCCCGCATTCGATTTCAGCCCAGCTCCAAGTTTATCAGCATGAAAGAAATTTACAAGCAACAGAAAACTCCGATAATGTGCTCCCATTATATCTCAGGGTGTAACTGTCCAAGGCCTGATCTCCAGCGCCCCGGGGACACGGGGCCTGACAGTCCGGGCAGGGGCTGGGAGGTGGCTCTGAGGGCAGGGGGTGGGCTTTGCAGGATGGAGCACTGAGAGGAGAGGCTCCAGCCCTACCCCCAGCCCCCAGGGCGCACCTGGGAAGCAAACCAACAAAGTCCTAACAGAAAGGGGCCAGAGGGTTCCTGGTGGGGCTCAGGGAGGACCTTCCAGGCCCCAGTTCCCAGGCATCCACGGAGGACAAACGCCACCTTCTTCTCATCAGCAAGCACCTGCCGTGTGGCGGCTACTGTGGTCACAGAGCACAGAACCTGCTCTCAATTCTACCGGGCACTCAGGGACTGGACTGGGCGGGCTGTGACCTCAGGTCATTGTCACAGAACACGGGTAGGAGAGGGGGAGAGCATGTGTGGTGCTGAGAGAGACCCTGGAGGTGGAGGGACGCGCTGAGAGAGTGCTCAAATAGTGCACTGGAGACAGCCCTAATGTCCATAGCTGGGAAGCCCCCTGAGCTTGGCTGGTGAGTGCCTCGCAGAAGTCCCTGGGGTGGAGGAGAAGGTCGCCCCCTGCAGGCGGATCCCTGATAGTGGCTGCCCTCACCAGGGATTCATGCACAGGAGCTGCTGCTGGAGTGTGTATGCATGTGTGTATACATGTGTGTGTGTGCGCGCGCATGTGTGCTTGTCTGTGTATGTGCGCATGCATGGGCATGCGTGTAGAGTGCATATGAGTGTGCGTGCTTGTATCTGTGCGTGTGTACATGCATATGCATGCATGTGCATGCGTGTGCATGTGTGTGCATGCATGTTTGTGTGTGTGCATGTGTGCGTGTGTATATGTAGGTGTGGGTGTGTGTAGGAAGCAGAGCCAGAGTGGCCTTGAGGTGAACCATCAGAGAACGTTGGATGTGTGGGTGATTGGGACCTCTACCGACAGCCGGACCCCTTACAACCTTCAAATATGCACAAGAGGCAAATATGCATCTACCTGTCTCCAGTGTCCGCAGGCAAGCGGCCCCATCGTAGGGTGTGAGGCCCTGAGTTCAATCCCCGGTATTGCAACACGAACACCAAATGCCCCCCTCTCTCTCCGAGTTCACACGAGAGGCACCAGTTTCCACGCACCCACACGAGGGGCGAGACCCTATGCATAAGCAGCACCCAGGGAAGAAGCCACAGAGCAACCCCAGGCCCCTGGGGAGCCGCGGAGGCCAGGGGCTCTTGATTCAAGGATGAAAGTGGCACAGCACAGGGGAAGGGCTGGGGGACAGTGATGGCCAGGGCCCGGGGCTGTGAGTCGCACCTGGGTTCAGCTCTGGCAGTGACCCTGGCAGTGACCCTGAGGACAAATTCCTTAAGCCTGTTTCATCATTTGAAAAAACAGGCATGGTCATAGCAAGACCACAGGGGGTCAGCGGGGAAGAAGCCATGGGACAAGGTGAGGGCCAGGTCCGGGAAGCTTCCTGCTGTGTGAGCTGGTGGCAGCAGGGTCCCGGCTGCAGGGCACTGTAGCACTGTCGTCCAGTTGTTCATCGATTTGCTTGAGCAGGCACCAGTAACGTCTCCATTATGAGACTTGTTGTTACTGTTTTTGCATATCAAATATGTCACAGGTAGCTAGCTGGGCTCTCCAAGAGGGACGGAGGAATCGAACCCAGGTCAGCCGCATGCAAGACAAACGTCCTACCAGCTGTGCTAGCGCTCCAGTCCCAGCTGCAAGGCAGGGGTACAATATTCACTCCCTCATGATGGCTGGAGGAACCCGTTGGGATGGGAGATGCATGCCGAAAGTAGGAAATGGACCAAACACAATGACCTCTCAGTGTCTGTGTTGCAAGCCATAATGCCGAAAAGTAGAGAGAGAGTATGGGGAATATTGTCTGCCATAGAGGCAGTGGGAGGGTGGGAAAGGGGGGGTATACCGGGGATACTGGTGGTGGGGAATGTGCACTAGTGGAGGGATGGGTGTTTGATCATTGTATGAGTGTAACCCAAATATGAAAGCTTGTAACTATCTCACAGTGATTCAATAAAATTAAAAAAAAATTCACTCCCTCATACTCGTACTTTCCAATATGTGGATGGCAGGAAATGGTACCTCTGGGCCCTTCCCGGCAGGGAGCACACACATGCTGGCCCCTGGCTGAGGAGGTTGGGGCTGGGGGCACCGTCTCGAGACCCCATCTCCAGTCCCCTCCCCATCTGCCCCTGAGAGTGGCTCCTGGCACTGCGGCTGGCCTGGTCCTCGATGGAACAGAGGGTGACTTTGCCAGCAACAAGGCACTTGAGTAATGCTCCATAAAAGTACGAATTTACTCTGAGAGCACCAAGTCTAATTACCTCACCAAGACTCTCTGCATTTTTAAGAACCTATTTTTTTCCCCCTCCTTAAACTCTTGATCATAAGGACTCTTGTTAGCAATACTCCACATCGTTCTTGGCCCCCCGGTTGCCGTGGCAACCAAGCAGTGTTTACCAGCCTTTCCAAGCTGGTACATCTCTATTAGCACCCGGATCCCAGGAGAAGCAGGAAGCAGTGCAGAGGTTTTAAAGAGCATTAATCCCCTTAAGCTTTGCAAACCTCTCTAGTTAGGGAGCCCAAAAAGGGGAGGGAGCGGGTCGTCTCCGCCATTTTCAGGTCCCTGCTAGGATCCGTTAAGCCTCCGTGAAACGCCAGATGGAAAGAACTTTATCTCCCTGGAGCTTCACTCTAAATGTCTTCTCCTCTTGAAAAAGACAAACTTGTGGGCTTCACAGGGAAAGTTTGCTGCCCATCCATCAGAGAGGGGCGCTCTGTGCCGGCCACGCTGCTCTCTCCTGATAAACACAGACTTTCAAGCGTCCTTATCTCTCGGCCAGAAGGAGGCTCGGCCACAAAGGGCCCACGGGCCAGACACCCTCCTCCCGGCCCCTCCGTGATGAGAACCCACAGATGATCCCCAGCCAAGATAGATTCCCAGCGTATTTCAAAAAGCCGAGCGCGGAAAGCGGCCCCCTCTGGCCCGGCTCAGCCTCTCTGAGAAGGGTGTTTTAAGTCTGCGCCAGAGTGGAAATGGGGAAGGAGAGAGAAGAAAGGGCTTCTTCACATCACTCAGGAGCAGTTCAAGGTCTCCATCCCCCTCCTACCCGATAAATGTCTCTTTCATCCCCAACCTAGAAAACCAAGCCCCGGCCAGGGCTCCAGGAAGCCGCATGGCTAGATTCCGACGTACGGACATTCATCCAGGCTTCCCCACCAGCTTTTAAAAGGGGCCGTTTGAGCTGGCTGAGCCGTGGCTCTGCCCACGGCCTGTAGGTCAGTCAGTGCTTGGGGTCCAGCTCAGCCATGGTGGGGGTAGGGCACTGAAGGGAGTGGCCTTGGGGTGGTGGCTTTCTGGCTGGAGAAGACCAAGTGAGCATCCCCCCAAGGCCACTTCCGAACCTACTAACCATCCCCAGTGACTCTCAGAGATGCTCAAAATTCTTTCTGAAGAAGCGGGGTCGGGGGGTAGGAGCTCAGGGGTCACTCCTGGGGATGCCGGAGGGACCACAGGGGACTGGGATGGAAGCTGGGCCTGCTGCAGGCAAAATGCCCGGGCTGTGGGGCCCTCTCTTCAGAGCCCACCCATTTCTTAAGGACAGCGCTTAAGCCATTCGGATCCCTCTTCTTCTGTCGGCGGATGAGCTTACTCAAGCGAAAACGACTCAGCCCCAGACTACTCCAGCACTCCAGGCAGACGGTTCTCTAACAAGCCTGACAGACCCTCGGGGCCCGGGAGCCGCATGAGCAACGGCTTCCTGATACTCGCTCCCGCCCCTGTTCTTGAAAAGTGCTTGGGCTGCCGCACGGGAAGACGGAATCGGAGCTGGGAAAGGTGAGCCTCTTTCTCAGCTCCTGAGCCAATACGTGACAAAACCGCCAAGTCACCTCCCAAGACCAGCGGGACTGGACTGGAACCCCCTCACCCCCATTCTCCACGCCCCACCACCCCCTCGGCCCCCGTGCGTCTTGCATGGTTTCAGCAAGCGAAGGGTAGAAGCACCCGAGGCAGAGGGTTTGGGGTGGGGGGGCGGCAGCAGGTGCCTGGTGCTGGTCGGGCTCGGGCAGAGACACGAGAGCAGCAGGAGGCCCAGCTGGGGCCCTGGCCGCCCCGCACGGGATCAGGCTCCACAGGCCAATACACATGACCCCGAACTGGGGCCGCTCAGAGAGCGACTCCGCCCTGGCCGGTGGGTCCTGGGTAACGTGGGGGGCAGTGCGTGGAGGACAGATTTAGTGGGGACCCTCTCCTCCAGACACAGCCTGCCTGCAGGGAGCAGGACATCCTCTCTGCTGCGGCTGGGCTAGAGGGTCCGAAACGCCTATGGCCTTCCTCCCCTTTCTTTTTTTCTTTCTTTATTTTTTCGGGTCATACCCAGCGACACACAGGGGTGTCTCCTGGCTCTGCACTCAGGAATTACCCCTGACGGTGCTCAGGGGACCATATGGGATGCTGGGAATCGAACCCGGGTCAGCTGCGTGCAAGGCAAACGCCCACCCGCTGTGCTATCGCTCCAGCCCCCCATTCCTCCCCTTTCTTAAAGCAAAAACAACAGAACCAACCACTCGAATGCCCCTGGAGATGGTTCTTTCTCTTTGTTCTTTTGGCTTTTATTTGGGGGTTCACATCCGGCAATGCTCATGGGTTCTTCCTGGCTCTGCACTCAAGAATTACTCCTGGTGGTGCTCAGGGGACCTTATGGGATTCCGGGGATCGAACCCGGGTCAGCCGCTTGCAAGGCAAACGCCCTACCCGCTGTGCTATTGCCCTGCCCCCAGGGAGATGGCATTCTCTGAGAGAACAGGAAATGACCCCTAGTTCCCCGAAGACTGCAATTCCCCCAGCCATCTGCCCGTGCCCCTCACACCTGGGGTAAATGGGTACCAAGGAAGTGGCCGCTGCCCTGGAGGGGGCATAGGGCCCTGTCTAGGAGCGCCTGGGGGGTGGGTAGCAGGTAGCACTCCTCTCCAGCTGCTCTTTCTACCCACTTTCCAAGTCAGCGGTGCCCCATCAGTGGACACACAGCTCCTGTGTTCTCGTCTGTGATCCCTTTTGGTTCTCTCTTTCGGGGTCTCCCAAGTAAGGGGCCAAGTGGTTGTTGGGGAGGCACAAACCTGTCTGTGCACCCCGGACCTGTGTGTATGTGTGTCGCTGTGTATGTGTGTTCGTATCTGTGTGCTTGTGTGTTTTCTGCATATATGTGTGTGTCTGTGTATGTGTGTATGTTTGTGTATGTGTTTCGTGTGTGTGTACTCAGGGGTCCAGGCCTTCTGCTTCCGGTCACATCACCCCTCCCCACTCGACCCTCGGCTGGACACGGATTTCCAGTCCCAGTGGTCAGTCCTCCTGCCCTCCCCGCAGGGGGTACGCCGCAGGGCCCGAGGCTGTGGTTGGTGGGATTCTCTAGCCCCGGGAGCGTCCAGGAGCACTGTTCTCAGTGGGCAAACGAGCTGAGCCAGAAGTCAAGGTGCCGCCAGCCCAGTAAAACCGAACCCTGTCCACTCAGGCTCAGCCTCCGGAAGGCGCTTTCTATCTGCGGCCCTCCCCAGGAAGTGGGCTTCTCCCGTGTCCTGCACGCGGTACAGACCCTCCACTTCCTGTGGGGCTGGAAGGCAGCCACGGTGTGAGCACTGCCCCTGACCACCCCCACCCAGCCCCTCGAATAAACTAACAAGTCCTTCCCCAGAACCACCAGCGGGCTCTCAGCAACTGAAGCTACTCTCCCTTTCACTAGGAGCATCCATTTCACTCTAGCTTGACCCCTTCACTGCCTCAGCTCTCGCCCTGACGGAGCAGAAAAACGGCTCCTGAAACACCCTGAGAGCATAGGCCATGTGGACGCACCTAGTTTGGCCTGGCCATTGCACACACACCATACACTGGACTTCATCAGGAGGAAGATACAGGGATTTTTTTTGGGGGGGGGGTTTGTTTCAGGCCACACCTGGCGGTGCTCAGAGCTTACACCTGGCTCTGTGCTCAGGGATCACTCCTGGCGGGCTCAGGGGAGGATACGGGGTGGCGGGGATTGAACCCGTGTGGGCCCCGTGCCAGGCAAGTGCCATAGCCCCTGAACTACAGTTCTGCCCCCCGGGAGATGAGGGATTTGTGTATGTGTAGTCGTGTCCGGATGTTCTTGTGGGCAGTCTTCCTGATCCTGCTCAGAGTTTCCGAGGAGAAGAAACATTTCCACCCTGGACTGAGAATTTCCAGCCCTGTGAGATGGGAGATGGCGGTGGGAGAAGCAGGCGGCCCGGGGCAGGGCTCAGGGCGCCTGGCGGGTGAGTGTGAGGCTGTGAGCCATCCCCAGAGTTGCACGTGGGGGCTGTGTGAGGTCAGGGCGGCACTGCCGTGTGAGGGTCTCTGATGACAGCCAGGTTATATGTGAGCACTCTGGCCCACACCATGGCGGTCGCTGGCCAGCTGTGTCCACCTGTGCCGGAAGACCATGACACCAAGTGGGGACCAGGGGCCAGAGAGAAAGAGCAGTGACTGGCCGGGTCTGACCCTCAGCACCCCCCGGAGCCCCCTGAACCCCGCCGGGAGTGATCCCTGATCCCTCTGAGTGCAGAGTCAGAAGCAACCCCTGAGCATCACGGAAACAAAAGCCCCGAGTGTGGGCCCACCCCCCTCCCCTCGCCCTGAGTACCGCGGCCAAGTCAGCAACCGCAGCACGGGGCCCCAGGGAGAAAAATAAACGCAGGACAGAGAACTTGGGCTTCTGCCAAACGTGTGGCTCTTCTGCCCCCCAAATTCTTTTTTGGAGGAGAAAAGGTGAAAAGAGGTTAAGAGAGAAAGAGGAGGGAGAGAAAGAGGGAGTGTGTGAGTGAGAGAGAGGGAGAGAGGTAGGGGACAGATTGAGGGGGGGAGAGAGAGAGTGAGAGAGAGAGAGAAAGAGAGAGAGGGAGGGAGGGAGACATGGTGTTCTTTTCCTATGACCCAAAAAACTCCAAACCTTGCTATTTTAAACAATGAGCCGCACAGTGTGTGAGGAACAGCTTGCGCAGAGCTGAAGCCGGCATTATTTACCCAGGTTTCCTAGACTCACTCAACTTTTACTGCTTAAGCACTTTTGCAAGCAGCGAGAAGACAGAGTGTGCAAGGCCCAGCTGCGTCCGTCTCAGGGAGTCGGTACCTGCCAGGCTCCGGATGGTGGCCCCGGGTGGCCCCGTGGAGGCCGGCCTGAGCGCCCCCCCAGCCCGCCGCAGCCCCTGCCTTCAGTGCCAGCTGATGCCACCAGATCCGGCTCATTTGAAAACCGCCATGGGAGTGATGGCTGGAGGGATCGCCTGGGATGGTAGGTGCGTGCCGAAAGCAGACGATGGGCCACGCGTGATGGCCGCTTACTACCGGGACTGCAAACCATAACACCCAAAAGGAGAGCGAGTAAGAGGCAAGGTGCCTGCCACCGAGGCAGGAGGTGGGAAGGGGTGGGGCTGGGGGGGAGGGGTACTGGGAACACTGGGGGTGGAGAATGGGCACTGGTTGGAGGGGGTACTCGAACATTGTTTGACTGAAACGCAATCATGAAAGTCTGTAAGTCTGTAATTGCACCTCGCAGTGACTCGTTAAAATAAAATCAAACATAAATAAATAAAAATAAATGAGTAAAAACTGCCCTATTGAGAGGACAGGGCCCGAATGAGAGGACAGCCGGGAAGGCTGCCTGACATGCGGCCGACCTGCCCTCGATCCCTGGAATCCCGACAGGAGGGACCCCGGAGCACAGAGCCAGGAGCAACCCCTGAGTACTGCCGGTTGTGACCCAAAACCTGAAAGAAAAAAATAAATGGTAGAAAACAAGTGCTGTGAGCCCCCTCTCTCTGCCTGCGCGGATCCACGTCCGAGTGACATTCGTCGGTGGCATTTATTCCCAATCCCCGTGGAGATTTCTCCTAATTGGCTCCGAGAAGACCATGTTTCCAGACAGGGGGCGGGGTGAGGAGAGCAGGCAGGCGCCGGCTCCCGCCTCGCTCAAACTGCCACCTCTGCACCAGACAGTTCCAGGCCGGTCCAAGGTCCCACCCCACCCGCCAAGGGGCGTCTCCAAACCTCTTCCCGATGCGCTCTGCTCGGTGGAGAGGTATTTCAACTTTAGCATCGGCGAAAATGCCTTTGTCGATTGCAAAGGGGTGAACCCCCTCAAAGAAAGATGTGTTCGGGAGCACAGGTATAGGAGCCTATCCAGCAGCCTGGTGGCCTCTGGGCTCGAGCCCCAGTCTTCTTGCCACACTGGCTATGTGACCTTGTCCCAGAGACCTGACCTCTCTGAGGCCCTCTCAGTCATCAGGTCAGTGGAATGGGTGGGTGGCAGATAACTCTGATGCTTCCTCAGTGTCCAATAATAATTATTACCATTTAGCTACTCAATTAAAAAAGTCAGTCATACATCTCTAAGTTTCTCGTCGTGGGTTTTTTTTTTTTTTTTTTTTTTGCTTTTGGACCACTTCCAGCCATCCAACGGTACTCAGGGCTTACTCGTGGCTCTACTGAGATCACTCCTCTCAGGGTCTGGGGGACCATAGAGGATGCTGGGGATCGAGACCAGTTGACCACGTGCCAGGCACACGCCCTCCTGGCTGTGCTATGACTCCGGCCCCTTGTTATTTATTTATTTTCCCCCTAAGGTGCCATTTGCAGTGACTGATGAAATATGTCAATTATGAGGAAACATGACCAATGAAATATGATTGGTTTTTTGGTTTTGTTTTGGGGCCACACCGAGCTATGCTCAGGACTCTCCTGATGGTAATTTCGGGGGGTTGCCAGGGATGGAGCCCAGGCTGGGCATGAGCCAGGCCGCACCTGCTGTATGAGCCTGGTGAGACACGAACCGGCTGAGCATGCCCTGGCTGACGGCCTGTCCAGTTGTACTAAGCAGAAGGGAACGAAATGGCTGGGGGCGGGGGAGGTTGGGGCGCACTCAAGCTTTGGGAGGGACAAAGCTTTGGAGGGACGGAAGCACCTTGCTGGGCCCATGGCGGGTTTCACAGCAGAGGTGAGGGGAGGCCGACAGGGAGGGCAGGACAGGACAGTAGAGGTGGTGAAGGGAGACAGAACAGGGCAGGTGGGCGGGAGTCCTGCATTTTCCCTCCACCCAGGAGTGAGGCCCGGGGCCCTGCTTCATGCAGCCACGCCCCCCCGCCCCCCAACCCCCGTGCCAGAGAGGCCAGCACAGGGCCCCGAGGTGTGGTGGGACCAGCCCACCAGTGCTCAGTCTGAGACCCTTCTCCCGAGGCGGGGCCGCGGCCTGGCGTGAAGGTCAGCCTGGGCTCGGCTCTCTGCGGACCACACAGGGCTGTTGCCATACACGGGTTCCTGTGGGAGGTGATTCTTTCATCCTGGTAGGGGTCCAAGGGGAAAACCCCCAAAACTCTCGGAGTGCAGCCTGGGGACAGGACCTGCTGAGGTGTGAGATCTCGTTCTGTTTCTGTTTGTTCTTTTTTTTCTTTTGGGGTCATACCCGGCAATGCACAGGGGTTACTCCTGGCTCTACAATCAGGAATTACTCCTGGCGGTGCTCGGGGGACCATATGGGATGCTGGGAATCGAACCCGGGTTGGCCATGTGCAAGGCAAACGCCCTACCCGCTGTGCTATCGCTCCAGCCCCTCCTTCTGTTTCCAGCACAAGCAAACCCCTGGTGTGCCCCCCACCCCCACCCCCGCACCCCCCCAGCACTGCAGCAGGCGGCAGGCAGCCCTGGGAATGACCCCCCAACACCTCCAGCCGGGGGAGGGGCAGCTACAGAAAGACCATCACCCCACCGTGCATGCGCTGCTTCTTGTCTCTCTGGGGTCAGGGGTCCTGGACTGGCCGTGAGGAGCCCCAGGCAGGTCAGCCGGACGCTGGAGGCCGGGTCCCGGAGCTGAGTGGGGCTGGAGGGGGGGGGGCCTTCTCCCTCCCTGCCCCCCACACCAACGGATCCGGTCCTTCTGTTTACAGCTCGCCACACCACAAATCTTTATTTCCTGTCACCCACTGGCCTGAGCTGTCCCCACTCCCTGTTTCTCCCAGACAAGTTAATAAGACGGAAGGCTCCCTAGAGGCTGGGGCCGGCGAACATTATCACTTGGAAGCAAGGCAGAAATCCTGACACATCGGAAACGACTCCAAGCCTATTAATTACCCTTTCTTCTTTGGCAGATCTTTTGAAAGAAAGCTTGACAAATTGAAAGGACGGCGAGCCCTGCCTCTCCGCCCCAATTAAGCCCCACTCCCAGCCCAATAATGCCAATATGATTTTTCTGCTTTTTCAGAAGCCCGATTCACCTGTCAGCGCTGCACCCACCTAAGAGCTTCGGGGTTTGGGGGCGCAAAAAGGGGGGAGCCCCTGCAGACAAGGGGAGCCTTTGGCATCTAGGAGATCCAGAGAGTAGGACAAAGCCGGATGCCGTCAGGAGGAAGCGGGCAGGGCCTGCCTGCACGGCCGGGCCCTGCACAGTGACCCCACGGGCATCTGGACAGTCACAGCAGGGGCAGCAAAGAGCAGCTGGGGTCCCTGTGGGAGCAGAAGCAAGGAGCCTCTGATGCTTGCGTACAGATTTCCCCTGGAACGCAGGATGAACCCCCCCAAAGAGAAATACAGGGTGAGTTTCAATGCTAGGAAAATGGACTTGTTGGGGCTGGAGAGCTAGGACAGCGGGTAGGTTTCTCGCTTGGCGAGCGACCAACCCAAGTTCGATCCCCCGCATCCCGTATGGTTCCACTGAGCCTCCCCAGGATGGAGCCCAGAGCCCGAGTAAGGCCTGAGCAACACTGGATGTTGCCCCCCACCCCACCCCGCCCCCACACACAAAGAAACCACACGACCAGACAAAACCCAAGAAAAATGGACTTCTTTAGGGAACAACTAAGCCGCCTTCCAGATTTATCATCTGACAAGCTGTCTTCACGTTTCAGGTAATATACCGGAAAAGGGGTGTGTGTGAGGGGGAGGAGGGGGCGCATTTTATTCTGCTCCTGGCCCGGTCATAGTGTCCGGACAGTGCCTGGCTCATGGCACATGCCCATCGCACAGCTGCTGGGCTAGTTCAGGGGTCTGCCAGGGACCGCCGCGGCCGTGAGGAAACTGAGTCAGGAGGACCCATGCTGTGCAGGAGGACACCCTGCTCTCACAGTCGCCCCTGCAGGGCGCTCACTGCCATGTCCCTCCCTCAGGCGGGCACCATGAGATCCCCAGAGACGCTTCCTGGGCCACCCGGCATCTCCAAGAGGAGTCCCACGGGGATTTTCAAAGCGAGCCACGGATTCTCCTCCTGAAGCACATCCCTTCCACCAAAGCCGTCGTCTCCGGCTGCACAGCAGCGCCAGCCCCAGGACACAGTCTGCCCTGACCTGTGCCACCGCGCCTCTCCGTCAGCCCAGCCCCTCTGTCCCTCGCCCAGGCCCCTCAGCCGCCCAGCCCTGGCCAGAGAACCTTCGGCTCGGATGCCCTGTGGCTCCCCTGCGTCCTGCCCACACCCGACAGCCCAGGGATCTTCGTGGAGAAGGAATCTGCCTTCTGCTTTCTTGCTTCCTTCTCCTCTGGCTCCTGCCCCAAATGCCACACCCTGCGCACGGCCCTGCATGAGCCAGGCTCCACCGCCTTCCCACTCGGTTCTGGTCCTCACCCCAGGCCCTCTCAGGGCCTTCGTGATGTCTTTCCCACCCGTCAGCACCTCCTGGTTCCCAGGCTAACTCTGTGAACAGAGCCTTGGCCACTCACCCGCGCCCCCAGATGAATGTCTTCACAACATCTCTCAGCACCGGGGCACTGGGCCAGGATCAGCCTCTCTCAACGGCGTGGGTACCGCTCTGCCAGGGTGAGTCCGAGGAAGCTCACAGGAAACAGGCGGTGGGACCAGCACCAGGCGGACCCCAGCCCCACACATCGCTGACTTAGGGGTGGGAGCGACAATCAAGCAGGTAGGGTGTTTGTTTGCCTTGCATGCCGCCGACCCAGGTTGGATCCCATATGGTCCCCCGAGCACTGCCAGGAGTAACCCCTGAGCAAGTTGGGTGTGACCCAAAAAGCAAAACAAACAAAATTAAAAAACAAAAATGGACAACAACAACAACAAAACCATATCACTGACTTTAAGCTGGACTCAAGCACAGCCCGGCCATCCTGGCAACTGGGAGCGGCCTTGGGCACATTGCCAGGCAGGTGTCCCCAGCCCCAGGGGGCCTTCGGGATTGACAGCCTGGGCTGGACAGAGGCAAGGCCACCCACGGGGGCTGCGCTCTCCGGAGCACTCCCATCGTGCCTCATTTTCAACTCAAAATCTTTAAGCCATTACCCGGGAAATCATCATTAAATCATTTGTTCCTTTTTATTAGTGTCGCTGTAATTAAAGAGAATCATATTTCTGAAATCTTGGGCTGCACTTATCAAAACCCACCCTCCAACCAATCAATTAGTATTACAATAACCGCATTTCCCCGGCCGCCCGCCGTTATTAGCATTTTGATTGAATGTCTGTTGAAAAGTGACTGGTAACAGAAGATTGTGTTCAGAAAGTAATGTTTCTTTATTCGTTACCACCCAACCTTGTCTGGTTGTCTCCATTCGACTCAAAAGAGACAAGACAGTTCCCCACAGCAAGTCATTTTGGTGGCGGGTTAGACTCCCAGGGGTGTGTGATAAATCGGGCCGGCTCCACGCAGGGGGCCTCCCCCAGCTGTGACCCCGGCAGGTGCGCCTCGGCTGCCAGAGTCCTCCGGGGCTGCCGCGGATCCCTTCTGGGTCCCTTCCCCAGCCCAGCTGGAGGGACAACAGGCCCCGCGCTTCACACATGCCATCCCATGGGGCTCCGATGCAAGCAGGCCTGAGCTCTGGGCAAGGGAGGGGGGAGGAGGGGCTGGGGTGGAGGGGGGGGCCACTGGCAGTCCTGTAGCCCATCAGTCCCAGGCCACACCCCCTTCTCTGCCAGGCTCATGGGAAACCTGCTCTTCCAACATAATAAGTTCCCGGTCGTCATCATCATGATAAAAGCATCAGTCAGTAAAAAGATGGGTTAACACGCTCCATTATGGCGAGAGAATGGCTGTCTTTCTCCACGTCACAGGAATTCAAGACAAGAGTTCATTAAATCCCCGGATTAGAATTCAAACGGCCTGCTAGTTCAGACAGCTCTATTTACTGATGCCCCCCCACCCCCCGCCCCAGCCCACCCTACCCCCACCCCACACGGACGCCTTCTGTGGATAAGCAGAGATGAACGTGTATCTCCAGATACAAGAAGGCAGGCGAGTAAGGGAGAAGCGTCCACCCTGGGCCTTCCCTTTGACCCGTGCAAGGCGGAGGCCAGAGCCCAGTGACAAGAGAACGGACAGCTCTGAGAGTCATCAACAGGGCAGGGCGGGAGACGGGGGCAGGGGCGCCCGAAGGTCAGGCAGGAAACAGGCTTCAGACTGGCACGGAGGAAGGGGCAATGCCAGCCAGCCGTCATCTGCGAGCTGAGCCAGTCGTCAGCCCACAGGCAGAGACGCAGCCTCACCTTCATTGCGGTGATCCCTGACCCCGCACACCAAACCTCCCATCCCCCGCCACCCACATTCCACTCACAGTCCACTGAGCAACAAGGAGGGGCCCCAGACCAAGCTTCACTCCTGCCCATAAAATACAGAAAATCACCGTAGCACTGTCGTCCCGTTGTTCATCGATTTGCTTGGGTGGGCACCAGTAACGTCTCCATTGTGAGACTTGTTGTTACTGTTTTTGGCATCTCGAATACGCCACGGGGAATATGCCATGAGGGTGGGATGCTCTCGGTAGCTTGCTGGGCTCTCGCAAAAACTAATAAAAACCAAGGCAGCCTTGATCCCCTGAGAGTCCCTCTTTCTCCCCCACCCCTCCCCACACACTCAACTCCTGTTTTCCCCTAGTCACCAGCCAAGATTCTATACTAGTGTCAGTAGCAATTTCATTTTTTAACTGCTCTTATCAAGGATTTAAGAAGCAAGATAAGAGCAGCACAGTAAATCATCATAAGGGAGTGCCGTGTGAGACGGAGTGCTGCACACATCAAAACAGTTAACCAGTCGGGAAAGGCGCGGCCTTGGGAAGCAAAGTAAGTTGGGAGCTTTTGTCTGCCAGAGCGGGCGGGCAGAGGCCACGCTAAAGAGGAAGACCACCCCCCAGAGGTTCCCACTCCCTCTGGTAATGGCCTTGGCCAGTTTGCCGGGAATTGCATGAACAGTCCAATTTCCATTTTTACAACGGGATGTTTTTAGAAGGCGTATGCATTGTCAAACCATTACACACACTTAACTGCAGGCTTTCACCGGAGTCATCCGACCTGCACGCGTGTGCTGCTAATATCACTGCTTTATTATTTATCAAGTCAATTTCTCCATGAAATGACTAATAACATTGCCAGCTGCTCGCCTCCACCTGCCCGGGCAGTGGGACCACGTGTGGCCCTTACCCTCCACATGATGCCAAAAAATCCTATTAAAAAAAAAAAAAAAAAGGAAAAAAAGGCAAAGAGGAAATGGACCCAGGAGGTGCCCCTTAGGAGACAAATCACTCAGCAGAAGCTCTGCAAGACCCAGGGCGAGTTAACACTGCTAATTGATAAGCCAGGGTGCAAGTCTCTCTGACCAAGGAATTTTAATTAGTCTCGAACAAAGGACCACAGACCTGAAAGTAAAACAGACACAGGGCCCCCTTCCCAATTCTGACCCTTTGATTCCAGCATGGCCTTTCTGGTTTGGTTTTGTTTGGGACCACACACACGATGGTGCTCAGAGCTTACTCCTGGCTCTCTGTTCAGGGACCACTCCTGGTGGGGATCATTTTCAAATGCTCTTATGCTGGGTGCTGGGGATCGAAGCCAGGTCAGCCGCATGCATGGCAAGAGCCCTACCTGCTGTACTTTCTCTCCAGCCCCGCAGCGTGGTTTTTTTTTTGTTTGTTTTTTAAAAAGACATCAACCAAGTGCCACATGCGATTCTGCGGTACCTCCCTCCCCACAGCCATGATGCAACTCCAGAAGCATCATTAGGATGCTCTTTATTCTAACTTTTTTTTTTATTCTAACTTTTTAATGTATGCTCAATACACGAAAACTTGCAATAAATGAAAACATGCAATTAGATGATCTCCCATCTGCCAAGGAATGATTCAGTTGTCCGTTACAAGCTAACGTTCTAAAAATACATAAAGGGAAATTATTAGGTATTGTTGACACATATTTTCTGTTGTGAAACAGGATGAGTAGTATGGGCAAAATACAAAACTTCTTTTGTAAATGGGAACCATTCTTAAAAAAAAAAAAGTAAGTCAGCATGGGGAGGGAGCAAATTAAACCATAATTTTCAGACTATGTTCTCTTATTGTCACTCAGAAGAATTGCCAGGTGTTTCCAGAGTAGTTTATACATAAATACACTAGCTGAATCAGGAAATCTTGCCAGGGCAAATGAATCAATTTAATTAAAAGAAAACGTAAGATGCCAAGCCTGTGCACTTGGAAGGGAGGAGATGGAGAAGGGAGTTTCTGGAGCACACACTTTGCTCAGAGTCAAGTGCAGGAGCATTTGGGGAGCACCCTCTGAGGAGCACCATCTGAGGAGCACTGTCCGCACCCTGCCGGCCTCTCAGGGACTGGCAGTGGGCGGGGCAGTAGCAGGACCGGCTTTTTAAAAATCAAACCCACACTTTCCATCTCTCCTCCTCCTCAGCTAGGACACCACGCCACCTCTGCTCATCGAAGGAGGCCCGTGAGTCTGCCAGGCAGTTGTTTCCTTCTGAGGGGCTGGAAGAGCAGAGGTGTTTTGGAACGATCTCCCGCGCTCTCCTTGAGCACTCTGCAGGGAACACCTGTCGCTCTGACTCACCCACTCCAGCACGGCCTCTGCTACAGGAGAGACAGGAGGGGCGGGGCGGGGCGGGGCGGGGCGGGGCGGGGCGGGGTGGGGGAGGGATGCTCGGCAAAGAAGCCGAGAAGGACGGGGTCGCAGGAGCCTCTGTCCTCCATCACAGAAGCCGGGCCTTCCTTTCCCACGCGATTCAGACACATTGCAGGCCACGAGAGAGGACCTGGGGCCGGGGGGTGGGCGGGAGCAACGGGGACAGCGAGAACTCGAATAACAGCGCTCAACAGGGTCACCGGGAACTGTGACGTGCCCGGAGGAAAATGACAAGGTGTTCCGGACAGACCTCGGCTGGAGCTAACTCAGCCTGGGGGCGCCTGGGGGGGGGGGCTTCCCCAAGGAAAGCACCAGGTGAGGGGGAGTGGGCCAGGGAACAGCTTGTGTGGGCTGGCCAAGGAGACCCCGGGCCACAGGGTAGCCGCAGAGAGCGGGCAGAACAGACCGGCCAACATTCAGCCCTTCCACACCTGTGGACCAGAACGCCCGCTGTCCCACACAGCACGGATGCACGGCTGTGGCGAGGGCCGCGGGCCCGTGGCTGCCCGCCACTGCGCTAGGCCTCCTCCTCACGGCGACGGGAAGTCAGCCAAGAACTGGGCAGAACCGGCACGATGCAACAGTCGTCATTAGCGCCACCTGCTCCCCGCACGGCCGCCCAGCCCCTAGTGTGGGCCCCGAGGAAAAGGCTCTCTCCCTGCTGCCCAGACACAGCCGAGGAGCAGAGGCCTGGGCGGTGCTGTGGGCTGGGTGGGGTTTGTCAAGTCGGAGGGGTCCTTCGAGACCACCGGAGCCAGAGGTTCCCACCCAGCTGTGTTTGCCGGGGAGACTGGCGTCGGGAGGGGCATGCTCATTGTCTCAGTGGGGAGCTACCCGCTTTGCTTCGCTTCCTGGCCATGGGGAAGGTGTCCCGCGGCCCGGGGACGCTGTCCATGAGAACCCACAGGTGATGGTTACCCACGCTGGGTGGGGCGACGGCTGCGGGAGCCCAGGCCCCTGACGTGACAACTCCTGGTTGTCTGAGGCTGGTCTCGGGCTGACCTGGCTCCAGGGAGGCCACAGGCTTCCCAGAGGAATTTTCCGAGGGGACCCAAAGGAAAGACGTGGGCAGCCTCGGGGCCACTCCCTCTCCGGCCGGCCCAGGCAGCCGAGCAACCCCAGGGCCACGGCGCTATTCACAGTCCTCTGCTACGCAGGGGTGCCCGCCAGCCCCCACAGGGGCACGTGGCAGCCGGGTGGGAGGCGGGAGGGGGGCGGGGGCAGGGGAGAGACACTTGAGACAGGACGCCTGCCGCGTCCGTGTCTATTCTGGGTGCAGGATGGATGATGTCACCTCCCGTGGCAGTGGAAAGCCACGGCATGAATCATCCCCGGGCCGACTGGCCTCTGAGATCATAAATATCGGGCACCGAGTCCTTCGCCGCGGTGCTGGCTCTGCCCGGGAGGCCGGAGCGCAAGCGCCAGTGCGGAAACGCCCAGGGAGAAAGAGGCGCTCTCCATCCCCGTCTCGTCCGCAGACCCGGCGGCACGCTGAGGAAGCCGGGCAGAAGCGGCCGCACCCGGGCTGCTGGGAGCCCAGGAGGGCTGGGCGGCTCCCTCTGGCACTGCCCACGCCAGGAGCTGCCCACCCTAACCCCCGGACACCCCAAGTGCCATGCCGCCCCCGCCCCTGACCCACTTCCTCTGCGGCACCTGTGGCTGTGCTCACTCTGCCCCCTGGTCACGTTCACTCTGTGCAGAAACACGTGAGGACATGTGTCCCTGCCTGGAAGGGTTTCTGGGGCCACCTAAGAAAGCCAGGCGTCCACTCAGCCAGCTTGGACACTCCGTGCTGTCTTGTGGTGCCTTCCTTATTAACGCACCCCAGGGCGGAAGTCGGGCAGGTGGGTAAGGCAGGTCTGCACTGCCACACCCAGTGTCCGTCTCTCACTTCCTCCCCCCTCTCCTCACTCTCCCTTCTCACTCTCTCTCTCTCTCTTTCCTCTCTGTCTCTTTGTCTCTCTCTCTCTCTTCTCTGTCGTCTGTCTCTCTGTCTCTGTCTCTCTCATCTTTGGGCCACACCCAGCAGTGCTCAGGGCCTATCCTGTCTCTGTGCTCAGGGATCACCCCTGGCTGGGCTCGGGGGGACCATATGAGGTGCTGGGGATAGAAGCAGGGTAGGCCACGTGCAAAGTGAGGGTTTTAACCCTTGTATTCCCTCCGGCCCCGAGTTTCCCTCTTTCTTGCTTTGTCCCGAGCGTGCAAATGTGCACACAGTCATTCTCACTTTCCGAGCAGCTGAGCTGGACAGGCTGGCTGGACACGCAGGCACAGTGAGCCGAATCCTGATCGCCCTTCAGTGCACTGGCTGCTCCTCGGCTTAGGAAGAACCGACCGAACCTGAAGGCTCCCGAGTTAGAGGTGACCCCTAGGAGTCCACTGGGGGCTCCCACCAAGCTACCTTTACTAGCCTGGGGTCCATGTCAGCGTTGGGCTTGGGCAGGTATCCAGATGGGGACTTGGGGGTGTCTCCAGTCGGTGAAAGGCCTTTTGTCTTCTTGTCCTGGGGCATCAATGAGGAGGGGCACGGGTGGAACAGCCATGTCCACCCCTGGCCAGCAGGCCCTGGCCAGGAGGCAGGTGGGCCCGACTAGTGGCAAGAGTAGGGGAACTTACGCCAACAAAGCTCCCCTCTCGCTGCTGGCTCTCACGGGTTCCAGGAGAAAATCTGGCCTCACCCTTCTCTGTGCCCCCAGAAGTACCAGGGACACTCGGCTGACAGCGCCACCACGCCCCTCATTGCTCCCCACAGAGCCCCCATGGTCTGTTCGCTCCTCTGGGCTTTTCCCAAGCTGGGTGATCCTGCCCCGAGGGGCGCTGGCATAATCAGAGGGCGGTGGCGCAAAAAGAGGAAGGGTGCTTTTTGTGGGTGCTCTTCCTGGGGTCGCCGAGGGAGGCTGGCTCTAGAAGGGGGAGGAAGGCCAGGTAAGCCTGCGAAGCTCTATGAGGCCACCGTCAGACTGGATCTGCCCACGCTGGTCTGACCTCATCTGACCTGGCTCACAGCTGCAAAGGCCTGGCGTGACAGAAAGGGAACGCTTCCTCCAGGCCCTACCCTTCATCCCGCATGCGAGGCAGGAAGTACAGTAGCTGTTCTTCCTTCATCCCACATGCGAGGCAGGAAGTACGGTAGCTGTTCCAATGCTGATGAGGACGGAGGGAGCCCGACAGTCTCTTTAGGGGGTGCAAAGCCTTGTGGAGGCTGCAGGGAAGAGGCTCTTCAGCCTCACAGGCCTGAGAGCTAATGACAGCCCCACCTCACAGATAAGGGCACTGCAAACAGGGTCAGGCGGCCCCCAAAGATGGGCCGGGGGCTTGCCCCCTGCCCTGTGTCGAGAGCCCTGAGCCCTCGCCCAGATGTCACCCAGATCTCGGGGAAGCTTCATCAGATGCAACTTTTTTTTTTTTTTTTTTTTTTTTTTTACTTTTAAGCGGTGAATAACGTGGCGTTCAGCGAAGGGTTCTGGAGAAGGACCCCACGTGTTTATCAGCCACAACTCGAGTTACCAAAATGGTCCTTTTAGGGGTTTTTTTGTTTGGGGTAGGCATACCCATTGGGGCTCAAGGCTTACTCCTTTCTCTGCACTCAGGGATCAATCCTGGTGAGATGGGGGACAGTATGGGACGGCGGGGATTGAATCTGCACCAGCTACATGCAAGGCAAGTGCCTTCCCTCCTGTACTACCGCTCGGGGCCCAACTTTTTTCTGTTAAAATGACACTGACAATTAAAATGTCGTGGCCCGTCTCCCGGTTCTGACCTCTCCCTTCTCTGGACTGGGATGGACATCAGGCTTCCCTTCGGACGGGGCCATCTCTGCTCTATTCAGAGCACACTGCCAGGGAGGAGCAGAAACTAAGAAGAACCCCCGTCTATCTATCCAACTGTTTATGGAGAGAAAAAGACAGAGGCGACTTAAGGCAAGAGATTCCTGACTGCGCAGATCCACGGCTTGGTGCTCAGGAAAGCCCTGGTCCCCTCTTCTGGCAGGATGGAAAACCCGGATAGGGCAGGGCCCCACCTCAGCCAATCAAGTGCCAAGTCCACAACAAGAACCTGTTTAGAGACGTCTCTACCAATGCCAGGCTAGAAGTTAGGCAACTCCTGTGCTGGGGTGCCAGGCTGGGCTGAATTCTTTAAAAAACAATCTCCCATGAATACACCACTACGTCTACAACTCAAAGTGGTTGGGATGCCTGTTAAAAACTTAAATATCTGGGGGCTGGAGCAATAACACAGCGGGTAGGCGTTTGCCTTGCATGCAGCCGACCTGGGTTCGATTCCCAGCATCCCATATGGTCCCCTGAGCACCGCCATGGGTAATTCCTGAGTGCAGAGCCAGGAGTAACCCCTGTGCATTGCCAGGTGTGACCCAAAAAGAAAAAAAAAAACTTAAAAAAACCTTAAATATCTGATTGGGTAATATATATAGTACCAAAACAAAAAATCTCTCTGGGGCCAGAGCGATAGTGTAGTGGGTAGGGCGTTTGCCTTGCACGCAGTAGACCTGGGTTCAATCCCTGGCAGCCCGAGCACCACCAGGGGTAATTCCTGAGTGCAGAGCCAGGAGTAACCCCTGAGCATCGCTGGGTGTGACCCAAAAAGAAAAAATCTCCAAAGATGAGTGAGCCTGGGGCTGGAGTGATAGCACAGTGGGTAGGGCGTTTGCCTTACACGCGGCCGACCTGGGTTCGATTCCCAGCATCCCATATGGTCCCCTGAGCACCGCCAGGAGTAATTCCTAAGTGCATGAGCCAGGAGTAACTCCTGAGCATCACCGGTGTGACCCCAAAAAAAAAAGAAAATCTCAAAAGATGAGTGAGCCTTGCAAGCCACCTCATTCTCTTCCCCGAAAACAAATGTCGTCTTTTTTGTGTGTAGGCCTGTCAGCTTCTGGGAGTCTCAGCTGGCACCACGGGTACACCCCACCTGGAGACGGGGGTATGCATCCAGCTGCACAGGGGGTTGGGGCTGTCCCAGGGCCCCGGGTCCCCGAGGGAGGCAGCGGCCCCCAGCTTCTCGGGAAAGGGGATGCTTTGTCTGAGTCCCCCTTCTCTGCAGGCCCAACGGAGATCTCAGCATGCCAGGGGAGCCAGAGCCTGGCCTCTCTGGGGGAACAGGCGCCAACAAAGGCCTCATTGTCCTGCGGACAAAAACCATTTCAGGGTCACGGTGGGGCGGGGTATTGTGTGTGCCCAAAGTGGCTGCCCCGGCCCACTCCCTTTCTGCTTCCACGGGCTGCAGCCAGGAGGGCAGGCAGGAAGGGCAGTGAGCTCACCACCCATTTCCATGCCAGCGCTCTTTATTCCGCAGGAAAGAAGCCGGAGGTTCCTCCTGGAGCTGAAGGAGGCACAGAGCATCCCTGGAGCCCAACGGGCCCTGGTGTCACGGGGCCCCTCAGCAAGTGCCGCCCCCCCTCCCCCGCTCCCAGGCCCTCTTGGGGAGGTGAGGGCTTTGCCTGACTCCCAGCTCACAAAGGGAAGAAAGCAGGGGGGTGGGGACAGGAACCGGGCCAGGCGGTGGCCGCCGGGAGGACTCACATCCCTCAGGGACAGTGCCGGGATGGGCAGGCTCTTCCAGAATTCGGTGATGGCTCGGGGGAAACGGAAAGCCCGAGTCTCACTTCCCCTGTTGGAAATGAGATTAAGGGCTGGGATCGATGCTGCCCGGTATCCGAGGGAATCGTCCGTGGCCTCCATGCTGTGGTCTCACACTCGCACCCCCTCCAACCCTGCCCTTTGCGGGGGGCATGTCTGCATCCATTCCTAGTGGTGTTTATTTAATGAGAGAATGAGATGTGCAGACAGCCCTGGGGGCTGGTCTCTGGAAGCTGGTTCAGGGAAGGGCTCCCACTGCCCCCTCCCAGGCGGTGAAGGCCATGCGGGGAGGTCCTGAGAGAAGCCCGTGGGTGGGTAGGCCTGGGGGCGAGCAAGGTCTGCATGACCTCCAGGCAGAGCCCAGCAAGGAGCGATCTGGGGAAGGCTTCCTTTCCCGGTGGTCATGCCCAGGCCCCTTACACAGTGGTGGCTGCAGGCACCCAACGGTGGCTGGAGCTTGGTGGCAGGAGACGGGCCGAGGAAGCGAGTCCAGCTATGGAGATACTTCCCAGCACCCCCAAGGGCCTCATGGTGTCTCATGGCCGGCCGCCCGCCCTCTCCCACGTTTTTCTGCCCATCCCGGGGCCGGGAGGTGGCCCCAGCAAGTCATCTCTCTGCCTTCTGACCTTTCTCCTTAGGGGTCTGCTTCATCACCATCCTCCTTCAAACAGGGTCCCTGATGGTCATGGTCCATCCCAGTAGGGATCTGGCCTCCATACCCATCAGGACCAGCTACTGGCTGACGGGTTTAGTGACTCACCCCTCCCTACCCCCTCTTGCGCCCGCAGAACCCAGGACTGGAATTGCGCTTCGTCGGCCACCAGTGTGGGATGGGGACGCCGACACAGGCGTGAGGGGTGGGGAGGCTGGACGCTGACCAGGGCAGGCGCTCTGCACGGCACCCGCCCTGGGTCACGGGGTCACGAGTGCCACGGGCGCCATCTGGGACTGCAAACCACATCCTGCTCCGCTCCCACCAGTGAGAGGCAGCCTCCGTCCAAGGCACACTGTCCCTCCCACAAGCCCCATTCACGGGTGGGGAGGCCGGGCCTCCCCAGCTGACCTCTCCAGAACTCCAGACTCTCATTAGGGGGAAGAAACCACACAAGCATCGGCTCTGCCAGCCCACCCTGAGCTGGAGAGCACGCCTGCCCAGCGTTTTACTTCTTTTCTGCTTTTGTGAAACTCTTTTTATTTCTTAAACACCCGTTCCGCCCGGCCCCACTTTGGGCGGGGGGGTTGTGGGGGGAAACCAGGCCCCAGTAAGCGAATAATTACAGCGCGGGTCTCCGTCATCGGGGCGGGCATGAAAGAGTCCGCCCGGGCTTCAGAGGCTGATTTCAAAAGTGAGCGTCTGGCAGGTAGTCAGGACATTAAGGGCTGCTTTTCCTCCTCGGAGAAGCATTATCTTCTGTCGGAGGCTTCGGCTACATCTTACTGGCACCGTTTTCATAAATAAACTGATTATGTAAATTACAGAGGCCTTCAACTTCAGCCAGCTGCTGGGGGAGGGGGTGTGCGGTGGGTCTGGGGTACAGGGGCGAAGCCAGAGGCCAGGTTCAGGCCTGCCGGCTGGAGGTGAGCCTGGAGGAAGGGCCTGGGAGCAGAAGGCAGAACCCTGGGAAAGAACTCTGTGTGTGTGTGTGTGTGTGTGTGTGTGTGTGTAGTGCGGGAGGGTGACACTGCTTGCAATGGACCCCAGAACCCTGGGAAAGAAGTGTGTGTGTGTGTGTGTGTGTGTGTGTGTGTGTGTGTGGTGCGGGAGGGTGACACTGCTTGCAATGGACCCCAGAACCCTGGGAAAGAAGTGTGTGTGTGTGTGTGTGTGTGTGTGGTGGGGGAGGGTGACACTGCTGGTGATGGATCCCAGGGCACGGAGAGCCCTGCAGTCTCAGAGCTGTGTGTGTGGCCCCCCCTTGCCCCCGCCCCTCCATCTCAGAAATTAACTTGCGTTTAATGAGAGGGTTAACAGGAGAGTTTTCGCCTGGGAGGGTCTTTATTTTCCTCTCAGCGGTTCCTGCTCCTTGGCCTTGGCCAATGTTCCGGAGCAAACAGGCCTGCTGAGTAATGGAGGCCCCAGGGAGCGGACGGCTGCCTCCCGGCCTCCAGAAACCAGCACCTCCCCAGGCCGTCCCATCAGCTTCAAAGACACCCCACTCGGCCCCCACGGGGCCCTGACCACCCAGCTCTCCCCAGATGGCCAGCTGCAGAGGGCCCTGCAGAGCCGGGTCATGAACCAGAGCCCGGGGTTGGTGGGGAGGGACAGTAGAGGCGGCCCCGGCGTGACACACTTGGTGGATGGGGGGGGGGGTCCCCTCTCCCACCAGGAGGGACGTGAGGTGGGTCTCAGTCTGGGCCCATGTGCACATCAGGCCAGCTCGCAGGGCCCTGCTGGGAGTGAGGAGTGGGGGCTCCGCCCCCCCAGCTTCCCGCCAGCCAGAGTGAGTCTCCCGCCTCCCTGCCCACCCACAGCCCCCTACCCCAGGGTCAATGCCTAACACTGAATTCAAGGCTGTATCATGGGGGTGTTGCAAAGAGAGGAGCAACACGCTTTCCTCCCATAATTAAGCCCTCTGGTGACCAGGCCGTCAGACTTCTCAGACCACCTGCACTCCCCACCATGCACAAGGTTTGGGGAGCAGAAGATGGGGCTTCTGGGCTGGAAGGTTGCCCTTCTCTTGCCCCTGGACCTAGGCATCCCACCCAAGGCCTGGGACTGAGGTGACATCGGGAGCCTCCCCGAGTTCCAGTGCCAGGACGGGAGGTGCAGATGTGTAGATAACCACCCCCCCACCCCCCAGTCCTTAAGAGTCACTGACCCTCTGGTTCAAAGCTCCAGACGGGTTCTGGCTCCGTTGAGCCGGGGTGCGCACCCTCAGCTTTCTGCAGGAAAGGCAGCTGCAGACGCAGGCCAAAGCACTTGTGGGAGGTATTGGGGTGCTCAGAAAGGGGGGGCACCCTTTTTGCGACTGACATGGTCTTGTTAGCAATGCCTGGTGTGTGGCCCTGGAGGTCCCCCGGGGCGGGGGCAGTCCCCAGATTCCGGCCCTCTGAGGGCTTCCCCCGGGCCAGCCTCAGGGGACTCTGCGTTCCAGGAACCAAGGTCCATGAGGCGCTCACCCTGGCCAGGACAGCAAGTTGGCTTCTCCCGTCCCCACTCTTGAGGGCCACGTGAGCCCATCCGCACTCCGCACCCCCAGCTGCCTGCTGCCAGCGTGTTGCCATCTCGGGAAGCTGCCATGGCTAATGGCTGGACGGAGAGGAGGAGCACACGTCGAACGTGTTCTCCCTTGAACACCCCCCAGCGCTCCTGGCTACTCATCCATGCCAGCGTCTGTGCCTTCTGGGGACACGGGGTATCTCTGCGCCTGTGTGAGTTGGGGGCTCCAGACCTGGGACCGCCCCCCCAGAGGTGGCGGGGGCATGGGGAAGGGCGCTCCTGAGATACTGTCTCCTGGTGCCGTGTTGGGAGAACACAGGGAACACGGGAAGGGAAGCTGGGGCTGGTGCTCCCGAACCACAGTGCTCAGAAAACTTTGGGCCTTGGGGCGGGGCTGGGCGTACCCCAAGGCTCCCGAACTCCCAGCTGAAACAGTCCCAGGACGAGCCTGCTGCCCAGGCTGCCCCAGGTCTGGGTCAGAGGTGTGAGAAGTGCCCTGGGAAAGCGGGTACTGTAGTAACAAGAGGGGCGGGCTGGGTCTCCTTGGGAAGGGAAGTGGAGGCAGGACCGGCTGGAGGGAAGAGGGGTCGGGTCCTCGCCTTCTGCTGCAAAAGCGCTTCCTGCGGGATCAGAGCGAGGCCAGTGGGAAGCTGAGGAGGGGGCAGGAAGGCGGGGGAGATGGACACGGGCTTCTGTGTCCTGTGCTCACGCATGAGCCAGGGCCGGGCCTGCCCGCCCCTTCCCCGGGGTCTGTGCTGCAGCCGTGGCAGGCTCGTCCATTTGGAAATCCTCCCCTCCCTGCCATGCTCGGAAGCGCTCGTGTCTCACCCCTGCTCCAGCACCGCAGGGGCCGCGGTTTGGAGGGTTGGCGGCGTGTGTGAGGGCCACAGCGCCCACCTACACACAGCACCCAGGGGAGCAGGCTTCTGAACCGGGTTGGGGTGCGGGGTGGGAGGGCCAGGGTCAGGCCGGGCTGCGGAGCTGGTCTGCGCTTCCTCCCCTGACCCCAGCAGGTGCCCCCACTGTCAGCGCCCGGCGGGCGGCCTGTGCTGGGCCCGTGTCTGTGCCGAATGCTCTGCTGTCCCTCCCTACAAAAGGGAAAATCTCGAAGATGTTCGAGATTCGTCCAATTTTCTGTCTGAAGCAACAATCTCAATGCATTCTTTCCTTTCTGCTCCCGGGGGCGGTGGGGAGGTGGGCACCGGACAGCAAGCCCGTCCGAGCTCTCAGAGAAGGGGCCACGGTGCCATCGTGCTCCGGCTTCAGGGACTAGGGACACAGCCTGCAGCCACCCAGCAGTCGCAGGCTCGCCCGGGGCGGAAGGCGTCTGGAGGAGAGAGAGGGGAGAAGTTCCCTGGCGCCTCCCGGGGGCTGTACCAGGAGCCGACATCTGAGTCTGCCTCCTGTGTCCTCCCAGTGGCCCGAGTCTCGTCCGGCCGGGGGAAGCTCGAGCACCGATCATAACTGAGCACGAGGGCCTTACCCACCCTGAAAAGAAACACTCCTTCCGGTTCCAGGACCTGGGGCCGCATATTTAGCCCCCAAAGGACACTTCTAACACAGCAGCACCCTGCAGAGGGTTCCGAGCCTGTAGGCCCGGGGGCCGTGCCACCCGCCTGGTTCCTGCGATTTGGTCTTTTAGTGACATGCCCAATCCCCAGACCACCCTGTGGGAAGGTACTGGTCTCGTGCCCATCTTACAGCCAGATAAACAGAGGCTCAAAGAAGCTCAGTGACTTTCCTGGAGTCGCCCCTGACTTCCTGGGGCAGCTGTGAGGTGTGGCGACTCCACGCCCATGGGTGGTGGTTGGGGAAGCGGTGGGCGGGTGTGGTGTGGAGGGGGACAGGATGGATGGTCACGTCACTGTCCTCTGCCTCTCGGCTGGGACACTGCGAGAGCAGCTCCAGCACAGGGCAGCTCGCCCCTCCTCCCTCTGCCGTCCCCGCCTCAGCCCCTCACTGTCTGCTCGCCCTCCTGGTTCCCTCCCAGCCAGGGCTCCTGCCACATTTCCATGCTCCAGAAGTGCAAGTGTCCGGCACACAGGGGATGGCGTCCGGCTTCTGCTCCGCCCCCTTCAGTGAGCCGCGGCTCCCTCTACAGCCCTCCCCTCCCCTCTCCCCACAAAAGACAGTCAGCGCGGGGTAACTGCTTCTAATCACAGGTGACAGCCAGAATGTAAACAACATGAGAAACATCGAGATGCAATCCCGGTGGCAAGGGAACAGGCTACCTCCCGCTCCTTCTCTCGAAACCCTGCTTCCTGCCACCCCCTTTCGGAAGCCCCCGCTCATCAGCGGCCCTCGAAGAGGAACCCCAGAAACCAGGGGCTTCCGGAAGCCAAGAGAAGGGAACACTAAGTCATAACCTCTGACTGCGCCCTTTGGGGACGATTTTCGAGATTCATCCGAGTTTCTATCAAAAGCAACAATTTCAATGCATTCTTTTCTTTTTGCTCCCGGGGGCGGCGGGGAGGTGGGCACTGGAGAGAGCCTTTGAGAAGCTGTTCAAAGCCAGTTATTCGCTCCTAAGGACAGGAGACACAAAACATTTTGGTTGGAGCTGGAGTGACAGTACAATGGGCGAGGCACTTGCCTTGCGCGTGGCTGACCCGAGTTCAATCCCTGATACCACAGAGGATCCCCGAGCCCCGTCGGGAGTGATCTCTGAGGGTAGAGCAGGAGGAAGCCCTGAGCACCACCGGGTGTGTCCCCTCCCCCAACAAAACCCACAACACACACACACACACACACACACACCAAAATAAGCACAAAACACTTCGGGCTTCCTTTGGAGGGTTCACACACCCCAGCTGAGAGACACCTTCTACACCGCAGGAGGAGAGAGAAGAAAGAAGGGCAGGTGTCCTGCGAGCCGTCCCAAGCAACCGCAGGCATTTCCAAGCCCGAGACCCTTGTGCCGGCAGAATAAAGCCCACCACACACCGTTGGTTCCCCTGCCATGCCCACCCCTTCCCGCTCTTCCGGTCAACAGTCCGCTCCTAAACCAGCACCCCCAAGGGAACTCGACCGAGTAACTGCGATGAATGATTTCCACTTGGATCCCCTTCGTGCTGAGGGCTAGCAAGGCCGAGGGAGGCGGGATTCCCTGGGAAGGACACCTGGGTGTGGACGCATCATTCCACGGGAACCGCCCAGCTGAACCCCTCCTAACAGTCGGGCAGCTCGACGGCGTGTGCCTGTAACTCCAGCCTCACTCTCAAACCGAGCGAGGGTCCGCTCTACCCGCCTGACGCTGGCACAGTCAGTGGGCCTGCGGGGCCGAAGGAGGGGAGGCCAGCACGGCCTTCACACTCGCGGCGTGGGCCTTACCTCTGTGCCTGTTGGTCGTCTTGTCAAACATCAGCATTGCGTCCTCCACCTGCAAAACAGAGAGGACAGCAGTTGCTTTAGGAATCAGGACCAAACACGGGAAACTGTCCACGTGGCTGCTGCAGTCGTGGCATCTGTGATGGAAGTTAGAGTTAGTTGCTCATTAAAAGGCCCTTGAAATTACAGACCACTGGGAAGCAAAGATTTGCCTGTTTCCATCTAGTAAAACTGATTAATGTGGTGTATTTTACTTTTTTTAATTTTCGTTGTTTGCTTTAAAAATCCGTGAGAGCGATAGTAGAGTGAATAGGGTGTTTGCCTTGCAAGTGGCTAACCCAGGTTCAATCCCTGGCATCCCATATGGTCCCCTGAGCACTACCGCCAGGAGTAATTCCTGAGTGCAGAGCCAGGAGTAACCCCTGACCATCGCTGGGTGTGACCCAAAAAGCGAAAAACAAACAAATCCATGCTCAGGGTCAGAGCGATAGTCAGCAAGTAAAGCGACTGCCTTGTACCCAGCCAACCCAGGTTTGATCCCTGGTTTCCCATATGGCCCACTGAGCTTGACCAAGAGACATTCCTGAATGTAGAGCCAGGAGTAAGCCCTGAGCATTGCAACAACAATAATAATAATAATAATAATAATAATAATAAATTTATGCCTGTTTTAATGTAATTTAAATCACATCACACAAAGAAGGTATCATCTCTTGTTCTTCTCTTCATGCATGTGACTTCATAATCATGCAAGCAATCATGCAAGCGTTCATCATGACCGCTTTTTTTTTTTTAACCCCAACTGCCCTCCATCCCTGTAATTCTTGTAAAACTGAAACTCTAGGGACCGAGTGATAGTACAGAGAGTAGAGCACTCGCCTTGCACACGGCTGACTGGGGTTTGAGCCCTATCACTCATAAGGTGCCCAGAGTCCACCAGAAGTGACCCCTGAGCTCAGAGCCAGGAGTAAGCCCTGAGCACTGCTGGCTGTGGCGCCCAAACCCAACTCAACCCCCCCAACTGATACTAGCACTGGAGGGAGAGTCCAGGGAGGAAGGCACAGCTGACCTCATTCCTTCCCAGCACTGAGCGGTCCCCTGAGCATCCCAGGAGCAACCTCTGAGCACAGAAGCAGCCCCCCGGCACTGTTGGACGTGACTATCCCTCCCCCAAACCTGAAACACCTCTCATTAAACAATAATAACTCCCTGTTACCCTCCTCTCCTCTGCCCCTGGCAATCATCATTTCCATTTTTCTGAGATTTGCTGAAGTCTAATGATTTCATATAAGCAGAATCACAAAGGAGCAGGCTTTTGATGACTAGCTTATTTCAGTTAGTGCAATATCCTCAAAGTTTGTTTTCATGTAACAAATGCCCTGTTTTCCCTTCTCTTTGGGGCTGAATTATATTCTGTTGTGCAGATACACCACGTTTGGCTTTACATTCACCCACCAATGGACACCGGGTGGGCTGATAATGCTGCTAGGAACGTGGGTGTAGAAGTATCTCCGAGTCCCTGCTCTCCCTATTCCTTTGGTGAAATAGAAGGGATTGTTAAATTACATGGTAATTCTATTTTTAATTTTATGAGGACTTGAAATAATGTTTTAAAATAGCAGCCTGTTCTATTTGCATCCCTACTGATAATGCACAAATGTTCCAAATTCTTGACATCCTGGATATATATATATATATATATATATATATATGTACAACTATGCGTACATATATGTGTATAATATATAATATATATAGACAGAGAGGTGGGGAAGAAAGAGAGAGAGCGCAATGGTTCATTTTAAAATCAGTCTTCCTAATGCGTATGTAGCATCATGAATACTATCTTCACAGCTGCATAATATTCAGGAAAAGAGAAGCTCTGGCTTACCCAATTACCCCTCTAATGGTTACTTATATTTAAATCTTCAGTCATTAACAGAGGCACCTTAGTAGCTTGATGGGTTTGAACCCCAAATGCCCGCTTTCAGGTGCTAGCCCCCCAGTCTCTGAGAATGCAAGCGCGTCCCGAGTCAGCCCCCAGCCGCCTTACAAGGACGCCACTGGAGGAGTCAGACCTGGCAGAGTCGAGTCCTCACAAGGAGAGGGAAGCTGGAGGCCTGCAGGACAGAGGGAGCCGGGGGAAGGCCAGAGAGAAGGCGGTTGCCTGCAGGCCCAGGAGGCCTCCCAAAGAAACCAGCCCTGCCAACACCTCCATCTGGGCCCCAGCCCGAGGGCCGGGAGCAGGGGCCTCCTGGGGTCTGCGTCACCCACCACCTGGGCTCCTTAGCCCAGACACCCAGGCAGCCTGTCTCCCTGCGTCGGAGCCACACCCCACCCCACTCCTGCGGTCCCTGCAACCTGGCTGCGTTTCCGACCAGAGCTGAGGGTCCACTCAAAGCCCCTGGAGCTGGCAAGGAAATGCCTGCCTGACTGCTTTTGGATCCCGCTCCCTTTCATTTACGATCTAATCCTTCATTTGCTCCACAAAATGCACCCTTGGTGCAGGTGGGAGCAGCCTGGTCTCTTGGTTTTCATTCTGGGCCCGAAGGGTGGGGGGGCAGTGAAAACACCCCAAGGCGCAGGACTGGCAGTGGTGGGTGTTGTCTGGGGAGTGGGTTTTCCTGCAAGCTCACTGTGGGACGCTGAGCTAAGTAAGCTGTGGGCTTTCCACGCCGCACCCCCCCACCCCTCCCTCCAGATCAGCCTTTCCCCTGGGACCGCACTGGGAGACACAATCAAACAAGACTGGAAATGCGGCCTCCAGACAAATCAAATCTATTTTTGAAAGATAATGGGAAGTGGGGGTGGGAAGAGCAAAGGCAGGGCAAGAATGGAAGGGGAAGGGGGCAGGGAAGGCGCTGGCCGCTTAAGAGTCCCCCCTGGAGCCTGGGCCCCCTCTGTTGCTAGGCAACTGAGCCGGAACAAACAGGCGCCCACGTTTTTTCCCCTTCTGGTCACCCTCTCTGGAGCTGGTCACTGGGGGGAACACAACGGGGCGAGGTGGCTGCCCTCCCGGGCACCAGGCGGATGGGAGGAGGGGAGCTAGTCCAGGGACAGCTGGGAAGCCCTCTCCCCAGGCAGACAGACACCTGCTGAGATGTCCACTCACACCCCCTCGATAGCATGCCAGCAAAACCACCACAAGACCAACTGGGTTGTTTGTACACAGAGCACTCAGGCCTGAGCACACGGCACCACGCGCTCAGACAGTGCCCGACAGGCCTTCTAGATCGGGGATGGGGGCGGTTGGGGGGGGGCGAGGCTGTGGGACGTCACGTAGGTAAGTGTGGCAGCTGCTTCACACCCATCTCCACATTTTCCAAGCTGCCCACCAAGGCCTTATTCTGAGCTACAAATGCCCAATGGTGAGAAAAACAGTCTCCCTTTCCGTGCCGGCCCTGTTTGGATACCGAAGCTCAGATCCCTTTTGGAAATAAATATTTTGAATCAAAGGGATATATTTTCAGCCCCGAGCCCCTCTGGACAGTGTGGAATGGGGCCCCCTCTTTCCCTGCTGAGGTCTGGATGTTCTCGGACGCCTCCTACAGTGAGAGCGGGAGCAGGGGGGCGGGGGGCGGGGGGGGGAGCCCTGCGGAGCAGCGCCCTCCCCTCGGAGGTCTGGTCCGACTGGCCATACAATGGGGCTTGCACAGACCTCCTGAATGGATCAAGTGGAGGGGAGAAAGAAAGATTCTATTAACACTTTACCCAAACAAAACATCTAAGAAGCGGCGATGAGAGGAAAGAAGAGAAAGAAAAGAAAAATCAATATGGATAAGTCCCGGTGCCGGGTGGGGGCGAGAAACTTTTCAGTGATTGCAAAACACTTATTAATTCAGAGAAGCCTTCAATGCGGTAGAAATCTGGCAGAACAACAAGAGCTGGAACTGGAAGAATCTGAATATACAAAGACTGAATAGAATAAAAAAAAAAAAAGAAAAAGAAAAAGAAAATCCCAGACTTCACATATGGGACTGTTTCTCACGGTTCTATGTGCATTAAACCAAGGCGGCCGCCAGTGGGGCGTCTCGGGCCTGAGCCGCGGCGGGCTACGGGGTTTTCAACCCCAGAGCCAGCCCACTGTAGCTCTGCCTGTCTGCGTGTCCGTGTGTCTGTCTGGCCCAGGGCAGGCACCTCGCAGTGCAGACCCCACGGCCTCCCGCCAGGCCTCACTGGCTGCTGGAAGAACCCAGCACTGGGAGCTGGATGGGAGAGTTTTTCTGGCGCTCCCCGCCCACGCCCTAGTCCCGCTCAGCACCCGTGTTTATTGTGCATGCTGGGTGCCCTCACCGAGCCCGGCAGATCTCTCTGTGCCAGGGCTGGGGGTACGCGGGGTCCGGGGACATCCCCAAGGAGGGAGGGCGGGGACGAGAGGATGCTTCGGGGATTAGAGAGGTCCGGCAGCTTTCCGGACCTGTGTGGTATGTGGGGAGAGCAGGCTTGGGCCGGGCCTCCCGGGCGCGCTGTCCCGTCCGGAAACTGAGGCCCCGAGGCACATCGCTGTGTCCCCACCCGGAGCCCTCAACAGGCGGCCCTGGCCTGGCCCGGCTCACACTGAGGGCCCACCCCAGGGAGGCGAGTTTTCTGCACGGCCCACACCCGAGCGCCGACACGGGGACCTCTGTGGCTCTCGGGGCCGGCCGGGCTTCCATCACCTCTCCCCCCCCCCCCCCGCCCCATCACAGCCCCCTGTGGGCTCGCTGCCCAGCCTCCCCCGCTGTCCCGGCAGGCTCCAGGACAATGCAAATGGGCTACTGGCCGGCCCAGCTGCCCCCGCTCTCCCCGTGCCTGAGCAGCCAGCCCCTCCAGGCCTGTCTCCTCTCGGGACGTGCTCAGTGCACCCCCAGGTCCCCCCTCCTGGGTCCCCTTCTCTCAGACGCTGACCCTGGGAGATCCTGATCCTAACGATAGGATGCGAGAGACCGAATTTCTGAGTGCCTGGATTCTGGATTCTTCCGGGCTGGTTCTTACCTTTCCCACCGAGAGAGAGCTCCAGCGCCAGCTAACAGGAACCGGGCAGGCTCGGCGCCATTAGCCCGTTCCATCTTGATTAGGAAATGCGACTGATGCTAACTTTATTCACCTTTGTGTGACACGTGTTTAGCGGGCACTCGCTGGTAGGCAAAGTACCAGGCTAAGAGTAAGGAAGAGGCACACGTCAAGGTGCGAGGCAGGGAGCGGTGGCTACATCAAGGGCCCTACCCCCCTGTCCTTGGCACTCCGCAGTTCCTCTCTCCAAAGAGGCAGAACCTAAGTGCTCGTGCCCATGCGTCTAGGCTGACGTTATCAGCGCGGAGGGAGGAAGTTGGAGCGCTAGTGCGTGTGCTGGGGAACCTCTGTCGGTTCTCACTCGCATCTCTGCTATCAGCGTGAGAGGAAAAGCCCCAGCCAGCCCACAGGAGGGCAGAGAAGGGGACCGTGGGATGGGGCTGGGGGGAGGGTGAAGTCTCTGCAAGTGGCCGGGCCGAGGTCAGGCTAGAAGGAGCGGAGCAACAGCTCAATCCCCAAACTTGTGAAGCCCACCCAAATCAGAACTCCCAGCAGATGCAAGCACAGAGAGACCCCGTGTGTTGTCTACACACCCCTGTGGTGTGAAGCAGCAATGCCCATGCAGCGCCAGTTTAAAAAAAAAATCCAAAGTGCTCTCAGTCTATCACAATGACACACACACCATCTCGAGAAATACGGGAGCGTGAGCCAAGGCCAAGAGAGGAAGGGGGTCAGGGGGGCATGGGCAGAGTGGGCAGGAGGGCAGCGGGTCACCTTCCCAGCCGCAGGAAGGTAGGAGGGTGTGTGTGTCGGGGCAAGGGGCGGGGGTGGGGAGTGCCAGCTCTGCCTCTCCCTGGTGGGCACGGATGGAGACCGAGATGGCAGAGGTGCCAGGAGGAACTGGCAACTGCGGCCTCCCTGAAGGAGCACCATGAAAATCGGCAATAATTAGTACTCAAGTCAGTGGGTGATGCCTCTCTAATCCTAATTCATTTAATGAAGTGCGTGAACCCTCTTTCTAATGAGTCAAAAGATTGATTGGGAGCCAGAGACTCTCGCTGGGTGACTTTAGATGGAGCCAGATGGCGGGGACCACATCCAGGGGTGAGCCTGTGACCAGTTCTGCTCGGGGCAAGTGGCCGCAGCCTCCTCCCTAGGAGGGGAGACTAAACACGCTTGTGTGGCGAGTGAGTTAGCTGGCCCAGAGCAGCCCCCCCACCCCCCGCCAGCTTCTGCGCCCCAAGAATACGGAAAGTAAATGAAGCCACGCCCATTTGAGGGTGCAAAAAACCTGTCCCCAGGAGAAGGGCTGGAGGGAAGCAGGAGGCAGGGGTGACCTGGTGCTGGAGGCAGCGTGGGCCCAAGCAAAGCAGGGGCAAGATCCAGGCTAATCCCTCCCCACTCAGGCAAAACACCTCCCTCTGTGAACAGGGGGCCCAGCTGGAAATAAAGTCCAGCATGCTGAAATGTGCTGCGGAGCCACAGCTGGGAGCACCCCATGTGCTCAGACTGAGCTGCATCCAGCAGAGATGCCCCCCACCTCAAGACAGATTCCCCCCCCCACACACACACACTCTCGCCTCCTATAGCAGGACCAGAGGCAGGAAGAGGCAGTTCAAAGGGGCCTTAAATGATCTGATCAGATAGAAGGAGGGCGAGGAAGGGGGCGGGGAGGGCGAAACCGCGCTCTTTAATTTCCCAGAACAAACGCCCCTGCACCTTGCTTCCCGCTCCCACAGGGGTGGGCAGCCTACGGGGGGCGGGGGATGACCCAGACGCCCTTTCTGTGACACCAGGGCGTGTGCCCCGCGTGGGTCCGGGGAAACTGGTCCGGGGGAACTGGCCTGTGGCCCGTAGCTCTGCCCTGCTCTTGCCAACGGCCAGCCGAGGGGATGCTCTCCAGCAGCAAGGCTCCTCACAGCTCCACAGGAAGAACGAGGGGGTGGGGGGGGCAGGCCGGCAACCCCCAGGAGTCCTCCCCGGAACCCAGACCAGTGCTTTCCACCCTCAGCTGCCCGAGAGAACTTCCCAGACTGTCCCAGGCTGTCCCAGACTGCCTGCCCGCTGTGGGGGCCTCAACCGAGGCGTGGGGGGGAGGACTGTGACGCCAGAGAGCAGCTGTGGTAGAGACCGTTTGTAGTGGGGCCACTCTCTCAGCTGGGCCTTCACCACGGCCTCTGTCATGGGGGTGCCCAAAGAGGAGGGGGGGTTGAGGATCTGGGTCCAGCAAGCAGAAGGGCTTCTGGCTGTTTCGTCCCCGCCAGATGCACTGGCACGAGCCACCTCGACAGGGCTCTCCCCCAGCCCCCCACACCCCAGTCCCCAGAGGGCCCAGACTGCACACAACTGAGCAAATCCCTTGAAACCAGTCTGTCTCTCCCACCACCCATTCTTTCAGGGCTCATCCCTTTAAGGAGATGAGCCACACACACACACACACACACACACACACACACACACACACACACACACACACACACACACACACACACACACACACACACACACACACACACACACACACACACACACACACACGCGCACAGGGCTGGCTCCTCGGGAGAGCTTTGGTGATGAGGGGCTCAGTGTTCCCCTCTTGGAACTCGCCCCTCCTTCACCCTGAGAAGCAGGTGCTGCTGGTGGGAGTCGGTGGAGACGCTCATTGTCTGTTTATACCAACACACATACATACTCGACCGCTGGGTAACATGAGAAACAATGTCCTTAGCTGCTCCTAAACTCTTTTACTCTTACAATAACTATATAGAAAGTAGAAGTGACTGAACCCCACATCTACATACAGCTGAGTGATCCAAAACTCTTCACAGAAGGTACTTGAGTTTCAGGATGGCAACAATGTTCCATCCAAAAACCAAGGGGGCTGGGGAGAGGGTACAGTGGGTAAGGCGTTTGTTTGCCTTGCACACCAGATCCCATTTGGCCCCGAGTCCTACCAGGAGTGATCCTTTGAGATCAGAGCCAGGAGTAAGCCCTGCGCACAGCGGGGTGGGGCTCAAAAAGCAAAATCCAAAACAAAGCTAAGAAAGGCTGGTCAAGCAGACACCCACAAGTATCCTACACAGAGAGGCCAACTGTCCCTAAGGCAGAGATGCTGCGTGTCCCCAAGGAGCTATCAGACTCGGCTAGAGAAACACATAGCCATGCCCACATGCACATGCACACACATCACACATGCACACACAGACAACACACGCCACATGGGCACACAAATACACAGAGGCATAGCACACACATATCACACGCAAACCTCTACACACGTACACACATCACACATAGACACCACATGCACACATCACACATGTGCACACATAAAGATACGGTGCATACACCACATGCAAACCTCCACACATGTGCATATATGCACATACACCACATATGCGACACTACATATGCACACAGTACCCACATACATATCACACGTGCCCATGTGCATGTACCACCACACACATGCACACACACCACTTGGCTAGGCAGAGCCACACCCAGGCTGTACACTGACCCGGTGCTCGTGGCCACCCCAAGGGGCCACGAAGAGGCCAGCACCTCCCTGTGGGAGCCATCCCAGGGGACCCCGCTCCAACCTGAGCAGGGGAAGCGAGCATGATTGGCCTGGGTGGGGGGCGGTGTGGAGGGCAAAGCCAACCTGGAGGATGGGGGTGGCGGGAGGAGGCCGTGGTGGGAGGGAGGTGGTGGGAGCGGGCCCCCCGTGCGCAGCCGGGCAGGGGCTGCTGAAGGAGAAGCAGTTGGTTCCTGCAGACCCGACAGCTGTCACACGGAAATGGCATTTGGCCTCACGGCCTCTCGCGCGCGGCGCCTTCGAGAGGTGGCGGCGGCGGCTGCGCTCTGGAGACCCAGTGCTGTAAACAGGGCGCGTGTGCGTGCATGTGTGTGTGCATGTGTGCGCAGGGACGGGGGCGTGACCTGGAGAGACAGGCTGGCTGCCTAATGCTCCCGTCCCCCTCCCCCACCCTGCAGCCTCTCCCCATCAGGCCTCACCTACCGTGAAAAAGGCTCCAACCTGCCAGCTCCGGAGGAGACAGGCAAATCATTAGTGGAGCACTGATGTGCCGTAACACTCTCCTGCATTCCCATTAAACAAATACTAAACTGCTAATTGCCAAAATAGATCTCCACCACTCTGACCGAACAGGGGAAGGGCTTATAATTACCAAGTGTGAAAATGCACAGCCTGTAAATAACCACCTCATCTGTCCTAATACGGGCTGAGATTGATGGGCATGAAATAAACATCAGGACCAAATGGAAAAAATCATCCCCATCTCCCGTGGCCAATGCAATTGTGGACGGTGACAAGCATCGCTGCAGCCCCTCGCCTAGGGAGGGGGCGGGGAGGAAGGAGGGGTGCGGACCTGAAACGTCCGCGTCCCAATCCCTTGGGCCACTGGCACAGCCCTGCAGCCTGGAGAGGAGGGTTAAGCGGTGCCTCGCGAAGGAGGGCCAGCCCGCACATGGCGAGGCAGCAGTCCTGGGCAGGGGGGAAGGTGCAGGACCCGGGGCTGGGGCTGCTGACACCCTCCGCCCTGCTCCCTCCCGCCAATAGAACTGGTGGGGAGGACGGAGGGCGAGAGGTGGCCAAGGTGACACCTGCATTCATTAACCGAGTATTTATGAAGGTTCTTCCATCCGCTCAGCACGGAGAACGGTTAGCAGGGGAGAGGCACAGAGAACCGGGGTTTGGAATGGCTGCGGGGAGGCTGGTCTCACAGCTCCGGAGCAGCCGTGCTCTGTGATTGTGCCCTCTGGACAGGGGGAAAGGACCAGCTGGAGTCCTGGGGTCGGGCTTGGGGGGTGGGGCGGGGGCAGGCCCCGTGCACCCAGCTGTCTGGGACAGAGGATCTCAGTGGGGTCTCCGCACTGAACCTCCAGTCTGCAGGTGAGAGAGGAGGTTCGTCGTGGCTTCAGGAGGGAGAAGTGACCCAGCGTTCACCTTCCCCGCTGCGGGCAGGAGGAACCCCTTCTCCAAGGCACCCCAGACCTCTTCCTGGTGCTTCAGACGTTCCCAGCATCTCTGTCCCCTCCGGGTCACGCTGCTCAGCTGAGTTCAGCAGCCGGAGTTCTCCTCAGCCAGGGACAGTTTTGTCCCGGAGGCAGCCTGCTGGGGCTTGGGGCAGGATGCGGTGTGGGAGTCAGTGCACGGGCCCCCTCCACCCCCAGAGCTGCTTTAGAGAGCCCTGATGGCACCTCAAGAAGCTCCCCGGGGTCTCTGAGAGCCAACCCTCTGAGCCCTGAGTCAAAGACTCAATTCGAAACCTCATCAGCGATCGCCACTCTGTTCGGCCACTCGGGCAGCTTGGATAGAAATTCCACATTGTTACTTTCAAATCCCCAAAAGATGTTTCAGAATGAAGTTCAAGCTCTGCCAACTGTGTGGGCACTGGGTAACGTCACTTTCTTTTTGTTCAGGGAGGATCCTAACGACTTTGCATTCTTCAGGACCAGAGTAATGGAGGAGTCCGGGCCTCGTGACTGCCAGAGGTGCACACTGGCTCTCAGTGACTTCGTGGCTCTGGGCAAAGCTGGCATGAGGAGCAAAAGGAGCCCAATAGGGTACTGGGAGGGGTCCCACGCGAACCTGACTCCCCCTTTTATACATGCACCAGCTTGGACAAGGCTCCCCGGGGAGGCTGCTGGGTTCCCTCATGTGGGGGGCTCCTGTCTGTCTCGCCCCAGCCTGGAGAGGCAGAGCTTATGAACACAGCATCTGGGCGAGCCTGGGGCCTGTGGGACACGACTGTCCTTTGCTCTTGCCCGGACGCAGCAGGCACAGCTCTCTGAATCCCCAGCGGGGAGGGCTGGATAATGGAGTAGCGGATGAACTATCGATCAACACAGATTCCAATTTAGTGAGATGCGTATGGATGGGGCGCCCCCGCCCCCCCCCCCCCGCCTCAGTAGCCTAGTTTTGTGTACCCTTCAGGAAGTCACGTGCAAGCATACCCCCTTTTAAGAAACCAGAGGAACCAATCACAGGACATCCTATGGCAGTACGTTCCTTGCAACAAAGAGCAGCAAGTGCCCAGCACCCGGAGCGGCTGGCCCTGGAGAGAGAACTGTGCTGACAACGGAAACCGGCCGTCTCGAAGACCAGCTCCATGCTGCACGATTCTATTTCTGAAGCACTCTCAAAATGACAAAATTACAGTGATGAAGAGCAGATTAGTGGTTGCCGGGGTGAGGCAGGGAGAGGGGTGTGACTATTATCCCGGGGCATTTCCTGGTGCTGATGGAACTGCTCCGGGTCCCGAGTGTGGCAATACGGCCACCAAGTCCAAAGACCTGTGCACACATGCGTACAAGCGAACCCCTTCATGCGCACACACATTCACACGTACATACACACATGTGCATGTGCACACACACACACATACACACACACACACACGCACACACTGGTGGTACATCCTCTTCCATTTTCTGGCCGCAACCACAGGTGCCAGCACCACGGGAAGCCGGGTGAAGGGGACACAAAAGCTCTTTGTACCATTTCCTGGGAGTCCTGCACCGGTTAGAAATAAAAATTTATAGTGATTTTAAAAACCACAAGGGGGCTCATTATTTCCGGAAACCCGTGACAGATCAGTTTATGATGCAAATAACGACGATGCCTTCATTTCTCCTGATGTGGATACGGTGGACCCACCCGAGCCAGGCCGGTGTGTGTGTGTGTGTGTGTGTGTGTGTGTGTGTGTGTGTGTGTGTGTGTGTGTGTGTGTGTGTGTGTGGCGGGGGGACGGCGGCGAGAAGGAGCCGTCCCTGATGCGTGCTGACGTGAGGCGCTGGCACACAGCCCTGTGTCACCAGCATCCACGCTCCTGGCTTCATCCCTCTCCCTGGTCCGGGGGGTATCTCACATACAGCTGGGATACACCCACAGTTGCTGCTAGAATAACAGGAAAGGGAACACCCGACAAGTCTCTCTGACTGGGTTTCAGAAGGGTCTTCCAGGATCAAGAAAATCCAGCTAAAACCGCAGATGGCTTGATGGCCTGAGCGCTAGCTTTGCATGGAGGCCTCAGTGGGACCCCCAATATGATCCCTAGAGCACTGCCAGCTATGTCCCACCCCCCCGCCCCCGTAATAAAGAAAGAACTCCAAATGGAACAGAGCCCCAAATCTAGTTGTTCACAATTTGTCTTTTCCAAAGCCATCAAGAAAACCCTCTCTTGGGGCTGGAGTAATGGCACAGCATGTAGGGCATTTACCTTGCACTCGCCAACCTGGGTTCGATTCCCAGCATCCCAAAGGGTCCCCTGAGCACCGCCAGGGGTAGTTCCTGGGTGCAGAGCCAGGAGTAACCCCTGTGCATTGCCGGGTGTGACCCAAAAACCAAAAAAAAAAAAAGAAAGAAAGAAAAAAGAAAACCTTCTCTTTTAATTTTTAAAACAGAGCTCCGAGAGTGTGAGGTATTTCAGACCAAACAAATTCTACTTATTAGTCCTTCCGAGAGGTGGACGTGTACTAAAATCATAATTGGAAGCTGGGATTTGAGGGAGCCTGGGGTGATCATGGGCAGAGTGAGTCGGTCAGGATACAGGAGCTGCAGCAAGCACACCGGACACTGGAGTGGTCCCTCGGGCTGGTTGGGGTGAGGTCACCCTAATGCCCGTTGGGTTGACCTGAGGACCCCACATTCCTTCTGCTGACCCCCCCAAGTTTGACGTCTTACTCAGGACTCAGAGCCCCCCCCCCCAACACCTCTGGAGCTGGTCCTCCAAGCTGCACGACTCCCGAACAAGGGAAGGAGGGAGAGGCAAAACCCTCGTCTTCTCTTAAAAAACTGAAACAACAACAAAAAGAACCAATTCAAGCTGCTTCAAGACCCGACAAGCACGTTTTTTTTTTCCCATTTATTTCTACATCAACACTCTGAAGGATAAAGATCTTTCTCATTTCAAGAGCTGTCAATTTGCTTTAGTGCCATGTTTTTCATCTGTTTGAGGTAAGGAGGAATTACAAAGCAGGCAAATAAAATAATGCACCGCAATCTAACATATTTTGGCAATTCAGATTTGGGACCAGGGAAAGAGGAAATTAAACAAGGCTGACAGGCCGCCCGGCACACCTGGGCCGCAGCCCCCGGCTGGCCCCACCAGCCCCTCCGCCAGCTAACTTCTGATGAAGTCCTCTGTGCCTTGCTGAAAACGGGACGAGTTGCTGCACCCTCATTCTTCACATCATTTATACATGTTGCACAACACATACAGTATTTTGCTTTCTGAAGCAGAAAAAGCTCTTAGCTGCTGGGAAACTGTCAGGTGCTGTTACTTTAAATACCCCTGTAAGACAGAGACCAGACACCCACCGGAGGGGACCTTCCTCTCCCCTCAGTCACTAACAGAGACCAAGGCCACCCCCATCCCAGGCTGGGAGAAACCCAAAACCCAGCCCCCAAGGAGCCTTGGAGTCTCTTACAGTGGGAAATAAAAATAAATAAAAGGAAGCTCCGCTCTTCCTGACAGGGATGCTGGAAGGTCTGAAGGCGAATTCCTTTCCATTTCTCTTTGTTTTTGATTAAATGGTCAGTTTTAAGAGGGCGGGGGAGATCCTCAGAGAATGGCAAGAATTTCTGGGGTCAAGCTGCCTGGGTTGGCCTCAGGTGCCGTGCGGTCAAGGGCTGACCGTGAGCATCACTGGTGAGCCCCAGGAACTGGCTGGAGGCCCCGAGAGCCCACGGATCTGCCCCTCTGCAAGCTGAAAGCAGAAGGCGCCCCTGCCCCGTTATAACCACCTCCCCCCAGTCCAAAAAGCAGGGGGAGCTGGGAGAGAGCCTGGCCATGGCCGCCCTCTGTGAAAGGCCCCTCACCGTGCCTGCTGCAGACTCGGGGGTGACCCAGGGCCTCACAGAGGGTGCATGTGTGTCCACGGCAGGGCCCGGATGGGAGGGTGGACTCAGGCAGGGAGGGCCCTGGGGCTGGACTCCCTGGCTTCAGATGCTGTGTGACCTGGGGCAAGGGACGTGACCTCTCTGGCTCCTGCTACATCCTCTCTCCATGGCTCTGAGAGAGAAGTTAAGGCTTATGTGCGGGCCCCCTGCAAGGAGCTGACCCGCGCTCATCCATCAGTGCTCAGAGAGAGCGGCAGCGCGGACCCCAGTGGCACCGCTGGGGGCAGGGGGTGGGGAGCAGGGACTGGCGCGGGGCTGCTCTGCTCCAGCTGGCCGCGGCCTCTGACCTCTACCCAGCACCCCACCCGGCTCCCTCCCGGGGGGCCCAGGCTGTGCCATGAGGTGTGGCCGCCTAGAGACCTCCGTCACGAGCCAGGGCCAGCAAGTCCTCCCCAGGTGGCCCTCTGGGAGAGTCTGGAGCCCACTGGGCTGCCTGCATGCTCCATTATTCCTGCAAGTGACAAGGCGTGGCCTACCCTACCCCGTAGGCCAGAAGTGCTCCTGCCACCCTCTGCTAGGGGGTGGCCCCTGACTTAGAGGTGGGGTGCTCCCCTCAGAGTCCATTCACTTGGACTCTGGGGATGTCTCCCAAGCTCAGGGGGGCCAGAGGCCACTCTCGATGCTGCTCAGGCCCACCAGGGCCACACAGTGGCGCTCCGGGGGCTGGCAGGGCCGGGAACCGCACCCAGCCTCTGAGTGTCTCCCGGGCCGGGCACTGCACTCGGGCACACGTGCCTAGGAACCTCCCTGGCACGGTGGCTCTGGGGTCGCCCGAGTACCGGCCTTGCGTGTGGAGATCGCTCTGCTATACTGTGTGGGGGCTCTCTCCTGAGCACATTCTCTTCTCTCTCTCAAAATAAAAATTCCTCACCAAAAGCGAAATGTAACTATCAGAGACTGGGAATGCAGGCCAGTGGTGGGGCAGACGCCTTGCAGGGGTGAGGCCCTGGGTTTGGTCCCTGATGCTGTGAAACCGACAGCAAACAGAACTAACAGCACACTCACCGCCCACTCTGTCCTCCTCACCACCCCCAGGAACAACGGGAGCAGATGAAACAACTAGCCCACCGTCCCCCTGTACCAGGTGCCTGCCCTCGCAGGCCTCCAAGGCAACAGCCGGACCCCTGCTCTCGAGAGCCGGGCTCCGGAGACCAAGACCATCTGGGGCAAGGGGGGCTCTACCCAGGGACGACAGAGCGGGACCGAGCACTAATCCGGCTCACACAATGAGCCGGTGTGCAACGGGCAGGGGAGGAGCCCTGCTTGACAGGCTCGAGCGAGAGGGTGTCCTCTGCCTTTTATCACATTTACTTGTCAACCCTTATTCTGTGCCCCAGGGATTAGTAGCCTGGATCAGGACCAAGCATCAGTACCATGCAGCAGTACCACGCACCAGTACTCCACATCAGGAGGGCAAGTTTCCCAACATCAGGGCCCATGAGACCTTCTTCCCACCCTCCAGATAAGTCTGCTGCTTCCGAGACCTGGGGCCCCGCTGGCTGACCCACTTCTGCCACTGGTGCAGGAAACACAGTCGCTGTGACTCCACCTGCCAGTGGTGGTGGTGGTGGTGGTGGTGGTCACACCCTCCAAAGGGACCGAGGCCAAGCACCCCCCAGCCCCACCCCCCGAGTGTCTGGTCACCAAGCCAGAGCCAACAGGGAATTCTGGGTCCTGAGGCAACCCCACTGCTGGGGGCCGGGGCAGGTGTAGCCCCACCCGCCTCCCGGAGAGCCAGATGGAGAAGCAGAAGCGGACGGGAGCTGGTGCCTGGGGAGCTCAGCTTAAGTGCCCGAGAGCTAAAGCCAGAGAGAGAGAGACGCGGTGCTGCGGTAATCCTGTTTCTGAAAAGGCATTTCCGGATGCTTGGACCTGCCCCGGCCAGCCCCGGCAGCCCTCTGAGCGGGCCCAGCTTTGAATGCCAAGCGGGCGCGAGGGGAGCATTACTGATGAGCCTGTGCATGCCCGGGGGCCAGGGCCGGGCACTGGAGAGCCGGGCGGGGGTTAGGGCGCATGCCTGACATAAAGCTGACTCTGGTTCCACCCCCAGCCCCAAGGATCCCCCGAGCACAGAGCTGCGAGTAGCCCCCAGCACTGCCCTCCTCCCCTGGCCCTACAAAGAAGCACCTGGGTGAGAAGGAAAGGCGGCAGGACGGGGCCCACCTCCCACCTGCACCTCCTCCACCCAGAGGACCTGCACCCTGCCCACCGGGGCCATCAGTCTCCGAGAGCCACAGACTGAGAGAGGAAGCAGCCCAATGAACTGGGGTGGGGGCGGCAGGGCAGGGCCAGTGCACCCCCGCCATCATCATCCCTCCTAGAGAGAGAGTCTGAGACAGTGCGAGAGCCAGAGTCAAAGATGGTACCCACAGGATGCGAGGACAAGGTGGTGCCCACGGGATGTGAGGACAACGTGGTGCCCACGGGATGCGAGGACAAGGTGGTGCCCACGGGATGCGAGGACAAGGTGGTGCCCACGGGATGCGAGGACAAGGTGGTGCCCACGGGATGCGAGGACAAGGTGGTGCCCACGGGATGCGAGGACAAGGTGGTGCCCACAGGATGCGAGGACAAGGTGGTACCCACGGGATGCGAAGACAAGGTGGTGCCCATAGGATGCGAGGACAATATGGTGCCCACAGGATGGGAGGACAAGGTGGTGCCCACAGGATGCGAGGACCCGGAATCCACCACCTGCCCCCAAGTGCTTCAGGCTCGCTTCCCAGCAGAAGGTGGAACCCAGTCCAGTGCCACAGGAGGGCGGGGCAGTCCACATGCCGGAGGAGGTCCCAGAGAAAGGGTTCCCAGAGGAGGTCCCAGAGAAAGGGTTCCCATGGGGACAAGGATGGGGGGCACTGAGTTTTGTCAAGCTGGAATTCGGGGATCCGGAGCCCACGTCTGCGGGGCCCGCTGGGGACGGGGGGGGGGGGGGCCCAGAGGCAGGCAGTGCCTGGGACGAAGGTGCCTGCAAACTCTCCCCCATGCCTCCTTTCCGCTTGAGAGAAAAATATTTAAGAGAAACGCTCTCTAGACAGCTGAAATTTCCCCCTCGGTAGCCCGATTTAGTTATTTATCGGAACACTTTGGCGGGGTTATTTTCAGACTTCCACATGAAATCGTAATACTGAGCACTTCCAATTCATCTCCCGGGCAGCTCTCCGCCGTCGGCTCATTAATCCTCCCCGCCCTGTGCCGGGCGCTCAGCCCACCTCCAGAGCAGGCAGACAGAGGCGCAGCCGCCCCGGGGACCCCCGAGGACTCCGCGCTCAGCTCTCAGGGGGCCACTGAAAAGCCGCGATGGCCCAGCTCCACCTACAACTGCCCACCACACAGAGCCGCCCCCACCACCCCCGACACTCGTCCCCAGCTTGCTCCCCCAGCTAGGGGTCCTTTCCTGGTCAGCTGCGACTCAGGCGGGGCCCTCCAGCGTCTGTCCCCTCGGTCACCAAGCCCTCTGGGCTGCTGGCGTAGCTGAGTCCATCCCACACTCATCTGGCATCACTTAAAACTCAAACACCCCTTCCCAGGACAAAACACAGGCTTCTGCGGAGGCCTGGGGGCAGGAGGGGCCTTGGGACGCGGAGTCTCTCCCCTCCCCAAGGGAAGCACCTCCAGATCACTCTGCAGGTACTGACCTCTGGGGTGTCTCAAGGATGGGTGGACAGGCGTGAGTCCGGAGGTGGCACTGGACCTTCTCCCAAATGAGCCAGAAGGTGCTCATAGGAGCCCTCCCTTTATGAGGGGCACGGGGAGGAAACGGTGGCTAGCAGTGGAGACCTCTCAACCCCCATGGGACGGCAAGGGCAGCCTCCCAGGAAGAGCTGGGACAGCAGTTCCCGCCCCCCGGGGGAGGGGCTCTGGGACCCAGGGATGGGGGCTGGAGTCCCTGGAGCTCTCACATCCACCTGCAGCCGAGTCCCCCAAAGACGACCACTATGACCTTAATCGTAAGCAGCTGCACTAACTCACAGACAATGCTCAGACACAGAGTCCTGCTCGCCCGAGAGATTCCGCGCTGTGGGACACAGCAGTGATGCCCAGGGGTCACTGCACCCTTCAGAGGCGTCTGCAGAACATCTGTCTTCATTTACGTGTTTTGTTTTTTCGGAAAAGAGTTGGGGGATTCCCTTCTAGTCGGTTTCTAAGTCAAGCAAGACAACTAGCCTTATTATTTTACGGCCTGGTTGCCCTTGGGCCCAAAACCGGCGTCATCGACCTTGGCCCCAAGTCATCTGGAGCTGGGACTGGCGCTGGCTTCCAAAAATCACATCCACTTTCAAAGGCCAGAGATTTATCGCCAGGGAGAATAATTCAGAAGAAAATGCCACCGAGGCCAAGGCTGGGTTCACCGTGAAAGCTTTGAAAAACGCTCTGAGCAAAGGCGCGATCTTTGGAGGAAGTCCACACGTGCTCCCTTTGAAGAGGACGTGCCACGTCTGGGGCGGGGAGGGGGCGGGTGGTGGGCAGCTCTGATCGGAAGGCCCCTGGGCCTCGCGAGAGGGCTGGGGCAGGAGGAGCAGGGGGAGGCAGGGAGATGGCGATGCGGGCGAAACAGCAGCTGTCCGGGAGAGCCGCGTGGAGAAATACAGACAGACCGGGAGACAGACAGCGAGGCTCAGAGAGTCTGTTTCATCATGAAAGAATCCCGGAGATGAAATGAAAGGAAGCGCTAGAAGAAAGGCGTTTCCGTTCCTTAATTCCAAATAAATGATGGATTCCGCCGCAGGAAAACACGTCCACTCTCCCGGTACAGCGGCACTGGCCTCCTCAGGATGTGCGTGTGAGCGAGGGGAGGTTGGGGGGGAAGAGTCTGGGCTGGGCCCTCGCTTGCCTGGCAAGCCCCACAGGTGCCCTCCGCCCGGCACCTCCCACACGCCAGCCCCTCGGAAGCCCGCCTGCAAGTACCCAGGGAGTGACCAAAGGGGTCTTCCCTCCACGGGCATGAAACACAGCTCTGGTTCTGCTCAAGGCTGAACACATCCAGCTGCTCAAAGAGCACTGCAAAGCCGGGAAGACCCTGCAAAGCACCCACGGTCCGGGAGTGTGGACCCCCTCAGCATTCCCCCAGACCCAAGACCAGGAATGATTTCTTTATGCACGGGGGGCTGCTCCTCAGAAAAAGAGGGAAAGGGGCCCTGGAGCCCACGAAACGTGGCCCCTGAGTAAAGCAGAGAGAACACCACCATCCTAACCCCCGAGAAGCGATGTTTCCCCACTCATGAGACACCCCCAAACCACAGAAGCCATCACACCGTGGGCACAGGGACAAGCCAAACGCCTCTCTCCGGGGTATGAGCCCGGGTCAGCCCATGGTTTCTTATGCCTGGGGAACATGGAGCCTTGAGCTCAGTATTTCCAGGGGGAGCCCGCCCCGGAGCCTTCCCATGGTCTTTCAACGGGAAAGGACCTGAGCTGGTGGCGCAGACGCAGAGGGCCACTCTATCAAAGCCAAGGCCCTGACACCAGGGGAGGGTTCCTGGGCGCCCCCCGCACCCCCCCCCCAAAGCTCCCCTCTGTCTCTGTGTCAGCGCTAGGGCGAGCGTGACATGAGGACGCGCCCTCGGGCAGGAAGGTCTATTTTACAGAGTTCGGAGGAAAGAGGCCCGAGGAGAGAAGGCGAAAAGGCGGCTGCTTTATTTAGAAAAGTCTCCACTACAGGATCCCGCCGCGCCCCCACCTGCAAAGGGAAACTCATTCAAGTTGCTCTGGGGTTCCAGGGAAAGGAGCCGACCAACCACTGCGGGAGTTTCAGAGACGGCGCTTTGATGCCTGTCAGAGCTCCTCACCTCGGGGCGGGGACCCCCACCCCGTCCTGACTGACATGCCGGCTCGGCATCAACGCCTAACAGCCTCCACCCCGGCTGAGACGCCAGCCTGGCCTTGCTAAGTGTCAGTGAGCACAGCCTTCAGCGCTTGCAGTCCTCTCTCTCTCTCTCTCTCTCTCTCTCTCTCTCTCTCTCTCTCTCTCTCTCTCTCTGTTTCGGCTTTCACCTCCTCCTGCAAAAATAGGGCAGGGGCTACCAAGCTGCACCAATTCCTATTTTAAGAAACTGTGTGATGAGCACTTTTGGAGAAAGAAAAATACTGCAGGGTATAAATCCAGCCATCCACACACATACACACACACGCGCGCACGCGCGTAAAATCAGAATATAGCCCACCCATGATCTGTCATGCACACTCCTACTTTGGGGTTCCCAGGTAGCACACTGTCTTCCCCCCAAGCCCACCCATGACTTCTCCAGGCCCCTGGCTCTCAGGCCCCACCCCCGCGAGAGCCCCTCTGGCCGGGCACAGCCTCGGTGTCCATGCAAGCATGTAGCATCCCGCATCGCCCCATGGGGGTCGCTCCCACACCTGTCCCGGGGCGTCCGTCTCTGTCCACTGCAGGTTTCCTGCCATTGGCTGTTCTGGAACCACACTGGGCAGCTCTCCCTGGAAGCACCTTTCCCCCAAAACTCCGTTTCTGGGAGCGGGACCCCCCCCCCATCTCGCTGCTGAAAGCTTTCCATGCTGGGGGACCCTTCCTGACTCATTCAGTCACTTCTCTCTGAGGAGCCATCTTTTCATGCCTCTCTCTGCATCCCTCTTGGTTTCAGACCGAGTCACCCTTCCCATAAGGTCCCACTCTGCCCACCTTCATTGACCCCAGCCGGGCCTGGTCTCTTGGTGGAAGAACCGCCTCGAGCCTGAAATGCCCGAGGGCCTATGGTTGACTCTGCCTCCATCCTCTTGTCCTTCTGTCCCCCTCAGAGGCTCACCCGGGTCCAGGCGCCTGGCTGACTGCTCTTCCCTGCGTTCCCGGCAGCCGTCTCCACAGGGGGAAAGAACAGAAGGCAGACCAGGAAGAAATCCAGGGCAGATTCCCGAGGCTGTGACTGCTGGCCAGAGACAGGCCCAGGGGCTCTGGCCAGGGGGCACTGTCGATGGGACAAGAGGCCAGGGGCCTCTGCTAGAGGGACAGCAAAGACCAGGCCTCAGCCACTTTTGCAACATCATAAGGGAGAAACCCAAAGTTTGTGGGCCACTGCAGGGACCAGTCAAGGGCAGGAAAAGTGCCCACAGAAACAAGTTCCCCTGAACCGCAAGCACCTCGAGGAGACAAACGGCATCGGAGGCCCTGTGTGCCGCGGTCCACAGCATGGTCAGGTCTCCAGGGCAGAGGGCAGACCCAAGGCAGCTCTGGGACTCTGTGAAGACGTGGCCGCCTGGCACGGTACAACCTCAGGCTTGTTTACAAGAGGGCTGTGCCCCGACTCCTATAAAGGAGGGCTTGCAAAACATACATTCTCTCTGCTCCACGTGCTACATGCACCGTGTGTAGCAGGAGGTGCCGGTGAGGAAAGAAAATACGAGTCACCATTTGTTAACACTCTGGTGTTTATTTTCCGCCGCACAACGTATAGGTGGCGTGTGTGACACAGTTTTTTAAATGAAGAGCGGGAATGAATGAGGAAGTAAAGAGCACGGACAGCAAGTAACGTCCGGCTCCTCCTGTCCTGAATCACGGCGTGCTGGCCCCGGGAGTGGCTCTCGGTGTGGGAGTGGACGGTGACGCACATCAGTCTCTAAGCCGCCCCGAGCGGTGATTTATATGACAGCTTGGGAAAAGCCAATTGGGGACAATCAATGGAACAGACGGAGACAGGCCTGGCGAGTGTGCATGAATTAAAAGGAAAACTCCATTGTAATAGGAACAAGATTCTAATCACTACACCTAATTACAAAGAGGAGTAAATCACTGAAAAAAAAATTAAGTGTCTCATACAGAACAAACAAAGCAATTAGTCATAAACAGGAGCTGGGGGTTCGGAGCGAGCCGACACCCGGACCCCTGTGGTCAGCTGCACAGCTGCTTCTGGGGTCACCTGGTGGAGGGAGGGGGGAGGGCTGAGGTGGGGCTGGCAGGTCAAGCTGGGGAGAGAGAGGGGCAGAGGACAAGCTCCCCGCTACACACACACACACACACACACACACACACACACACACCCCGCTACCCCCACCCCCCAGCCAGGTTCAAGGTGGCCCAGACTTGTCCAGATGACCAAGCAAGAACTTTTGGGGCTGGAGCAATAGCACAGTGGGTAGAGCATTTGCCTTGCACGCGGCCAACCCGGGTTTGATTCCCAGCATGCCATTTGGTCCCCCGAACACCTCCAGGAATAATTCCTGAGTACAGAGCCAGGAGTAACCCCTGTGCATCGCTGGGTATGACCCAAAAGCTAAAAAAAAATAAGAACTGGAGATTTCTACTGATGACATAAAGGAACCAGCCCCTCCACACTCGGGCCCCCTCCTCAGGCTTTTCATACCAGCGACATCAGCAGTTGTTAACTCCTACCACAGTTCCTGTGCGTGCCACACCAGGCAGTGCGGCTCACGGAGTGGATCCGACTTCACCCTCCCACGGACCCCGCAGGAGAGATGCTGTGATGACCATCTGGGCTGACAGAGGGGGTGCGGCTCTGGGGTGGTGTTTCTCAACCCCATTCTGACCCTGGCCTCCCCCCCAACCCTTTCTGTGGTCGCCCAACCTCCTCTGCCCTCGAGGAGATTTTCATCTCATATGTGGCCATCTGTATGCCCACATGCGTGCACACACATTGGACTACCCAGGGGCCTGCCGGGGGGTGGACGGGGTTCGAATACGGGGATGGTTGAGAAACGTGGTCTAGAGGGTGGAGCGACTTAACTCATCCAGTCTGAGGAGTAGAGCCTGAGTTGAAAGTTAGCCTTCGCCCGGGGGTCCCCTCTGAGCCCCAATGTCTGCACGGCGGGGGGGGGCGGGAATACTGGGCTTGCTGAGGCGTGGGGGGGAATGAGTGCCCACAGGAAATGCCGGTCTGCATGGGCCATTCATCAGCACTCGCTGCACGTCCCTCTCCTTGCTGCCCTGTCCGCCTCACCCCACCAGAGGCCCTCCCGAGAGTCTCTGGGCAGTCGCTGTGTGCCGTGCGCTCTGCAGGGCACCCACTGAGAAATCCAGGCCACCTCAGAAGTATGTCTCTGGGGGCGGCTTCTGGAAGGGCCTGTGGACAGCAGGGCAGCAGTGCGGATGTAGCTCCATCTCGGTGCACAAAAGGAAACACTCCGCTCACACTCAGGGGGACCGAGCGGGGACCAGAGCAGCTGGTCCCTCCCCAGGAGGTTGGTGCAGGCAAGGTCGCCTTAGACACGAGGGGTGGGAATAATTTTGAAAGTTCGAGCTAACAGTAGGCTAAGTACAGGCTGAGGGGAGCAGGGGCCAGCGCAGCGAGAGATGAGCAAGGCTGGCCTGAGGCCACAGAGGGAGGGAGGGAGGGGGACGGACAGTGAGCAGGCCCGGGTCCAAGGGGCTTCCTTGTGCATCTGTCTGGGAACGCTCCACTCAGCACAGCCAACTCTTTGGTGTGTCCCGGGTCCAACAGGTTCAGGAGACCAACGCCTAGTCCTGACCTACTGGGACACGTGCAGAGCAGAAAGAGTCTCTCTCAGAGGCCTGACGATGCAGCTGATCTCCGGGGACCACAAGCGACGTAACAAGCTACTCAACTCGCTGCGCCCCGGCTACTAGCATCTTCTGGAACGGGAAGGGGCTGGAGCCACAATACAGTGGGGAGGGCGCTGACCTTGCCGGCAGCTGACCCAGGTTCGACCCCTGGCATCCCATAGGGTCCCCTGTGCCCCACCAGGAAGAAATCCTGAGCTCAGAGCCAGGAGGAACCCCTGAGCATGACCAGGTGTGGCCCCCGGACCACAACAATAAAGAAAAACAAAGGGGACGAGAAGAGTTTACAAGGGCTGGTGTGTCTAAAACACATGCAAGCACAGAGAAGGCCTAAGCCTGGCGCTGCTGCCACGGCCAGCTCGATACAGGGCAGGTGGGGTTGTGTTTCTCTTTGACGAGCACAGCTGAGCACACAGGACTCGGAGTGATGGCTGCTCGGTGGAACCGGGACAGGCCAGGGACTCCTGACCTCTGCTAACTGCTCTAACTCCCCAGCGCCTGCGCTAACCCCAGGGTGCCTGCCCCTCTTCTTCTCTTGGCCTGGACCCAAATGTCCCTAGAGGCTCTCAGGGGAACCGCTTCTTCCCCTTGCCTCAAGTCCTGCAGGTGGCCTGGAGCTAGGGAAGAACCAGGCTAAAAAGATCTGGGTCCCCAGGAGAGCTGACCCTGTGGCCTCAGATAAAGCCCTTCGCCTCTCTGCCTTTGCTTTCCCCACTTTGCCAACGAAGCCTGCAATGCCCCTTTCACCTCCAAAGTCCATCAGCGGCGGCCACGTGTGGTAGGTGGCCTCTGGTCCACCAACGGCCACACAGATGCTGCAGCCCATCTGCTATGTCACCAGTGACACCCAGATCTGTCCCCCCTGCATTGGGTGGGGGGGATGATGAGTATGCGGACGGTCCTGAGTTCCGAAATTCCAGGTGAGGTCCTGAGGAAAAAAGCCACGGAGGGCTGGTTTGTGGGGACACGTGCACTGAAGCCCCCCATACTGGGTGGGGGAAATGGGCTTGAGGTCACCATCATGTGTGGAAGCTGAAACCAGAGTTTGCAGAGAGGCCACTAGGCGAGGTCCTGAGATCGTGGGGATGGGGAGACCCTGGGTCATCACCCACTATGCTCCAACCATCTGTGAGCACCCGCATGCAAGGGCTCCCCATGGCTACTCAGAACCACCCAGCCCACTCCTTTTCCCCACACTGGGTCCACAGAAACCACCAGGGACAGCACGATGGCTGTTGTTTTAAGCCAGTAAGCCCCGGGATGATTTGTTATGCATCAGTAGATAACTGGAACACCACGCATATGAAAACATGCTGTAAACTGATGAGCAAATATTAAGAACTACTAATGCCATAATAAGTTTTATGATTATTTCCTCTTTGAGTCTGCCCTTGATTTTGTCTTTGGAGAAATATGTGCCTCGGACGAGGGAGGGTGAGGGGAGGGTACGAGGAGAACCCTTACAGATCTGCCTCTGGCTTCGGAGAAGGAAAGCAAAAACCCCCCCTTGTCACCCAAGGAACGGTCGATATGCAAAATGACATCTCAATTCACCTGGTGGCAGTGTTCAGAAAGGAAGGCGCTATGAACTAATTAAACGGCGATTCGTGACAGGAAGATTTCTCCCCACTGAGCCGAGCTTCTTCTAGACAAAGGTTCCCAACAACCCAAAGTCACCACTTCAGCGGGGAGTGGAGCTGAGTCACCAGGCAGGGAGAGGCCGAGGGGACCCTTGGGACCGCTAGGAGGCCTTGGACCCCCACCTCCCCTCCAGTGTGTGGGGCAGAGGCAGGGGGGGGTCCTCCCCAAAGAAGGCAAGTGGGTGGGACGGCAGTGCCTGACCCCAGACCGCGGCTGTCCTGTTCTCCTCACCGCTGCCCTTCCTGGGAACAAATTGAGATCGCCGGGCATCGGCAGCCTCGACACTCATCATCTTGACAGATACTTAGCTATTCATTTAAAAACAAGCGAGAGAACAAGCGTCAGCTGCATTTTTTAATTACTCCTGGATAGGACTGGGAATGCTGTGGCATAATTGGGGTATTGAGATATTTTTTTTCCCCCTTTGAAGGTCTCGTTGCAGCAAGAAAAATACTGTGTTTATTCTAATTAAAACCAACCCTTCTCTTAAATCATCTTAGCGGTGGAAAGGCAAAGGGTGACTGGCGTTTACTTTGTATGGGGCGCTGGGGCTGGGCGTTGGCCGGGCTAGCCCTGCAGGGGACAGGCACTCCAGAGTCACCCCATTCTGTCCCCCCCCTCCCCCGGCCGCTTGAAGCCTCAGTCCTTCCTCGATGAAGGCAGGGTGGGGCGTGAAGGAAGCGCCTCTCAGGCTCTCCTGGGCTGTCCCTCCACTTCCTGCAGCCCCAGCCCAGAGTTCCACAGACCAGTGCTGGTCACAGAGTGCTTCAGGGACGCCCAGGGCCCTGAAACCCATCCCAGGCGCCGGAAGCAACTCTCAAGCAGCAGTTTTCCCATCTGTAGACAGGGCCCTATTTGGAGCGATAGCACAGTGGGTAGGGCGTTTGCCTTGCACGCAGCCAACCCGGGGTTCAATTCTTCCGTCCCTCTTGGAGAGCCCGGCAAGCTACCGAGTATCCTGCCTGCACAGCAGAGCCTGGCAAGCTACCAGTGGCATATTTGATATGCCAAAAACAGTAACAACAAGTCTCACAATGGAGACGTGACTGGTGCCCACTCGAGCAAATCGATGAGCAACAGGATGACAGTGATACAATGACAGTGATACAGGGCTTGCCTCGACCCTGTTCAACGCTCAGGCCCTGTGGTTCCTCTGGAGAGCGTGAGTCAGTGGTCCGAGGTAGAGCCCACAAATCTGCATTGTGGAGAAGAGACCCGAGTCCTCCCTAGTCAGGGAAATTTAAACGTCTTGCTTGGGGGGAGGAATTTCGGCCACACCTGGCTGTGCTCAGGACTTAATCCTGGCTCTGTGCTCAGGGATCGCCCCTGAGGAGGCTCTGGGGACCACCTGGGGTGCGGGTGCTTGAGATGGGGAGTCCAGCCACCCAACGGCTCACCCACCTCGCCAAGGCACTCAACACTCTGCTGATGTTTTCATCGTCCCAGGCTTTGTCGCAGAGCACGGCCTTGGTTCTAGGTCTCAAGTCCTGCCTGTGGGGTTTCTGGCCCAGTCACCGTGAGCAAGGGGCCTGTGCCCGGAGGGAATATACCCCACGTGGCCGAGCCAAGTCCAGGTAGGACCCTTCCCTCCAGACACAGCTGGCTGACCGGCCTCCCCTCCCTGCTCCTTCCAAAAGTGGAGCGCCGCAGAAGGCTGGGGCAGAGGCAGGGGGAGTCGGGCCCGCTTCCGAGGCACAGCGGTTCACACAGAGGGGAGGGCAAGAGCCGGACGGAGCCACCCCTGCATACCAGATAGTCGGGGATTTAAATAATGAAGGAAGCCCCTGATAATGGTCCTTACAAATGGCATTTCTAAGGCCTTTGGGTGCCCCATTCTGTCCTCATCTCTCCCTCCTCCCCCATGACTCACCCCACCCCTGTGGGCACACACATGGTTAGCAGGCACCTGAGGTGGGGGGAAGGGCCAGGGGGGCCATATGAAGGGCAGCCTGGGTGGGGTCCCTGCCGCTCTCACCCAGAACTGGCCACAGCAGACTCTGCCGCCAATGGCTGACCACACCTGGGAGCCGGCCTCCTCTGCCTGTCCCACTCACAAGGCTCTGCAAGGTGGCACTGTGCCCAGATGGGCACTGTGCAGGTGCCCATTCGTTGGCCCCCAGGAGAGCTGAGGGGGTCAGGCAGGTGAGGGACAAGGGACCAGGCTTGCATCTCAGGCAGGGGAGTCCACAGACTCCTGAGCAAACCTGGAGCACACACTAGCAAACCTGGTAGACAAAGGGTTATCCCATCGTCACATCTGCCCCCCCCCCCCCGCCAGAGCCCTGCTTCGGAGAAGGGGCGGGCACCAGGGCACCAGGCGGGTGATTGACAGGCTGGCCCTCCCGCACCCCTACTCTGCTCCAGTAACTACCCATATTATGCTGAAATGACACAAGCGACAATAATTAAGCCCAGATCTCTGTGGATCGTTCGCGGTGATAATTCCACCTTTGTAATTCAGCTTCAGATAAACCCCTTTTGTTCTGCCTTATAACACAGATTCTAGTATCATTCAAGTATATTAACTGTAGCCTATTACTGTCACAAAAAACGCTCCCTGAGCCATAGCAAAAGACTCCCCAGACAAAACTTTATGTCATGTTAATCCAAGCTTTAATAACTATGAGGATATATAACTGTATTCTAATTGTGCTCTGCGTTCCCGCATACGAAAACAGAAGATATCAAAAATGACAGTGGCAGATCTCATCAAATCAAAGTGCACTAATTCCCCACTCGGGGCGCCGGGGTGCTGGGGTGAAGGGAGGCGTGGGGAAAGGAGGGGCGGGGGGCTGCCGGGGGCAGGGAAGACTCAGGGGCAAGTGGGGGGCTCCGGGAATCAATGCTGTGGGCGGGGCTGAGGATGGTCAGCGGAAGGAGCTGCGGTGACTGAGGTGAGACCAGACACCGGCCGAGGAGACCACGCTAGAGGGGGAAGAGGGGCAGAGGGGGGCGGCTTTCGGGGAGGGTCCTGGAACCTCTGGGCCCTTTCCCGGTGTCGAGCCCACATCTGAGGGGGACCTTGGACAAAGATTTCCCACTTCCTGGGCACCCCCTTCCTTCGGAAGAGGCAGCAGGTGACCTTGTGCAGATCTGGGGCGGTTCACAGTCGGAAGGTTCGACCCCACCAATGCAACTGGGTGATGCACCCAATACATTAGCACTCACACACCCAGCACTGCGCGCAGCCCATTGGAACTCACATACCCAGCATACCAACACTAATGTACTCAGCACAGCACCCAGCCCAGCACACCAACACTCACGTACCCAGTACTGCACACAGCCCATCAGCACTCACATACCCAGCCCACCAACACTAACACACCCAGCACAGCACCTGGTACTGTATCCAGCACAGTACCCAGCCCACCAATCCTAATGCACCCACCGCTGCCAGCTTTCACGCCCTCCTTACTCCTTGGCTCTTGCCCGCTGAGTGACCAAGCAGTAATACCACAGTCCCCCTAACAAGTGTCCCTCACCTCCCCTGGTCTCATCCTTCTGAGCTGCGGAGGCGCTCCTGGGAGCTGCTGAGAGGACGGAGGGGAAGGCGCAACGCCTCTAGGGGGCCCCTGCACGAGGAGCCCTCACCACCTGGGACACGAGGAGAAAAACAGGACTCCCAGGGCCGCGCAGGATGCAGCTCCCACGGCTCAGCCCCACGGCAGGTCCTGGTTCTGCTGCGGGCCTTATTCCACATGTTGAACAGAGGCACTACCGTTGACAGCCGGCCGTGAACAGATTTCCATGTTAGGCCATGTGAGTGCGCCACACCCCCCACCGACGTGCCAATGTCCCCCACACCATCCCTAGGGTCCACCTTCTTGCCCACCCTGCTTGGCAGACTCACTTCTGCGGGCAGAGACTCTCGGGGGCTGTTGCCACAGCCACCGTCTATTGCCCACTCTGTTTCCCTTCCCTGCCACCAGCACCAGTGCATGAGGGACCCACACGAGGTGAGCACCGGACAGAGGGTTCCTGCAGCAGAGCACGGGGCCCAGCCCTTCACGCTGCCGCCCTGACCCTTCCTTTCCTTTCCTGTCTCTTCCCACGGTTCTGTGGCGCTGGCAATCCAGCCCAAGGTCTCAAAGACAAACACCCGACAGCCGGGCTCCCCCAGGCCCCCTGACTTTGTTGCTTTATGCTCCGCGAAAGAGTGAGATCATTCCGTTTTTGTCCTTCTGCTTCTGACTCACTTCACTTAGCAGGGCACCCTCCAGAATCCCATCAAGCTGCAGTCAAATGCAAGATCTCATCGTTTCTCATAACCGCGTGGAATCCCGCTGTGCGCACAGACCATGATTTCTTCATCCACTCATGTGCTCTTGGGCACCTGGGCTGTTCCCAGATCTCGGCTATTGGGGAAGACACTTCAGTGAAATAGAGTTGTGCTCGTATCTTTTCAAATGAGTGATCTATGTTCGTGGGATCAATGCCAGGGAGTGGAATTACATGATCAGATGGTTGCTTTATTTGCAGGGTTCAGTTTTTTTTTTTTTTTTTGAGAAATCCCAAAACTGTTTCCATAGAGGTGGAGCCAGTCAGCATCCCCAGCACCCGTGAGTGAGGGTGCCTTTTCCACTACCTCTCTGCCCGTCCTAGACGTTTCATACTTTTTGATAGATGCCATCTCACTGGTGCAGGGTGATCAGTCACTGTTATTTTGGCTTGCATTTCCCTGATAATAAGTGACAGTGAACACTTTTTCACGTACCCGCTGGCGATCTTCTTTGGCGAATTGTCTATTAAGCTTTTCTCCCATTTATGTGCGTGTGTGTGTGTGTGTGTGTGTGTGCCACAATGTGTGCACTTGTGCGCACTCGTCTTCATGCTCGCACACATGTCCCCTTCTTCTAGAACCTTCTAAGAATACTTCTCTTTACTTCTCTAGCCCTTAAACCCACTTCAGGTTCTTAGTCTCTTGACACTTTTTCTGGTGCCAGAAGAGGCCCAAACGCATCTCCACAACATCCCAGCGATGTCTCTTGGCGTGCCGGAGACCAGACAGCTGCAGGATCCAGGGCAAACCGCAGACCTCTTAGTCTCCCTCCCAGATGCTTCACTTCAGGGGCCTCTCACTGTTGATGAGAGGGCAGAGCTCAGCCAAGGGACAGACTCTGACAAGAATGCTTCCTCTCGGCCACTCGGCCTCTCTGCACCTGGGTTGCTGCGTCTGGAAAAGGGACGGTTCTGTACGCCTCTCTGGCCTGTCTCACGCGCGGGTTGTTGAAAAGCAGAGGAGCGGAGGCGTCTGCTGTTTAGAGCGGGGCCAGAGGCAGAGGGCGTGGGGCCAAGAGTGTGCAGTTCACAGAGCGAGAGTCTGCCCCAGGCAGCTCCTGGGCGCGGGCGCGGCTTCTTCTCTGGGGCGGCTTTCCTCTCTGCTCTGCCTGCCAGGGAAGAGAGAAGCTGGGGCAGGCCCTTCGCAGCCAGCCAGCTGCCTTCCTGCCCACACGTGCGGGACAGGAGGCTGCCCCCGAGGGGGCACTGGGAGCACTTCCTCCTGCCCAGGGCTTGGGCTGCAGATGGCAACGTCACCAGGCACAAGTGGCAGGCTGCACCGCCCCAGGTCTAACGGCTCTCTCCACGGCAGACACGGAACTGTGTGCTGCCTCATTTGGGAGCTCAGCTGCCTGCGTGAGGTGGGATGGATGGAGAGGGGAAAGGAAGGTGGATCTCGTGCACGCGGGTGAAGACGGTGGTGGCCACTTCAGCTGGGTCAGCCCTGGCAAAAGTGGATGGGGGGAAAAACTTCCCCAAAAGCACCTTCTGCCTAAGGGCTATGTGTGTGTGTGTGTGTGTGTGTGTGTGTGTGTGTGTGTGTGCGTGCTTGCGCATACATGCGAGCACTTTTTTGGATCTGTTTGGGGTCCACACCTGGCAGTGGCTCCTCCCAGCAGAGCTGGGGGACCCTGAGGCCTGGGGACTGAATCTCGAATTCCCTATGCTTTGAGCGTGTGCCCAGCCCTCTGTGCCATGTCCCGGGGCCGCTTTTTCTGCACTTAGGGAACCAGAGACAAGGGAGGACCGCGACTTCCTTCACCTCTTTCTTTTCTGCTGTGGATCAATGACGCAATCACGTTATTTAGCATGAGACCAATCAGAGCTCAATGGAGCAGCAAATCACCCTTTTCACCTTTCTTCCACGCACGCAAATGACACAGCCACTCTGAATGCCCACTTTCCCCAACCCCGCGCCCCACCCCCGAGAGGCAACAGAGAGGCAGAGCTTGTGGGTTGGAGAACAGCCCCCCTCCCGAGTCTCTACGGGGCAGACACCTCGGGGGGCCTTTGGGAGACCCCTGGAGCTTGGGAAATTCCACTGGCATGGCCATGGGGAGAGCCCCCTCCTTCGAAACAGACACCTCTCTCCGCCCATCACCAGCAGGGCTCCAGCAAGCCTCACTCCCAGTTTGTTGAGGCGCACCCACTCTGATTATTGGTTCCCCCCAAGGGAGACAAAGGGAGACAAGGAAGGACAGAGGCCCAGGATCCAAGTATGCCCATGACAGATTTGGGACACACCAGGTGTGGCCAGGGGCTGCTGCTCTACCCGCCGGACTGAAGCTCTCCAGCACCTCCCAGCAGGCAGGGCTCTGGGTCCCTCGCATCAGCTGCCGGAGACCTTGACCCCAGCAGAGCCCTCATATTAGAAGGTGAAATGCAGCATGGTCTCGGCTCCCTGATTCCTTCTCCCTGAAGGGTTCTGGAGCTCAATGCGCCCAGGAAAGCCATACCGAGAGACAGTCACAGGGCAGGGGGAGTCTCGGTGACTTAGGGCACCCTGATGTCCCACGTCCATCACCCCCAACGCTCACAAAGATTCCCCCCCAATTCCTTTCCCTGCTCAGCAGGGGGATGACAGGCCAGGCCCCGGCCCCGCTGTCCTGGGGACGCTGCCCAGAAACCCCAGTGAAGGACCGAGACAACCCAGATCATTAGAAGTCAGAAACGCTCTCTCTCATCTGTGTTCAGACGCGAGCTCCTGGAGGCAAACTGGCTTTTAAAGAGAAGGAAAAGCTTTTTAATCACCGCAGGTTTAGGTGGTATCAGGAGCAAATTACAACACTGATACAGTCCTTGGAGAAAGAAAAGTGTGCCGAGAAGAACAAAATGATGGCTTTCAGAGCAGCGCCCGTCTCATTCTCACCAGCCTTCCTCCTGCACTCACTACCCAGGGAGGAAACTGAGGCAGAGCCAAGCCCTCAACACCTGGCCCGTGGTAAAGCTGTGGCCTGCCACCATCACCGCCCCCACTGTACTCTGGGGCTGCCATACGGGGGTGGCGGGGGAGGGGAGAGGGCTGCCCTGCGGGTCCTACCTCCTTGCCCTGCATGAAATGTTACCTCAACCCCCTCTGATGAACTCCTGCCCAAATGTCCTCCCCAGGGTCCGTCCACCCCCACCCCGACTGTGGAGCTTGCCAGCAGGACACACCCTCCTCGGTTCACTCCCTCCAGCCTCTGACTGGCCAGTAGAGTCCTGGCCACTGCCCCGCCCCTCGGCCAGCCTGACCCCTGCGTCCCAAGCCGTGATCAGCATTCAGCTCAGGGACAGCGCTGTCAGCTCTGATGTCCAAAGAATGGACTGTCCCCAGGAGACTGGGGTGCCTTCACCCCCACCCCCGCAGCTGCAGCACGAGGGAGCCTGGGCTTGCTGAGACGCCCCCAGCGGACAGAGAAAGGGAAGGGCCACCTGCATGGAGGCATCTGGCAGGGACACGGCAAGGTTCTGTGAGCCAGTCCTTGATCCTGGGGCCAAGAGCCACCGTGAGTCGTGGGTTCAAAGGCCCATGAGGCCCCGAGGGGCAGCGGGGCGCCTCCCTCCCCTCCTCCCCACCAGGTGCTGGACGGATGCTGCCAGCAGGCACCTTGGCTCCAAGCAGCCGGAGCTTTTCAAGTCACCGTTGCTGGTACTGGGTGGCACAGGACACACACTGACCTCACCAAGATCGTGGACAGTCACCTCTGAGGCTCCGATGCCTCCAAACCACGGCACTGCCCTGGGGCAGGGCTAATCCACTTGCTTTGGAACTGGGACACACGTGTGGGTGCAACCCAGCAACAGCCCCTCTGCACCCCTGGCCTGGCCTTGGTGACACCCGCAGCCCTCCTTGGGCAGATTCCCAAGGCCGAGGTCGCCCTGCAGTGCAAGGCACATTCCAAACAGCCCCCCGAGTTCTCCAGGCTCTGGAGAGACAGTCTCTGCAAAACACAGGCCAGAGAAGACCTGAGGGGGTGTGAGGCAAGTGTGAGCAGCTGTGAGAGTGAGGGGTTGCCCCCAGACACTGGGGGCAATTCATCGGGTCCCACCTCAGACCCAAAGACATCAGGTACCGGGGGCTCAGGTGGAGGCTGGGGGTCGCCTGGTGGAGTGGATGTGACGGCCCGTGCGAAGCAAAGCCAGAACTCGAGGGACTGAGCACAGCTGACGGCACCTCCCTACACGGACCACAAGCATCCCGCTGGGCCCGAGGAGCCCCACCGCGCAAGGGCAACGCCCAGGGCACAGGAGCTGCCCGGGAGGCGGAAGAGCTGGCCAGGGGGGCGCCAGGCCCACCACTGTCCCACCGCTGTCCTCCCCCGTGCGGTGCGTCCCCACCTGGCAGGAGGTCGGGAGGGCTTTTCTGGGACAGTTCTTGTGTCTCGGACTCTCCTCTGAGATAAGCCGGGCCGAATGAAAAGCAGATGCAGTTCATTCCTCAGCTCCCACTGGCCGGACGCCCCACCCGCCCCCTCTCTGTCCTCCTGCTCACCCCCAGCTCCTGGCCCGGAATTCACAGGACAGAGCGTGACCGCTGGCAGGCTACTCGGAGCAGACGCTGGGCTTTGTTGCTCTTTCTTTCTGCCTCCTGCAAGAATTTCACCACCTGCGGGAAGGAGCTGCCAGGGCAGAGGAGGACGGGGGCAACCTCCTCCTCCCCACCCCACCCCACCCCCGAGAGCACAAAAAGAACTGCAGGGGTGGGGCACGGCTCATCAGAGGAAGGACCCCACAAGAGGGTCGTCACCAGGATCCTGCTCTGCTAAACAAATGAGGGGGGCAGACTCGGGGTGGAGGCCCAGCGCCAGAGACGGGGCAGCGGGGGTGGGGCGGGGGTGGGGGAGACAATGGATGAGTGAGTCCAGGCTTCGAGAACAGCCGCTAGCAAGCACCAGTGGGCAACAGAGACCAGGAGCATCTGAGCACCCCTGGCCCAGCTGGAATCCCGCTGCTGTGTCCAGAACCCCAGAGACACGTGGCTCAAGTTCAGGGGCATCTTCCCTATCGGGATGCCCTTCTCTTCCACACTGCACCCTTCCCTCTGCCCCCCAGCATCCGAGAGCCTCTCTTCCCGGCCCCCCTCACTGTATTCACCCCTCTCCCGGTGGTCTGCCCTCCAGAGAGAAGTTCCAGTGGGCCCCACTGATCACCCTACCCCAGCCACCTGGGGGAACAGGAAGTGGGAAAGCCCCTCCAAGACCCTCTCCAGCCGCCCCTTAAACACACAGCAGCCATCTCTGTGTACCCCTGAAGCCTCCTGGCCCATCCAAGGTCACTCAGACACTGGGCATCGGCGCTAGGACCAGAACCCTGGGCTCTTGCTGACCGTCCATAACCCTGGTGATGCCACAGGGGCACCTCTCCTCTTGACAAGAACAGAAAGTGAGGGTCCCGGGCCACTGTGCCCGGCTCCCGATCCATGCTGGGCAGAGCGGCTGGCGCGGGGTAGGTGCCCTCGGCCAGCACGGCCAGTTCTCTGCCCTGCCATGTTTGCTTGGCGCCCTGAGCCATCTGAGTGTGGATCTGAGCTGCCTCTCTGGCTCTGAGCAGTGCAAAGTGCCCACTGCTGTACCCCAACGCTACGAGGGAGAAGCAGCTGGCCCCAGGCCACAACCAGATGCTTCGGACGCCCCAAGGAGGAGGCTGCGCGAGTTAAACATGGTGGGGGAGGGCACGGAGAGAACCTGGCCAAGGAGAGGAAATTTCAGCCCACGGCTGAGTCTTTCATTACTCAACTGTGATGGAAGGAGGCGGCTGTTCCGGAGAGACGGGGACAGCATTCCCTCCAGGCACGGGCGGGGCTGAGGTGCGCAGGAGGCGGTTCCTCCTGGTGGTTTTCCGCGGTGACCCATGAAGGAGCAACCGGGGCTGCTCTGGGTCTCTCACGACCCTTCCCCCTTCCCCTCCCTCGTGAGCCCCGTTCGGTGCAGGACTGGTCACTGCGGCTGGGCACCCAATCACAGAGAGCCGGAGCTGTGGGCGCATGGGCAGGGAGCAAGACATGTCACGCCAAACGCACTGGGGTGGGGAGGACAGAGGCAGGAGGGAGCACTGGGGGTCATGTGGAGGAAGGGGTCCCTCTGGTCCAGCAGCAGGGAGCGTGTGCCCGCAGAGGGTAAGCCAGGGTGGAGAAAGGGAGACTGCCGGGACACACAGCTGTGGGTGACTCAAGTCAGGCACAGGGAAGGCAAAGACAAGAGTGAGCCTGGATGGGGCCAGAGCAATAGCACAGCGGGGAGGGTGTTTGCCTCGCACACGGCCGACCTGGATTCCCAGCACCCATCCCATATGGTTCCCCGAGCACTGCCAGGGGTAATTCCTGAGTGGCAGAGCCAGGAGTAACCCTGGAGCATCGCTGGGTGTGACCCAAAAAGCTAAAAAAAGGGAAAAAAAAAAGAGCTTGGAGGGTCTGGGTGATGGGGAGGGGGTGCAGAGTGTCGGGGGGCTTGTCTGCAGGAGGAGTCCCAAGGCCAGACTAGCACAAGAGCTACCAGGGGTCAGCAGAGGTCGCACTGGGGTCATGGTAAAAGCTGTGATTCCCAGATCATGTGGGGGTTGCGCAGATGAGGGGAGGAACCAGGCCAGGGGTGCCGGCCACCTTGCCAGGATGGCGGGGAGGATCCATGCCTGAGGTGGGGGTGGGGTGGGGGGGGCCAGAGGTTAAGTCCCTGCTTCCTGGGAGCCCACCAGGATCCGAGCTGGCCACGCCTCTCACCTGCCTGGCCCTGCTGGGGCGGCACTGGAACTCTCCCCCGACGCGGCCCCTTCCTGCCTCTCTCCACGGCCGCATCCCCTCTTCCACAAACCCCAGCTCTGCGCTGCTCTTGGCAGGCACCCAGGCCCTGCCTCTGAACTCCCGGCAGGCAGGGACGTGGCTGAGAGCAGCTCCGGGACACGGGCACTCCAAACCCCGCGATCCACTGAAGGAGCACTGGACAGTGAGGCATCTAGGGGGCGGAGACAGAGGTGAGCTTTATCTGATGCTCACCCCCTCGGGAGGGGCCTCCACGGACACCCTCCCAACTCTGACTGAAGCTGTGTGCTTGGGATCTGTCGCCTGAAAGACAACGTCCCCAGGAGATAAACAAGAAGCCTGCTCGGCACCCAGCAAGCTCTCCAGCTACCCCTCCGGTGGGCGGGAGAGGAGTCTGGCAGAAGCAGGTGCTGTAAACCACAGAGGCGGTTTGCATAGAATGGCAGGAAATCACTTTTGAGCTCTCCACCAGAGAGAGGTTAGGCAAACACCATTTCTTTCCTGATTCCGGCGCGGCCAGCTACTTCCAGAGTCCGGGCTGGCCAGTGGGAAAGTCTTGTTTGGCCGGTTGGGTTTTTGTTCTCTGATGCCGTTCCCTATAGAATGGAGACTCAGCTCATTTGGATTAACTGAAGTGAAAAGAAAGCAATCTCTCCGCTCTAATTCCACGAGGCCGGGAGAGCCTCTCTGGAAGAGTCGCCGCTGGTTTGCAGAGAGCTGCTCTTGAACACGCCGAATGAAAGAAGGTGTCATCTGCCTCGCAGGGGGAGAAGAGGGTGCCCCAGAGCTATTCCCTCGCCCTGGGGGGCGCTCAGAGCCCTGTCCCCAGCCATCTGGGCGGGCAAGTCACACTGTCATTTGCATGAGTGGAGGGAACTCATTTTAGACGCTGTGGAAGTTACCACCTGGCACTGCATCCTCCTCAGGCAACAGGGAGGGGGGGGGGAGTGAGTCTGGTCAGAAAGGCAGACCCCAGCATCCGGGCAGAGCTCTGGGTGCAGGGAGCACTCATGCACTAGATGGCCACAGGCACTAGGCCTACAAGCATGGGGTGGGCATAGAGCACACATGCCAGGTTTCTTACCACATCCCCTCTGCTCTCTTCCACCTACAGGGATGCTCCCATCCCCATCCACTCAGGGTGGGGGGTGGGGGGGAGGAGAAAGAGGATCACTGAGAGATCCTCTGTCGGAGCTCCTGCCTCTTCCCTTTGACAAGCTCTTGCCTCCTCCCTCTGTCAAGCAAAGTCATGATGGCAGCTTCTCTCAAGCCAGGTCCCAGGGAATACTCACCCCATAAAGCTGCACCGCGGAATCAGCCTCCCTTTAGGGGGGAACTCGACAGGCTAGGCAAGTCCTGAGCTTCTCACTAGGGGGCAGGCCCTGCTCCTCCTCGGTTCCCACCTGCGGGGCCACAGCAGCTCCCTATTCCCTAAGGAACGGGGCTGTAACTTGGTTGGTGCTTCTCCCCTTCCAGGAATGCCGCCCAGAGGCAAGGAAGACCCTTTGTCTCTATTTGTGCGAATGACATGGAGATATGCGGACAGGCGGGAGAAGTGAAAGGGCATGGACAGGCCCAAGAAAGCCTCACTCACTCGCCAGCCCAGCCACCTTTGGAGAAGGAAGACTTGGGCAGCTCCCAGTGGCGGCGAGGGTCGTGGCATGCTGGCTCCACCCACAGGACCCGGGGCACGGTGCTCAGCCCTGTTGCCATGCGGCCGCCAGGCTCCCTGGGGCCAGAACTGCCCCCGCCTGTCCCTTCACGGTCAGGGTGGCTTCGGGAGGGCCAGGCTGGCTTGGGAGCACACCCTTGGGGGCCCCCTCCAGGAGCCGCCCTGGAGCCAAGGCAGAAGACTGCTAGAGTGCAGGCTGGCCTTCCCGGGGCACGGACATCGACGCCTTGGGGTTGACAGGAGCTGTGCTGCCGGCCTGCGGGGAGCACGTGGCATGGGGCAGGGTCACCCAGCCAGCTCTGCTCTGAGGGGCAGATGGAGGGGTGGGCTGCCGCTGCAAGGAGGCCAGGGTCTCGACAGCAGAAGCACCACCTCCCGTGGGCCCCAGGACACCTGGAACCATGCAGGGGAAAGAGTCGGGCTCTCTGACAGGCCCTGGGTGTGGCTCCTGTGGCCTTGGGGGGCACCAGCAAGCACTTTCACAGCGGGAGGTGACCTGACCCACAGGGTGTTTTCAATCCAGCGGTGGAGAGCGGGGTGCTGTGCCGGGATGGGGCACGGGGCCCTGCCCATGCCAAGCCTGCGCTCCAGCCCCCAGCCGAGCCGCCGGACATTCATTTCTCCAGCCCCGGCTTCCTGGAGCTCCCGGGTGGAGGGAAGGGCGGGGGTGGGGGGGCGGGCAGTCAGTGGGCATGGAGCCCGTCTAAGTGGAACAGGCTTAGGGCCTGCAAGGATCAGGAGAGGGAGCCTTTGAAGTCGGAGAGCACTGCATCGCCCGGGGAAAGTGGTCGCATTTTTTATTAATGTGGGAGGAGGGCGAGGAGGGGAAAGGAGAGGAAACAGCTGCGCCTCCTAGAGAACACGCCGAGGAAGCGCCCGGCATTCTGACCCGCGAGCCCTGAAAGCCGCGCCGGGGAGCAGCCCACGTGGGGCTCAGGCATCCACAGGTGACACACGGGCGGGTGGGGCCCAGGGGATGGACGCTCGAGGACAGGAGCAGCTGGATGTGCCGGTAGGGCAGTTGGACATGAAGGCGGGCAGCCGCACACGTCCCCCTTGCTAATGGACCGTGGGAAGGGGTTACCTGCCGGCTCTGGAACCTGACTTGAGAACCAGCTCTGCCAACACCCACTCGCTGGCACGCTTGGGAACTTTATTCGTGTCCCCCAGGCCTTGATTTTCCCCACCTTATTTATACCGGGCTTCCCTGCTGGAGCTGGGACCAAGCGCACAGCCCACGGTTCCACTCTGCCATGGCCATGCCGGGCTCTGCCAACAGGGGGCGCTGGAGACAGCCTCCAGGGCTGGAGAAAGGAAAGAACTTGCCTGCATTCCCCCCTGCAGGTTTGCTGGGGTGACTGGGGGCGGGGAGGGGAGTGGGGGGAGGGGGGTCCTGTCTGTCCTGGGAGCCTGTGAGCATCACCCAACACCTTGCAGGGAGAAGTGCCTTCCCATTACGAGCAGCTGGACCCAGTTCAAAGTTTCTCCCAACATGTGTAGCAACAGCCACAGAAAGACACCCCCCCACCCTGAGCCCCCCAGAGTCCCCTTTAGAAACACTGGCATCAGGGGCGGAGACACCTCCTCAGAGACCTGGAGCCTGACCAACCCACACTCAGGTCATGGTAATTCCAACCTCCTCCGCCCCCAGGCACGGTGCTGGTGGCTGTCTCTCTGGTGCACACATCATCATGGTGATTCTCGGACTGGCCCCAGTGCCCTGCCTCCAACACTGACAATCTTACCAATGTGATGGGGCGGGGAGCAAATCCAGACCTATTGACTCAGACCTGCTGTGATTTGGGGGTGACTGATGGTGCTTGGTGATCCCCAGTCCTGAGCGTCAATGCCACTGCATGCACTTTTCGCCCCTTCCGCCCGCTAGTCGATGCCATACCCCTCGAGCAGTTCTTTATTTGAAGTCTCAACCACAAGTCACTGGTGTGGGGAGGGGGAGGAATCTGTCCCCCGACTAGATCCTAACTCATGCTCCAGAGACTGGTAGCATCCAGGGCATAACACGAATACTTATCAGCATCATTAGATTCCGTCACTGAAGCTTGCCCAGGATAGAGAGGTTATGCGTAAGAGAATCAAATATGAAAAGGATATTAGGTTAGATTTGAATGATTGCCCTTTTAGAGCAAAGTTTTAAAATCTGATTGAGGGAAAGGGGAAAAAAAACCCAACACACTCTAACATACACACAGGGCCACACTCGCTTAGAACACATTTCCGTCCTGACCGGATCCTGCAAGGATGCTGTGCAAAACCACCCCATCCATCAAGCTGCCAGGATGAACCGCGAAATTCCTCATCATCTCTCTCATACAAAATGCCCACATCGTCCAGTGCAACTGGGGTGCTTGGTCCCAAATGCAGGCACATATTGGGGGTGGGGGTGGGGGGTGGCTTCAGAAGTCCTTCTGCCCATCCAAGCTGTCACCTACCAGTAGGGAACCCAGATAAGTTATAGGCATAGAGCTCCCCTCACCACCCCCCCCAGGCTGTTCAAGAAGAAAGAGAAAACCCAAATGATGAGGCCCAGGGCCTGGGAGACAGCACGGTGCATAGAATTTAGCTTGCACGCATCAACCCCTGTCGCCCCATATGGTCCCCAGAGCCCCTCTAGGAGTGACTCTTGAGCTCAGAGCCAGGAGTAAGCCTTGAGCTCAGCAGAGTATAGCTTCCACCCCTTACTCCCAACCCAAATGGCTCAGCCCTAAGTCCTCGAACTTCCAGGAGAAAGAAGAGGCCCCAGAGATGACGGGGCCTGCCCAAGGTCAAATGGCTACCAACATCCCGGTCCAAACTTGCACGGAGTTTCCGAACATCCCCTCTCATCCAAGGTCCTTTCAGCACCATCAAACGTGAGTGACAGGTGTGGCCTTTGCATCCTGATCCCCAGTCGAGAGAATTTAAGCAGCAGCAAGCACCCGAACGGCCTGTGGAGAAGGGGGAGGCCTCCGAGATTGCGGCCACGCCTGAGAGTGAGGAGGAGGGAGTCAGGCCGTCCTCTCCGCCCGACAAAAATCACACAGGAAGGAAGTCAGGCAGCGACTGCAGCCCGGGCACGGCAAGTGGCTCGGAGACGATGCATTCCTAATGCGTCCTTAAACAGATTCTGACTCAGACCCTGGGACGGCTGGGCCCCGGCCCAGGAACGCGAGCCACTGTGAGATAGCTCTTTCAGTTCTCTCCAGCACATCTCCTTGGAATCTGCCCGATAAAGAGGCAATTTATCATGTGGCCGAAGGTTGTGCGTAATGCATGATCTGCCTTCCGCTGGCGTGAGGCCCCTGCTCGGGCCCCGGCGACTTGCCTTTTGCCTCCATCTTGAGGGGCGCCATAGCAACAGGAAATCAACACGGAGAGAACTGTTAAATGAATAATTTACTGATTTCATAAAAACCTGTCTCGCAATTTATAGTTCTATTATCTTCCCTCCCCGTGCCTTGACGCCTTTGTATAAAGGCTGCAATCAGGCTGGATGACGCCTGAGAAGCTAATAAGCATCCCCATCCCGGGGCTGGCGCCCAGGCAGAGTCGGGCTGGGAGGGCAGTCAGGCTCCCTGGACGCTGAGGCTGACCACGACCTCCTTCCCCATGCCCCCTTCTGCCCGGGGCGCGGAGGGAGGCCATGAGTGACCTCCGATCAGCTTTACATTTTCAAAGGAAACATTTTTCATCCTTGGGATATTTGGAGCCAATCAAGGCCGAGTTGAGTGGCATTCGGGAGTAGTACGTGGAAGAAATATCACCAGCTACAGTCTACCAATTGTCACTTTAAAAATTCCCCCAAAGAGATGGAGTTACTAGCAATGGAGAATAAAGGGGGGGGAGGGGGGAAGCAGCGAAGTATAGTCTCAATGACAATCGTGGTATTTTAAAAGCTCTCTCAGTATCATCAGCGACACCATTTCAGTGGCAGGAACGCATCTTGTCACTCAGCCTCAATTTACAGGAAATTTATGGAGAAGACAATACGATGAGAGCAGACTTATTTGCTGACTTATTTATTTGGGTGGGAGAGGTTGCAGGGGAGATCGGAGCTGTGCTTCTCGATTGGAGGGAGCGATTCTTCTGAAAATGCATACCCTGGCTCTTCCACAGAGGACGCCAGGGCCCAGTGAGGGTTCTCACACCTGAGTGTGAGGACCCGGCTTCTTTCTTTCCCTCCCCCAGGGGTCGCTGCGGAGGATCATGGGCTCAGTGGAAACCATGAGGAGCTGGGGGGGGGGGGTCTCATTTCTCCAGAGCCCTCAGTCCCCTGCCATCCCTCCCAGGTCACATGACTCCCCATCAACGTGCCCCCCTTCCCATAAACACCCACCACTTTCTCCCCTCTCTGGTCAATGTCTTCAGAAGAAGTGATGTGGGAGGTAGTGGGGTGAGGGGTGGGGGCTGAGGTGTCCCCCACCCCTTCGTTGGATGCCCACCCTCGGTGAAGGAAGCCTGCTTTTGTGCCCGGTGGGGAGGCTGGCAAGATAATCAACTCATGCAAGTGACTTGGCCAACTTCCTGGCCCCAAGACAGGACAGCTCGGCCCCAGAGGTAAGGTGGCAGTTCTGAGAACATGGCATGTGTATGTGTGTGTCTGTGCCTCTGCCTCTGTGTGTGTGTGTGTGTGTGTGTGTGTGCACCCGCGCGCTAAATCTCTTCCCCTCGTCTATTTATAGCACATCGTCTCTCCAGCTGAGGCCTGAAACCCAGCCAAGCACAGGCAGAGGTAGGGCCTGTTAAGTCCTGCCCGCATGATTCAGTCTCAAAATTCTGAATACATTACTCAAGGACTTCGGGTACTGCGGGCACTGATGAAGGTGATGAGAAATCTCTCCTGGAGTGGCTTCAAAACTCCCCCTGCTCTGGCTGAAGCCTGAGCTGGGCTGACCACCAAACGGGTGCCGCTCCTGGGCGGCAGGAAGACTAAGAAGTCACCTTTGGGGAGTGCAGGGGGGGGGCAGCATTTTGGATTCTAGTTTTTACAGAGCTGACATGGGCTGATGCTAACAGCGACTCCCTGAATCTTGCCACGCCCAGGCTGACAGGTAAAAGGGGTCTTCCTTGGGCAGTTGGGCCTGAGTGAGCCGGTTCTGTGAGCAGGAAGGTTCCTGAGGGGGTCTGGAGGTGGGTCAGACCTGGTCTACCCCTCTCACCGAAAGGCTCCCAGGAATCAAGGGGCAAAAGACTCGAGAGGGCCCAGCCACATGTGCTGGGGGAACACACACACACACACACACACACACACACACACACACACACACACACACACACACACACACACACACACACACACACACACACACACACACACACACACACACACACACACACACACACACACACACACACACACAGAGTTCCTGAGCCTGGCACAGCTTGTAGGGTGTTTGCCTTGCAGGTGGCCGACCTGGGTTCAATTCCCATGATCCCATATGGTCCCCTGAGCACTGCCAGGAGTAATTCCTGAGTGCAGGAGCCAGGAGTAACCCCTGTGCATTGCCGAGTATGACCCAAAAAGAAAAACAAAACAAAACAAAACAAAACCAGAATTTCCTGGCTCTGGTTAATGCAGATGTGTGCAAGCCTTCACGCAAGAACCAAAGCTTCGGGCCTGACTGCTCGGCCTGGGGAGGAAATGCTGGACCATCCTTTACTGAATACACACGGTCTGAGACTGGCCCTCATGTGTGGGAAAGGAGCACTGGTGAGCTTTGCCCCGAGCAGGGGTGAGAAGACAAAAGCAGATTCTAGAATAGACAATGCAATCAGAACGGGGGCGGGGGGGGGTACAAGAGGAGACAGAGAAGGCAGGCACTGAGCCCCCGCTCCGACAAACTCCCGACCCCTTCTCTCAGTCCCCAGAGCAGCTTCCGTATCTGTCCACCTCATCCAGGCCCCCTGGGCCCCTTCTTTTCTGGCTCCTGTGTGGCCCTGGGGCACACTGAGGAACTCCTGGGACGGGCGGTCAGGAGCACATGACGGAGAAAGGCAGCAGCAGGGGGACCCAGGGCCCACTTCATGCAGGGCCACACAGCCCAGGCCCTGCTCGCTGGCCTCCAACGGGGGATATCCATGTTCCAGGGGCGGGAAGGGGCACTGAGCGGCCAGTGGCCTGGCCTCCTGCCCAAGGTCACAGGAAGACAGGATGACTCTGACCAGAACCCGGGGCAGGATCCCTGGAGCCCAGCCAACTCCGAGCAAGCGCTGCCCTGCCCAGGGCCGGGGCCAGCCGTCCTTCCATCTCTGGCTCACTGGGAAGAGAGTTCTGAATCCCAGTGACCTTACAGCCAGCCCTGCATGGTGGGAGAGGCGTCAGGAAGACCCTCCGTCTCGCTCAGTTCCAGGGTGAGAGCAGCCCCGGGACACACGCTCCAGGCCACAGGCTTTACCTTGAGAGAAACGAAAATACTCGGCAGTGTGGCCTAATGGTTTTAAGTCCTGTAACTGAAAACAAGACAGCATGAAGCGAACAGACCCGCCCTTCAGAGAAGGATAGGGGTGATGTGCTTCTGCATGAGGGGGGCAGGTACTTGTGCACTGGGGAGAGGGGGACTGGGAATATAGCTTGGGGATTCTAGGGCTGGGGTCCTCGGGCACCCTCGGCTCAGACTTGCTGCCTCTGATAAATGGTCCCTCCTCTTCAGCAGAGGCAAAGCGCCCAGAGGAAAGGGGGAGCCGGTGTGGAAGGACTCGTGGCTGGCTTCTGGCCCCCACTGACCTGCAGAACTCAGGAGAGCCCCTCTCAGGAGTGGCAGGGGGAGGTGGAGCCTTTGCTCGTCCAGGCTGGGGGCAGTCCAGGCGCCCCTGCCCTCTCCACGCCCCTCTCCCCTGCATGGCAGAGGGGCCGGAGCAGGGAAGGGCCGTCTCTCACTTGCAGTTTTCAGAGGCCTCCTCCTCCTCGGGCCGCCCACAGACCCACACACCCTCGCTGGCCAAGACTGACACAGGAGGACCAGGATGCCAGGCTCCCTGCATCCGAGGGGAGACAGGGTTCTCCCAGAGACGGAGACTGGAGGGGGGCCCCACCCCACCCCACCCTCCACCCTCAGCACACACTGCCCTGGGGGCCTCCCCGGCTCTATTCCTGTGGGCGGGCTTACATCACACACAAGGGAAACTCACTTGGGAAGCCTGGGGGGGGAGGTTGTACATGCATGTGTGTGCACGTGCGTTTGTGTGCATATACACCATGTGTGTGCACGTGTGTCATTTATATTTGTGTACATATGTGTACACATGTATAAGCATGTGTGCATACAGTGCAAGTGTGCACATATGTGTCTGTGTATGTGCATGTGTGCGTGCGTACACACATGTGTGTACGCGTGTGTGCGTATGTGGGGGTGGGGGCCTTGGGCCACCGCTCTGCTCCATCCAGGCTGCCTCTGAGCAGTGCAGGGCCCCTCCAGGCAGCACTGCCAAGCCCTCACGGCAGCCGTGCTCAGGCTCTGAATGCCTTAGCGGGCAGCCGTGTCGGGAGAAGCCCGAGCCTGCGCCGTGGGGCCCACATGCTGCGCTGACCTCTCCAGAGTTCAGACAAACAGTGCCACTCACACACATGGCACGCACAGGCTCCCCCACGAAGGCCGGGGCCCCACCGCATCAACAGCCGGAAGTGGGGGGGGTGTCGTCTCCAGGCCCTCCCCAGCTCCTTGGAACTCAGGGGCCCACTCAGGGGCCAGCTGCATCCCCACCCGGAACAGCCCCAGACCAGAGCCCGACTGAGCCAGTCAAGAGAGCCCGGGACAGAGGCTGGGGCAGGAGGCGGGACTGGGAGAGAGCCGGGCTGGCCATTTGTTCCCGTTTCCCCCCAGGTTCTCAGCAGGGAAAGAGAACCAGGCTGGCTTAGCAAAGCGGGGAGCGTGTGGGAAAGGCGTTTGCTTCTGGCTCGGCTCAGGGAGGCTCCCATAAGCCCCTGGAAAACCAACCCCACGTGTCCGAACTTTGCTTTTCTCCCCCTGTAAAGAGCGGGCACTGTCCCCTTCCGAGAGCTGTGGGGAAGATGCACAGCAGGAACACACAGAGGCTGAAGCAACTCTGAATCCCTCTGGGATGAAGGGACCCCGAAAAACAGAAAAGGGAGGCCAGCCAGGGCCTTGGGGCTGGGGCGTGGGTGCGGGTGTGAGGTGCTGGTTATTTCAGACCTAGAATCGCCCTCACACAGGGAGCCAAAGGCGCAGCTTCTTTCTGGGGGTCTGAATTCCACATGCTTTGCCCTTGCCCTCTACAGAACAGCTTCAGGTCCCCCCATTTACTGGGATAGGGACCCATACTGCGCCCCTCCCTCCCCCACTCTGAATGGCTCAGAGAAAGGCCTGGAGGCTCTAAGTGCCTGGGAGGGGGGGCACCATGGAGGAGGAAGAGGCAGGAGCCCAATTTCGATTTTCCCAGGGCTTCTGCTCTGGGGGCCCAGGCAGCCACAGGGAGGCTATTAACCGGAGGGAGCTGCCGATGCAAATCAGCCCGAGTGCCTGGGGTAGGGAGTGGCAAACACTAAGGTTTGCATGACAAACCTCCTACAAGATGCCGCTAAACTGCCCTTTTGTGCCAATTAAAGATTCTCCAGAACACAAAGATTACACACCATTCTGCAGGCTGACAACAATAAAACAATTTTAAAGGCTATTCAGATCTTCAGTTCACAGCTGATGTGTCAGGGAAGGGGGTGAGGCGGGTGGTCTGTGGCTTTGTTCTTCATTGTTGTTGAGTCTTAAGGCCCAACCACGGAGTGGGGGGGGACAGGAGGGGGGTGAAGAGAGAAAGGAGAAAGTGGAGAGGAGACTGGCAAGCAGGAGGAGTTTAAATGCATTCTTGAACTTTTTCAAGAAAAGCAAACCACCTGCCATCCTGTGTGTGTGTGTGTTTGTGTGTACATAACCTTGTATATGCATTCACACATGCAGGCACACACACACACACAGAGAGATACAGATACACCCTCTTTCTCACTTGCTCCTCTCTGGGGCTCTCACAAATGCTCCCTCCAAAAATCTTGGTCTCCCCAGGGAGTCTGACACAGCCTCAGAGACTGTGTATGTGTGGCTGTAGCACACAGATCTGGTGGCACCGATTAATGATAATGACAAGGACAGAGGCCCAGAAGCTTTCTGTGGTATGGGGCAGCCTATGGCTTCCTGAGGAACAATGAGTGGAGCCTCAGAGGCTTTACTCTTTGCACCCCTGGGTGGCACCCCAAAGCCCTCCCTGGTGCCTTACCATTTGGCCTGCTGCAAGTGGGCCCTCTGAGGACAGGTGTCCCCATCCACACACACCACACACACACACACACACAAACACACACACCTGGTATGTTCAGCTAGACCCTTCAGCTCCTGCGGGTGGTCAGAAGCTTCTGCCCATGATAAAAGGGGGCGGGGAGGGGCCTGCACATGGCAGTCACTGTGAGGGCACTCGATGGATGAGGACAAACTGGGACCGCTGGTCACCTTATAACTGCCAAGACAGACGCCCAGTCCCACCCAGCAAAAAGTGCAGTAATCGGGGCTGCCTCTCGACCAGTGGCAGTTCCGCTCTCTGGGGAGAGACATCTCTGATGGCCCTCACTGCGGGAGGGGGACATTCGAGGGAGGGCCCCCTGCCGTGCATGGGGCAAAGCTCGCCACAGGAGACCACTGGCCCAACAGGCTTGGAGCTGCCCCCAGCCAGAGCCAAATGATTTGGGGGTACTGCCCCCACCAAGCGGCTTTCACAGAATGGGGTGTCACCCCCATTTGGCACTCTGAAGGAGGATGAGTGAGATGCTGAGAAGCTGAGTACGATCTGCACCAATACGTGGACAGCTGGTGTGGCCCGGCCCTGCCCAAGGGTCCCGGGAAACACCTCTGCTGGCCTTTCTGAAAAGGGTAAGGTGGGGTGGGGTGAGGAAATGCACCGCTTGATGCTTCGGATGAACACCCCCCCCAACTCTGCGTGCGAGTCCGTGCCTCTCGTCATCTGCCCCCACTCTGAACTCTGTCCCCCACAGCAAATTCATTCACAAGACAAACATCTTCCCCAGAAGGAAGAGTTAGAAAGGAAACAAAACAAAACAGTCAAATCATCATAAATCTGGGTCAGCTCCCATCAGCTGGTTGTGATCAAAACCACATTCGCATTGTCTGCCGGGGCCAAGCAGAAGGCTGCAGCCCGGCACAGGAAGGCCAGCTCCCAACCTTCCAGAAACAGCTGCGGCCAGCAGCCCGGGAGCCAGCCGGCCCCCTCCCCACACCTGCCTGGCAGGAGGCACAGGAGCTGGGCCCCGGGAGCACCCAGCCGAGCTCCGGTGCATCCCGGGCAAGAAAGAGGAAGGTTCTGGAAGGGACGGCACAACTTCTGCCCACACCCTCCCGACAGAAACAATTAAAGAGCGTGGGCCGAGGCTGCCAAGCTCCTCTGTCCAATTTGGTGGATATTTTAATAGAGGAGGAGAATTCCCAGAGCCTCCCCCACCCCCCGCAACGGAAATGCCCCATGTCAGGCAACGTTTGTTTTCATTTCCTTTTGCCGGCAATGAATTCCACTCATGGCAACGGCTCGGGGGCTGGATCGGATCCACACAGAAGCTAACCAGAAGCATTTGTTCCCTGAAATGAATCGCTCTTTGGGGAGCGGGTGATGTAGACATCTGGGTGGAGGGGCCTCTGCCCCGGCACTCACGCAGGCATGCACGCCCTGCACCGCGGCCACTGGGGCGGGGGGGGGGGGGGGGGTGGGCCCTGCGGGCAGCCAAGCCCCAGGGGGGTCCCAGCAGCAGCCGGCACACAGGGGGAGGGAAGAGGCCCCAGCGGAGCCTGGGACAGGGAGGGGCGGGACCAGGCCTCGTTCGGGACCCCTGGGAACGGCCGTGACCTCCGAGGACCCACTCACAAAGGCATCATCACTGTCCCTGTTACTATGCCCTGGCAAGGGGCGACAGGAGGCGCAGAAGGAGGGTACAGGGACAAGCTCCAGGCCCGATGGCTGCTCTCAGGGCATGGAGCCAGGATTTGACCTTGTGCTGGGGTTTCCCGCTCCCCCGCCCCCACGTCTAATCCCCGTCACAAGCCTCCTGCCCTCCTCTGCTCCTACCCTAGGTTTACCGATGCATCAGGGGGGTTTAAGGAACCGCTTCTGGGGACACCAGCAGCCCCTCTCCTGGCTTTCTCTGCCACCCTCCCCGCCAAAGAGACCTCCACCTCAACCTCTCAGCCCGCCCTGCTGCGGACAGCTGTGGGTGTGTCTGATGACTGGGGGTGGTGGGGGAGATATGGCCCTCACGCCACGCATTCAGCTCCCAGACCCCCACGCCCAGGCGGGAAGCAGCAGCAGTGCTGGGGAGGGCAGCGGCTTCTTGTGTACCCCCACAGGCTTTCCAGAGTGCGTGGCGCCAGAGGTGGGGAGCAGACAAGCCCGGGTTAGGGCCCCCTGCGGCTGCACCCCACATCACCCCCCAACTCTCTGGCCTCGGGATGTACTGAGACCAGCCAGGGAAGAGAGAGATGCAGGGTGCCTGTGAAGGCCTGACAGACCCCCGTAGCGGTGTCGGTGGGCCAGCCGAGTCCAGGGGGCTTACCAAGCTCACGGCCAGTGACGCCGCCGCCACCACCACCAGCCTCGCAGAGGCCAGTCCAGGGCATCAAGAAGAGAGCAGCGGGGGCTGGAGCAATAGCACAGTGGGTATGGCGTTTGCCTTGCACGAGGTTGACCCGGGTTCGATTCCCAGCATCCCATATGGTCCCCTGAGCACTGCCAGGAGTAATTCCTGAGTGCAGAGCCAGGAGTAACCCCTGTGCATCGCCAGGTGTGACCCAAAAAGCAAAAAAAAAAAAAAAAAAAAAGAGAGAGAGCAGGGGCGACCTGGAGCTGCCACCTCACAAGGCTGTGTGCCCCTTGGGAGGGACCTCTTACCTCAACCTCCCCACCCCATCACTGGCCTGGGCTCCAAGCAAGGCCCTCAGAAGGTCGGCTGGGGCAGTGGCCGCGAAGAGGGAGACCCCAGCTCCAGCAGACTCTGCACCAGGCACTGCTTGCTGGGTGTGTCCCATGGGTGCTGGGTGGGCAGTCAACACTCCTAACATCCTCTTAGTGGGTCCAGAGCAGCCCCAGGGCCCATGGGTGAGGCTAGGACCCGAACCCAGGCCGCCTGGGCCCAGTGCCCACGCTCCTCATTCCACCCCCCCATCCCTACTTGTGGTGGAGACGCCCGGTGGCTTCCCCCGCCCCGCCCCCCTGACGCTCCAAGGCAGGGACTCATTATTGAGCATCAAAGAAGACCCGAGGCAAAGGCACCCCCTGCCAGGGCCTGGGAGCTCCCACGTTCCCCAAGGGGAGAAGAGAGGCAGCCCCGGGCAGCACGCAGCCAGCATGGGTTACGGGTGGCATGGGAGCGGGGCCCTGCAGGCAGGGGACATGAGGTCAGAAACGAGAGCACGAGAAGAATGTTCTAGAAAGAGCACGATGCTGCAAGGCATAGGTCAGGGTTGGTGGGAGGAGCAAGGTGGTCCAGAGAGCCACGGGGTCTCTTTCGGGTTTTATCCAGGGCTGGAACAAAAGGGTGCGAGATCTGGGGTGCCCTTCAGCAAGGCCCCGGGGCAGAACCCGCCGCCAGGAGCAGGCTCCCGCCCCTCTCCCCCACCCCAGTGTCCTCCATCCACCCAGCGTGGCCTGCCAGAGGCTCACAAGCAGGGTCCAAAGATCAATCTAGGGTGGTGGTGAGAGAAGCCAAGAGGTGACTGGGTGAGAACGGAACCCCTGCCGGCAAGCCTGAACCCCTCTTAAACCTCTGACCCAGGTCACGCGCTCCCCATCAGCTAAAACCTCCTCGGCCAGACCGTTTACAGGCTAACCCTCGTGCTCCGTGGCCACGTGTAATGGAAAAAATTGACTGTTTGCTTGGTGCAATAGGGCATGACACTGTTTACACAGAAATAATAGCCCAAGTGTGATGGATTCTAAATCTCCATTACAGTGAAAGATTTGAAGGAGTAAAGCAGTTAGAAAAATAATTGGTTTTCTTGTTTAGTTTAAAAACCCTTTATGCTTACAGATCATGGACTTCATACCTCCGCTCTCCGGGGCTCTAAATTCAAGAAAAATGGGAGAGAGGGGTTAAGACAGGAAGATCAGAACTTCTGGAAGGTTCTTGGGCGGGGAAAGGGCTGGATTTTGGAGCACACTGGGCTGGTGGGGCCCCAGGTTGTGTCTGGGATGCGGCCCCGGGGGAGGGGGGACCTGCTGAGGGCTGTTGGGTCACTGTGGCTTCTGCTGGACAGAGGGCAGAGACCAGCAGCAGCCCCAGAATCACAGAGCGGGAATGAGAGATGCCAGGGTCACACCCTTGGCGCTCTCCCCAGGGCTCCTGGGCCGTGGCTGTGGGCAGAGATGCCCGGATGAGAGCATCACTGGGCAACTCGGAGAATCCCCCACCTGCAGACACTCCCAGGTAGCTGGGTGCACTGTGTCCACACAGGACCCCGGGTGGGGTGCTGGCGCGGCCTCTCCCCAGTGTGTGGGGGGGGTCCTGGCTCTCCCTCGGGAGACAGTGGGCCCCACTCTCTGCAGTGACAGCGCTCGGGAGGGGACCTGGGCTCTGCGGCACCCCACTGACTCCTGGGAGCCCTGAGACAGGCCTGGTCCCCCCTGTGTTACACGGGAAGCTGAGAGGCCCTGGGCCCCGTGGATGATCACCCAGTCGGTGGCACGGACACTGGTGCTCAGCTCCTCCTTCACTTACACGCAGGCTCCAGGAGGTGAGGGCTGTCGTCCGGATCCGGGGAAACTGATCTGGCTCTGTGGCAGGGGGACAGCCGGGTATCCCCTCCCCGGGCCCCAGAGTGTCGAGGACTGCGGATCCCACCGGAGGGGGGACGCCAGAGTGGGGAGCAGGGGAAGAACAGACCTTCTACAGAGAAAGACGATGCCAGTGGCCTGTCCTCAGCAGCCCCGCTCAGTCTGCAAGGAGGCTGGGACACTAAGCATGCCCTGGCCCCCCGCGTCTGGTCACCTCTTCCGGCCATCCGAGCCACAGAGGAAAACCCCGTGACCAAGAGGACAAACACCAACAGAAGGCCCGAAGCCTCGCTGGATGCCCCCCAAAGGCTCCGCACACGGGGGCTATAAGCAAATGGCATCTAAGGAAACAGCCCTTGGGGTGGCTGCCTTGGTCCCAGGCTGGACCTTTCTTCCCCCCATCAACATTATAGTGCACCACCCCGGTGTCCCTCTATCCTGCTCGTCCATCCTCCCTCCCACCCCGCTCTCATCCGCCTCTCCCTTCACCTGTCCTGGCTCTCGTCCATCCATCTGCCCACACGTCCTTCCTGGGCCCCCCTGGCCTTCCTTGCTTGGGGGATGCTCGGGGGACCGTGTGGGATGGAGGATCATACCAAGGCCTCCCTGCGTGCGACTCAAGTGCTCATCCTGCTTGAGTCCACTCTCCCGCTGCCTTCCTTTCCTCCTGCCTTCTATCTACCTATCCGCCCACCCTCTCTTCATCCATCCATCGATCCCTCCATCCCTCCCTCCATTCATCCACCCATCCAATACTGACCATCAGGAGTCTACCATGTCCCACATACCGTGGATCTCGCCTGTTCAGGCAGACCCCAGAACTCCTGGCTGACCCAGAAATCCAGAGGCTTAAGAGTTCTCCTGGGAGGGAGGTGGCCGGTCCCCAGTGGGTAAAGACTCGGAGACTGTGAGTGTTTTACCCATCTGTGCCCTCATTCCAGTCAATGCTGCCAGTTAGAAGCCTAAGCACCTGCCCCCCACTTCTCAAAGTGGCCCGAGAAGGCCCCTGGCTAGCTGTGGAAGAGACGCAGTGACTCCAAGTGCCAGACATGGCTCACTTCTGCTCACAGAACGAGGGGGCCCTCTTGTAGACCACCACCAGGAGGCCCCCCAAGCCCCTGCTATCCGGCGGGGCAGGGACACAGGCTGGAGGAAGGCACAACCTAGGGAGGGCCGACCTCAGACCCTTCGCTCAAGGAGGATTTTCATTTCAAAGTGGGACCTAAATGCTGCCAACAGCTACCTTTAAAAAAAAAAATCAATAAAGGAAAGCAGAGAAGAGAATGTAGGGAGAAAAACGCAGATACTTAGGAGTTCAAGGCCCCGTGGGACACTCCTGAATATTTTAAATATCTTGGGAGGGGAAAAGAAAAAAAAAATGAAAACAGTTCTCCCAACTTAACCAGAGAAGGGAGTCTCTTTCTAGTCTGGAAATCCTTTGAGGCAATTCTTTAAATTATTTACTAGCTTTTTGATTACATTTTACGGTGGGGTGGCTGGCAGGGGAGGGGAGCTGGGCTGCAGGAAGTGCGAGCCGGCCTCCTCCGCTGACATTTTCCTATCTGTCTGGAATATTTTAAGAGCTGCTCCTCTGTTTGAAATCGCAGGGCTCTGGCAACAATGGGGCGCCGCCTAGGCCCTTCCTTAGGTCAGATTTGCATACAAAAGACCAGCTGCTGGGCTGCTATAATGCCGGAGAGGCCAGTTTACCAGCCAAGTGGAAGGACCCCACAGAGGCCCCATTAATTTTTCAGGAGTTCTCAGGCCCTGGCCTTTTAGAGGCCGGTGGGAGAGGAATCCCAACCATGGGCGCCCCGTCTTTGAGGACACTAAGTGTTGGGCCCCAGGTGGAAAGGGGAAAGAGGGGGGCAGGGCCTCGCCCCCAATTAGGGGAGACTCCCCTTCTCCCAGCCTGTCTTGCCCCTTTCCCTTTCCCACCCCGGTGCCCCTCGAAGGCCGACGCCAGGCCTAAGCGTTAGGTGCCAACTTTTCAATCCACCTCCTGAGTCCCTCATTGCAGAAGTTTTGTTGCCTCCTGAATAGCAGAAACTTTGCACGGGCGAGTGCTGGGCACACTTCTCTAAGGATGCCATGAAGTCAGGTGCTAGCAGGGTTCCAGAGAAGAGGAGGGTGGGGGTTGAGAGGGCCGGAGACCATGCATCCCCCACTGGGGTGGCCCTGGCCTGGGGTCCCTGCACCCCAATGCCGGACGGGCACACTGAACTCCCGAGTACTACAGAGAGTGACCTCTGACAGCTGGAGGGAGCCCCCTCTTTTTCTTTTTTTAATCATTAAAAGAATTTCACTGCCAAGTCCAGCTGGGTGGCGGGGCCTCCACAGAGCAGTACAGGGCTGGGGGACGGCTACAATTCCCGACAGGAAGCTTGGCCCGGGCTCACGAGCGCCTGCACAGACACGGCCACCTCCCGGGACACGGCCCGCGCCTGCTCCTCTGCAAAGGGGCTGAACAGCACGTCCCAAGGACACCGCCTCGGGGTGAAGGACACCCCTGGCCACCCCCAGACTGGGCCTGCAGCTGAGCGGAGGGACATGCAGGCCTCCCTCGCCTCCATCCTGGAACCCCTATTTTGAATCAAGGCAGAAGCAAAGCTGCTTTCGGATGGAAAGCAGTTCCCAGACAGACAGGAACTGACCGCCGCCCCCTGGAACAGAGGGAACCCAGGAGGAGCAAGGGGCCAGAGGCTGGGGCTCCTGTCTAAACCCAAGGTCTCCTCGGGGGCGCACCCCAAGCTCTCAGAATGAGGTGCACAACTGTGTTAGGTAGAAATCGACTCCAACAACCATCTCGGTTTCCTGATGTACCCCCAGGCTCAGGATGGGGTCCATCTGTGGGACCAGGGGTGGGGCAAGACAGGGGCTGGCGGTGGGAAGGTTCACACCTTGGGAAGGGGAGTCACCACGGCTCCCTCGCCCAGTATGGCGTGCCCTGGGCCCCTGCAGAGTCAGAGGCTGTGCTCAGTGGGCAGCCCGCCAGCCTGTCTGGCCTGTCTCAGGGTACTGCAGGATGAAATGGAGTGGCCGAGCAGGACCCCAGGCTCCAGCGAGGGAACCAGGGGTGGCAGGCTGGGAGGGCGGCACACCAGCCCCCACCCCATCCTTCTGGACAGAGAAGCCCATGCCAGCCAGGCAGTGGACAGAGGGCAGCGGGGCTGCGAGAGCAGATGAGAGGAAAGAAGGAAACTGCAGGGGCCATGGGGGAGGGTACGGGTAGTGGGGGCAACCTCCAGAGGCTGTGGTGGCGGGTGGTAGGTAGTGGAGGTCTTCATCGGAGAGGAGGACAGGGTGGGGGGCCTGAGCCAGGGGAGGGAGGGTCCATGGAACAGGAGCGGGTGGCTGGCCTTCTCAGAAACCTGAGGATTCTCTAGGTTTTACTCACGTTGGAAACTCCCCCAAGATGAAATTTTTTCGACTCATTTCAGAACTATTTGGTGACACAGAACTATTTTGTGTCCTGGTCACACAGAACACTGGTGGTGGTGGGGGGAAGGGGGCGGGTCCCAGCAGGAGGGCAGGACAGGGGCAGCAGAGCCGGCCTGGGCAGGAGCCGAAAGGCCAGGCCAGAGCTCGCCGCTGGAGCCAAGTTCAGGGAACAGCCCCTGAATCTGAGGCCTTGGCGGAGGCGGGGCGGTGAGGGCCGGGCCGGGAGGAACTCAGGTCTCCGCACGGAGGTGGCAGGATGCGAGTGCGGCATCCCCGCGATGAACAAGACAGGAAGAACTCCGCTACCCAGAGGCCTCGGCTCCATTACAGACTTAATGGCCCATAATGCTTTGGGGGCCAACATGCCCCTCTTGTTGAATTTCAACACGCCTCGTTCTGCTCTTTGCCTTAATTGATTGCCTTGGAGGAGGAAACGCTTGAAATGATCGGGCGCGTTCAGGGGGTGTCCCTGCCCGGTACCGGAGTCTTGTCGGATCGATAGGAGGAAATTCACAGCGTGCAGGCGCTCGCAGACACTCGCCCCCTCCCCCACCCCGCCCCCACCCGCAGGCTCCCCCCAGCCTGGAACTGAACTCTGGAATGGACGGGGAGGTGCCAGTTTCTTCCACCTTCTGGAAGGAAAGCTTGGTCTGAGGGTGGCAAGGGAGCCTGGGGCGAGGCCGGTGGGCAACCACAAGGCCTCCTCTGGTGGGCCGGCAACTGCAGAGCAGGGGAGGGGTCCTGGCGGGGAGACTCCGCTTGTGAATGCGGCCCCCTAAGTAAAGGAGGATCATAAGGGACACGGGGAGGAGGCAAAAGGGAAGTGGCGAGGGAGGAAGGCGAAGGGGAGCTGGCAAGAGCCAAGGGGTGCAGGAGAGGCAGCTCCAAGAGCCAGGGTGCAAGCCAGGCCTGCGCAAAGCAACGACAGTGATCCCCGCCTGCTCCCCGTTACCACCATTTATGGTCCTGGGGGTCCTGAGCTGCCCCATGTTGCGGGCTGAGCACTGTCAACTGAGTATCATGGGGAGCACACCCAGGCTCCTGCACCACATCAAACCCCAGCACCACACAGACACTTCCAAGCATGGCCAGAAGTGTCCCCTGAGCACAAAGCCCTAAGCACCACCAGGTGGAGACCCCCAAAAGAAGAGGCGGGGGGTGAGGTGGTGATGGAAAGATACCCAACCATACAGGAGTGAAGGGGCTGTCACTGCCCACAGCTGACTCCAGCTGGAATCCCGGGCACCACGGGTAGTCCCCCAAGCACCACCAGGGGTCACTCCTGAGCAGAGAACCTGAGGAGGAAGGGAAGGAAGGACGCAGCTGGGAGAGGGACTCGGGACCCCTTAGAGCTGGCATGTGGACGCCCTAACCCCCAGCACCTCAGGAGGCCATCTCATGCAGAAACTGGGTGTGGACGGCCACCGGAGAAGATGAAGTCACGTCACGCGGGCCAGAGCACTAGGACAGCGGGTCGGGCGCTTGCCTTGCATGCCACCAGCCAGGGTTCAATCCCTGGCACCCACTGTGGGCCCCCAGAGCCCCACCAAGAGTGATCCCTTGAGTGTGGAGCCAGGAGCAGTGCTGGGTGTGGCCCCTCAAGCAAGCAAACAAACAAAAAAGCAGAAAGATGAAGTCACGTCAGGGGGGCGGTGAGGGGGTCCCTAGTGCCAGACCATTGCTGTCCTCCTGAAAAAGGAGGGATGCGGACTTAGAGGGAAGAACGTCCTGTGAGTACCCAGGCGGAGATGCGGGTATCCCATAAGCCAAGGAGCACCAGGGGGCCAGTAAGCTGCCAGGAGCTGGGGAGAGGTGAGGAACCACCTCACCCCCGCCCCCACTTCGTCCCCCAAAACACCAGCTGTGGCATCCACCAGGCTCTGACCTCTAACCTCCGGAACTGACAGCTCTCTGCAGCTGAAGCACCCCCCCCCTCCGTAGCAACTCTTGGACCTGCAGCTCAGCTCCCGCATGGAGGGTGCAGAGGTGGGCAGCACTCCCCCCCCCCCGACCCGCTGGCTCCCTTCTCGGCCGCCCCTCCCGCCAGGCCAGGCCTTGGGGAGTGGCGGCCATCCCAGAGCTATCCCCCTCGGCCCAAGAAGCTCCATCTCGGGAGGATTAATTTTTAATCCACCAGCACTCTGTTTTTCTGTACTTATTAAAATTTAAGACACTGAGCCGGGGAGCCTGCGTGGAGCGGCTGAGGAAGGACCGAGGCACAGCTGCAGGCTGGCCAGGTGCTGCTGGGGGCGGGCACGCCCATGTGACCGGGAAACAATGCCTGCAGGGTACTCGGGGCCTGGGTGACCCGGCATGGCCCCTTGGAGCCGAACTTCTTTGCTCCGAGCTCCGAGAGCAGCGCAGGTCCCGCAGGGACAGACTCAGTCCTGCAGGGACAGACGGGGCTTCTGCCTCGCCTCTGCTCATCACCGGACAGTCACGAGAGCTCTGAAGCTCCCCTCCCCCCACACGACACACACCCCTACCTGCAGTCCCCACACGCTGCTCGGCTGCCCGCAGCCCTCCTGCCCTTCTTTCCACCTCCCAGACTCAGCGCCAGTGTCCTCCGGCAGCCCAGGCCTTGGCCTGACCCCTGGACCCAGCATGGGTCCCCCCTGCACCAGAAGCAGCTGCCCACACCCCAAGCCTGGAACCGGCCACACCCTCTCCTTGGGGACAGGCGGTTTGTCTCTCAAGCTCCTGCTCAGGCCTCATGTTCCCCTCCTGTGAACCCCCCCGCCACCCTGTCAGAGGAGCCAGGTCCCAGGAAAACTTCTGGTCCCCTCTTTCACCAGGTGGCCTGTGTCTGCCCCAAGTCCTGCCTGCCCTTCTCTCATCTTGCTCCTGTGCAGCCCATCTGACGCAGGCAGGAAGACCCTCAAAAGAACGCTGACAGTGGCCTGAAAGCAGTTTTTAGAGTGTCTCGAGGATGACTGTGAGAAGGGTCCAGGTCCCAAGGCACTAAAAATGCTTTAACTCCCCTGCCCATCTGTTTTCCTTCTTCGTTTTCTTTTGGGGGCCATAACCAGCGGTCTGAACCAGGACTCCTGCATGCAAAGCGCGTGCTCGCCCCTTGGAACTGTCTTCCCGGCCTCCAAATGGTTTTACTTTTGTGCCACACCAATACCCCACACTCGGGTTTTACCCAGTGCTCATGAGGCGGAAGGAAAACCTTGAGTGCTGGCGGCCTGCCTCTGCCCCCCGGCGCCTGAGCAGAACCAGGCGTGAGGCAGCAAAACAGCGCTGAGGCCCGGCGGGGACTCTCTGGTGGCAATTAGGAGGAGCTGCCATAGTTACCCCAAGCAAACAACCCAACACGCCTGCCAGGTGCCCGGCAACAGCAGGGGATGAGGCAGGGGAATTCTCAGGTTATCCCCCCATGGCCCGCCTGGACGCCCTCCCCACACAACAAGCCTGGTTCAAGACGTGGCCTCGGGAGCAATTAAAGGGCCCAATTATTTTCTGGAGCTATGTGGTGGCGGATCCGGCCAGGGGCTGAGCAGTCAAACTTCCCCGTGTGCACTCAGAGGCAAGGACCGCGGCAAAGGCCAGAGCTGGAGAACAGCACCCGTTCACACGTCCAGAGAGAAGATTCCGACAAAGGAGCTTGTCAGCTTCCAAAAGCCAACCAGAAGCACCACATGCTGACCCATGGCTATTTATTTCCATGAAAACATAATAAAACAGGCTGACCCGAGGCTTGGCTGGCCACTGAATCATATTAGAAAATATAACTCGTGGTATATACTGGTTAACATATTGCAGATATGTTTTATAGTATACATTGTCTATATGCATTATGTTGTATAGCGAATCTAACTATCTTATACATGTACAGACAAGTAGGATACTGTATAGAGTACATTATGGTATCGTATGTCACTATTCTGCATATTATGTGATCAAAGCTATTTGCATATCTATATACATATGACTATGTAGTAAATCACACCGGCTTATTTAAATAGAAGCAATATATCTGACTAACATTCATTGTTTTGTGGCTTTTTGTTTTGGGGTCCCAACCAGCAGTGCTCAGGGCTTACTCCTGGCTCTGTGCTCAGGGATCACTCCTTGAGGGGCTTAGAGAACCATAGGCAGTTTCAACAAATTATACGGGGGCCGGCTACACGCACGGCAAGTGCCTTCTCCCCTGTACCATCTCTCTGTTCCATAACTGTTTTCACAAGAGAAAAACAATATTCTTTCAGAACAACGGCTGCAGAGGAGAAAGACGGTTTAGGAAGACGTGAAGATGTCGGAGGCGGACTGTGAAGGTCTGAAGGGCAGAGCACTGCACGGTCTCTCCAGCGACGCTCCAGGAGACAGCAGCCCAACAGAGCTGAGCAGATTCTCCTTCAAACAGTCCCAGGAAACTAAGGCAGTCCAAAGGCTCTGAGAATTCCTGCAGCCCGGGCTGCTGCTCGGGGCTGCTGCTCGGGGCTGCAGCCGCTTTGTGTACTTGGACATGAACGCAGGGGCCACAGAGCACGCACCGGCGTACAGCAGCCCCCTCCCAAGTGCACGCTTGCTTGGGGAAGAGGGAACTCAGCAGGGGTAGCCCATGTGACTGCGCCCAAGAACTCCAGGCCTCAGAGTAAGACTCGGCCAACCCCTGCCTCCCAAAGGTCAGTGCTTTTCCGGAGGAGATACCAACAAACCTCCGGGGCTGCCCCGGGCAGTGCGGGCGGCCGGGAGGGGAGCACAGACAGCCTCAGCCCCATCTCAAGGAACCACGGGGCGGTTCAGGTAAACCTCCAGAGGCGACTTGAACGGTTGAGAATGACCTCGGAGGCAATCCTGTGCCTAAAATAAAACGCTCAGATGATGCAACCTTGGAAACCACGTCAACACTTCACAGAGATCTGCTGACCCAGGGGCAGCGGCCTGAGGTTCAGCTCCCCCTGCGGTGCTGACCACAGTTCTTGACCAAGGCAGTAGGTGCACCCAACTCCAAAAGGGGGTATGGACGCAGGGCCTCTCTTGCCCTCTCAGAGACCTTGTGCACAAAGACCAGGGAGCGAAGGAAAGGCCCATCCGCTGGGGGTAGGGCCTGCTCTCCCTCCTCCCTGGGGCCCCTGGGACAGGCTCCCATGGGTGCAGCTAGAGGGTTAGCCCTGCTGCCTAGAAACCCCACTGCTTCAACGCACTAGCTCTGGGTAGGCGTCCACTGGCCACGACAGTGAGGCTGGATGGTCCCCCGTCCCTGACGACAAGAAGACCCGGAACGAAGAGTTCCTGGTGCCTCCCTCACAGCCCTCCCTCATTTTTTCCCTTTTTTCTCTATGGGTCACACCCAGCAATGCTCAGGGGTTCCTCTTGGCTCTACACTCGGGAATTATTATTCCTGGCAGTGTTCGGGGACCATATGGGATGCTGGGAATCGAACCTGGGTCAGCCGTGTGCAAGGCAAACGCCCTACCTGCTGTGCTATCGCTCCAGCCCCAGCCCTCCATCATTAATTCTGAGCATTTTGTCCAAAGAACTGAGTCTGTCAGACATCAGCCAGTGTCATACCCCCTATGTGGGCACTGGTAAGGTCAAGCGTGTGTGTGTTCACATGTGACCACACACATATGGGCCTGTGTGTGTCCACATACATGTGCATGTTCACGGCTGGCTATACATTAAAAATCAAAGCTAATTCTACCCAAAGACCCATGAAGAGCAGACAGAAGCATGTGTGTTTGTGTTCTCATGTCCACGTGTGGCCATGTGCACACGTCTGCGTGTATATGCCCACATGCATGTGTATCCATGTCCAGAAGATTGTGTGGCCATGTGTGTATGTCCATGTGTCCATGTATATCCATATTCTCATGCCATGGGTATCTGCAAGATGTGTCCATGTGCATGTGTGTCCGTGCCCATATGCTTGTGTGTCCACCTGTGTGTGTGTATGTGTTTGTGTGTGCTCCAGGGGCACGGGGTGGAGCCTCACTCCCCTGAGACACACAGCCAATCAGCAGGCAGTAAACACTAAACTCTGCAGCTGCCCGGCTTCTCAGCAGACCACCTGGAGGTGCACAGAGCACCCTGGGAAGCCGGGCTCGCCTGCCCCGAGCTGCCCTCCTCTTGCCAGCTCAGGTCCTCGGCTGGCCGCATCTCTCCAGAATCTGTCTGTTTGCTTTAGACTGGCTCTCCTCAAAAACTTAAACATTCACAGGGGCCTGGGGAGAGGGAACTGGGCTTATTTAAAGACGAGCTCCCTTCAGTGGCTGTGATCTTGAATTCATAATGGTCCCAGGAACCAGGCGGGCGGGGGCCGAGGGCTGGGGGCCGCCTTCCTTTCCGAGGACTTTTAAACACAAGCGGCTGCACAGGAAGTTGGTTTGCAGAAAGTGAGAGAGAGAAAAACATGCTAATTCACAGGCAATAGCTTCAAGACGTCGCTCCCCACCCCCACCCGAAGTCATTGTTGTCAAAGCGGTTTAGACAGGACCACAGCTGGGGACAGGGGCTTCGCTGCATTATTCAGGGGTGACCACAAACCATCTTTTGTGCATGCCCAGAGAGAGAGTTTTGTGTCTGAGCAGCACTGGACAGCTGGTTCTGTTTGGTTTTGGTTTTTCGGCCGTGCTGGGGATTGAACCCGGGGCCTCACACCTGCAAGTCTCTATCACTGAGCCACATGGCCGGCCCCGGCTGGCTCTAATTTAAAATCAAAGTTCACTCTACCAGAGAGTCCAGAACCCCCTGAAGAGGCAGCCAGGGATGTCTCAGGCACCTAGAGGCTCTCACGGAACCCAGCGTGTCCCGGGAGCTTTGGAGTTCAGATCAGCAGGGTGGGCGGGGACCCAGTCTCTCATCAGTCACTTTGGCGCCAAAGGCATAAAATTCACAAAGGCCGCAGGGTGCCTGTCAGGCCTTGGGATGCCACTGCAGGGGCAGAGGCCATGTGGGGGCAGGTCTACACTGGCACCTCTGCTTCCAGGGCCGGGGGTATGGTCACTGAACTGTGCTGGCTTGAACCCAGAAAGACGTTCAAGAAGTACCTGGGCTCCAAGACTACAGAGCACTGCTCACGGCGCAAAGCCAGAGACCCAGGCAAACAGGTCTCAGAGAAACAGACCATTAGCCGTCACCAGGGCAGGCGAGCCGGCCATCACGGCTGTGCCTGCAGCCCCCACCCCGCACGGGTTTCCGGCATTCCCGGCAGGAGCCACAGCTCGACCCGAGGCCCTGTGCGTTCAGCGAGACACGCAGGGAATGTGTTTGGGATCCCCACAGGACTCGGCCCTGTTTAGTGACCTGCCAGCAAGGGTTCCCAGCCCTGAGCTGGGTAACCGACAGGCGCGTGCAGCCTGTCGGCTGGCAGACACAGGAACTCATCCCACCAGGGGCTTTTGATTCTGAAGATAAAAGCCTGAGCCCTGGGGCCAGAGAGTTTGGATACCGGCCTCTGCCAGCTCCCAGCTGTGTGACCTCAAATGAGTCACTTAACCTCTCTGTGCTTTCAGAGAGGCCATGCATTCCCAATGTGGGGCTCAGACCTCTCTGGGGTGAGGGTTGAGTGAATACAGAAGAGAGACGGTTCTGCCGGGACGTGCTCGCCACGGGTGATCACCGATACTTGGCTGCTGCCTTCCTGGGGTTGGAATAACGCTCTGAACCCCTCTCCCGCACAGGGTGGATGAAGCAGAGGAAGTCAGGTAACCCAAGACCTCTGAGTGTCCATCTCATGAGAAACCTGTGCAACGGGGCTCCCACTCACGGGACAGGGTCACGGGGGAGCCCTCCCCCAGACAGCACGTCCCAGTGCCCTGAACCCTGGGGAACAGCTTCCATGACGTCGAGCTCACGTGAGAAGCCCCGTGCCCTGGTGTTCCGGCCGCACAGACAGGAGCCCCGTCCTATCTGAGGTCAGCTTGTGAGTCCAAGTCCCAGACGCTCACCTGGGCACAGGGATGAACCTCTCTGGGTCCTCATCTGTGAGCCAGAAATGCTGACAGAGAGGAGGCACGGTGTGGGCGTGCGGGGGCTAGGGCATGGGCGCTAGTCCAAGAGAGACACGTGTCGCCACACCTGCACAGTGGGTCAGAACTGCCCGAGCTCGCCTATAGAGACTGGACGTGAGCAGGGCCCGAGAGCCCCTGGCAGTCCGGAGCTGCCCTCCAGAGTCCAGGCCACGTGGCTCAAAGGGCAGCATCCGGCCGAGCATGGGCCCGCAGCTGAGAGGGCTCAGTCCTGCCCAGCTTGAGTCCTCTCTAGCTGACAGTGTACTCTGGGGGTCTCTGGAGGAGTGGGATCCTGCTGTTCCAGCGGGGATGATAAGAGGACCGGGGAGACCACAGGGTCCTAAGGGACCGGAAAGGCAGTGGATGGAGGGCTAGGGCAGATGACACCCTGCCCCCAAAGGCCCAGAGGTGAGCGCCCCTCCCGTCAGCAGTGGGGAGGGGGCACTGGAAAGCTTGTGGCTGACTCAGTGGCCTGGGGGAGAGCTGACTTGGCTGGACTGTGGCTCAGCTCCAGGCAATTCTGGTGTCACTCAGTGGCCTTCCAACCTCCACTGCCCAACACGTGGCATACACACACACACACACACACACACACACACACACACACACACACCCTCACTGAGTAGGGGGTGCCACAGCAGTCCTCCCTGTTCGCCTGAGGACAGGCACCCACTCAGGAGAGAAGGACATTAGGGATCTGTTCTCAGGAGAGGTCCAGGACCCCCTTTATGTTTGGCAAAAGATGCCGCCCCACCCTGTCAAGCTGTGGCTCTAGATTCCCCCCCCATCACCAAAGAGCCTGGGTTCAGGTCACCGGAAGGCCCCGCCGGGACCCTGTTCAGAACCACTGGGTGTCACCACTCACATCTGGGATTTAGGGACTAGACTGTGTGTTCCAGGATGATCACCTGCCAGGCTTGAGGACCAGGTACTGCTCCAGGGACTCCCAACCTCAAATGTGTGCCACCCCCCTGCCCCCCCCCACCCACACACATTCACATTAACATGCTCAACACTGCACAAGGGACGTGAGTGTCCCGGCTCAGGGTGCAAGCCTTTCTGGTCGGGAAGAGCGGCAAGAGAGGCATAAAGATGTAAGAAATGTCCAGTCTGCAGAGCTGACACTCTGTGAACCTCCTGGCTCCTCTGGAAATTTACTGGCATCTCCCAAGTGTCCACCTTCCTGACCTTAATCTAGATTACTGAGGTAGGTACCAAGAGAAGGAAGGTGGCAGCAACACCATCACTGTCTGTCCAGCCATCCAGCCAACCAGCACCCCCTTCACCCTACTAAATCTCAGGGACAGTGAAGTCAAAGGTGAGCACGTCAGGGATGGCAGAAAGCCTGCAGGGACGGAACCGTGTCTCCCGAGTCCACAGAAGGAGCACGACAGCACTGGAAACTGGGCCTGTGCGGGGTGCACGAGGGGACAGGGCCCAGGGGCCAGGGAGCGCCTCAGAGGCAGTCTTGCCTTTTCCACGGCTTTCCTTTTGTCCACTGGGACTGTCTTCCTGCACTGCTGCCTGTGATTTAACAAAGCCTTCCTCTCTCCTTAAAACTGGGCTATGCCATCCCCCATTTCTGTTCTCGCCACAGAGGCAAATAAATCTTTTTCCTCCCTCTCATTTTTCGTTTGGAAGCAGGCAAAGAAAACCCTGTTCCCCTCCAGTGTTGAATTTGCTGAAGGTCAAATTCTAGTGCCTATAAACTTTGATAATGTCGCCATAATTTACTACTTTTTACAGGCTCTATAGTTTTTAACAGCAAAAGTGAGTAATTTTTCACCGTTCATTTGCGGTATAAGAAGATAAAAAAAAAAAAACCTGTCGCGTCTGAGGTGTCTGGGCTGAAACCTTCACTTTCCTTTTCAGTCACTAAGTGAACTAAAATTACTTCTTGCAAATAGCTACATATGTCTATAACGGACACACAACATATGTGTCTGTGATTAAGCCTGGAGCAAAACAGAGGGAAATAGGAAAGGGAGCCGGAGAGGGCTCCCCAGAGGGTGCAACACAATGTCTTTGAACTGTGAACCCAGGAACCTGGGCGGGTCACACCTGCAGGCGTCAATCAGCCATAAACTAAACCCCACTGGTCCCAGGGCTGTGGCTCATGCAGAGCACCTGCCCTGCAGGCCTCTGGCTGTGAGTTCTGTCCCTGGCACCATCCCACAAGCCAACAGCACCACGGCCAGGTCTGCACAATCCTGGGTCATGGCAACTGCAAGCGGGGGAAAGACTGCTTCGAAGTTATAAAGCGGGGCTCAGGGTCGGTAAAGATAAGGAGACAAGAAAATCGGAGGTGGAGGGTGGGGAGGGGGAGGGCATCCTCCCCCTAGAAGCTCCTCCCCCTAAGAAGTCCCTTCTTCTGGAGAAGCTCCTCCCCCAGGAAGCACCTCCCCTTAGAAGCCCTCCCTTTAGAAGTTCCTCCCCCAGGAAGTCCCACCTTCTGGAGAAGCTCCTCCCCATAGGCAGTCCCTCCCTCTGGAGAAGCTCCTCCCCCTAGAAAGCACCTCCTCTTGGAAGCTCCTCCCCCTATGAAGCCCCTCCCCCTGGAAGCTCCTGCCCTATGAAGCAACTCCCCCTGGAAGATACTCCCTGGGGAAGCTCCTCCCCCAGGAAGCACCTCCCCCTGGGAGAAGCTCCACCCCCAGAGAAGCTCCTCCCCTGAAAAGCTCTTCCCACAGGGCCAGGAAAAATACTCCGTCTGCCTGACACCTGTAAGGCCCCGGATTGAGAGGTTCCCCCTCCAAACCCTGAGTGGACTAAGTGCACGCACATCACAGACCCTTGGGCTGCTGTGCAGACACTCCTGTAAGTCACGAACGGTGCTGGGGCGAAGGGTCCATTGAGGGTAGCTGGGGACAGAACAGCACATCCCGAAAGGAGCCCCAGCCTCTATGCCAGAAATCCGGGCTTCCACCCTGGCTGGGCCTTCCCTCAGCAAACTGATGCTGGGGCCTGGATGAGGACCAAGACATATATTTGTCGTTGACTCCAGGCCCTCTCCAACAGATGCCAGACACGCTGGAGCCGAGAGCTCAATGGGGGATCCTGAGTGGCCTCCCCCCAGCACCCCACTGGTACCTAGCCGTCAGCAGGGGCTCTGGATGCAGAAGCAGAGGCCAGCCCAAAACCCAGGCTAGTAACTGGCCATGGGTGCTGGGCAGGGCCACTCTCCCACCCTGAGGCTGCGGCTTCTGCTCCTTCCCTGGATCTGAGGCACCCAGAACTACCACCACAGATGGTTCTAGAAACAGTCAAGTTGGGCTAATAATGCGCCCCTGGTTGAAGGGCCAGGATGCCTGGTGTTGCAGAGACCTAGGAGCCAAACGGGTCACAGTGGCTGTCGGGAGCCCACAGATCCAGGACTTTCCTTGCACTTCCACCCGCTCTCTGAGACGGGAAATCCGCACGGCGTGTGGGTCATTCACAGTCGTGTCTGGCGGAGACGCATGTGCCCCGCTGCTGCGAGACCGGGAGCGGGTGGCAATCCTGCTCACACCCACCGGCAGGCTCCCTGCCAAAACCCGCCACACACCAGCTTCCTGTTCATTTTGCCTCATGGATGGTTTTTAAAGCTTTTTAATTGTCCTTAATAAATTACCTACATGTGCATGATTGTTACAATAGTTTCATTAATTTTTTTTTCTCGTTGCATCTAAGCTGTTTATCGCAGAAGTGTTAATGGGAAAGAAAACCATGTCAGACACTCTGGGTTGGGGGGTAAGGGAGTGCAATGCGTGGGGTGTGTCTGTGTGTCTGTGTGTGTGTGTGTCTGTGGAGGGGAGGGTGTAACTTTCCCGCATGATGACAGTAAGGGCTGCAATTCCACCCCCTCTACCCCTGTCCTCCCTGCCAGGAGCCGGAGCACAAAGGCCTGCCTGGTGCTAACTGGGCGGTCCACCTCCACTCTCCCTTGGAGGAAATCTAGGCTCAGTGCTCTCAACGTCCAAACACCGCAGATGTGCCAGCGTTGCCTGGTGTTTGAAGCTCTGGATGAGAAGGGAACTGGGGGAGAGGGTGGCATAGTCCAGAGGGACGCTCTGGAAACCACACCAGAATGTGCAAGGATCTGGGCAGCAAGGAGGTGGTGGACAGAGCACCCACAGCCCAGCGGGAGCAGAGCAGGACACTCAGACCTGGGTCTGCTTATGTCCCTGCACACACTGCCCGTGCCCTCAGGCTGGACTGCACGTGGACTCACTCCTGGGGCTGCCGGACCCCCGGAGCAGGGACCAGGGCCTCTCCATAGTCAGGAAATGACTATGTGAAAGCTGAAAGAGCGGCTTGGGGTAGGGTCAGCTCCTGGCAGCAAATGGGCACTGTGGAGTATTGTGCCCTTACCAATCAGCCAGGTGGGGAAGCATGTGTGAGCGCAGCCATGCAAGAGAGCCCAAAGCCGCAGGCCAGCCCCAGCCTGGCCCCTGAAATCCTCCTCCTAAAGGCCCCCTTCCCGTTACCCCAGATTATTTCTGAACATACTGCTACCCAAGTGGGTTCTCTTACACACACACACACACACACACACACACGTTCGGTGGCCATGCTCAGGGATCACTCCCAGCAGGACTCGGGAACCACAGGTGGTACCAGCAGTGATCTACCCCCCGTTGACCATCCGCCTTGCCCGCTAGGGTTATCTCTCCAGCCCCTCCATTTCCATCTGTCGATCAAACTCCCAGTGACCCTTCAGAGTCCATGCCCTAGGCACCAGATAAAGCAGGCCTGAATGAACGGACCCAGGTGCATCTCTCATAACCTAGAATCTTCCCTGTGATGAGAGACTGGGCTTGCACACGTGAGTCTGCCAATTCCATCCCAGAGCCGACCCACATACATGACCAAAAGCAATCCCCAGCACTGCCCGGGGCAACCCTCCGAGGGCTGGTGTAGTGTGGACAAGTGGAAGCCTCGGTGGCCCACAACCAAGTGTGTGTCCCACCAATACACCACAACTGCAAGCCTGACGCGGCAAGGAGAGCAAGAAGAGTTTCACCTGAGCTGAAGGGAGGGACTGCTTCTCCTCCCACCACCACTCCTTTGGGTGCTGCCCTTCAGAGAGTGGGGGGCAGTAAGGCCCCGATCCGTGGGCTTGCACCTTTGCCTCTGAGATCACGTGGCAGAGGAGTCCAAAGCAGCCTACCTGTGCCGGCACAGAACAGCCCAGGCTTCTGGCCAGAAGGCCCCTCACTTCCCCCTTCCCAGATTCACTGAAACTCCTGGCCCCTCCGGACCCACCGGCAACCCTAACTCTCTCCCCCATCCCCCTTCCCCTGCTCGCTGTCCACCATCTCCAACATCCTTCCCTTCCCTTCTGCTCCTTGAATTCACTGAGTTCATTCTTGCCCTGGGCACCACTTGGGCGCTGCCCTCTGCCTGGGGGCACCCCTCCAGCCAGTGTCGGGGCCTCAGAAAGGCCTCAGGGACCAGACTGCCTGTATCAGCGTGCTCGGCCCAGCGCTAAGCCACGGGCACTCGCGGACGAGTTTTCTGCTTTAAAGCTGGAAGCTCCTGTGGACCACCACCCCACACCCACCCTCTACAAACTTCACCAAACCAAAGAGTGTGTTTGCTGTCTCGCTCCCCTCTGCATCCCCAATGCCCAAGACGGTGCCCGCACCCCTGGGCACTCCAAAACCCCAGTCTCCTGGATGTGGGAAATGCACCCTCTTGCAGAACCAAGTTTGGTCTCCCAAGTCCTTCACGAAAGACTCTGAGCACTGGAAAGGGCCGGACTGTGCCAGGAGGCACACGGGGACCAGGAGTGTTTTGGAATTCGGGGAGACACTTCTGTGGGGAGCCCTGGCAAACAGTGAGCATGAATTAACAAAAACTAGTTGCATGTTAATATATGCTGCCTCCTCCTTAAACAGCTTATGAACACTATAATTTTCTTCACTAAAACACTGTCTAACAGAACCAGCTCCCCTAATTACAGATGCTTGAATGCATTATAATCTTTATACAATTAAACCCCCTTAAGAGAATAAATAATTAAATGCCCCCTTTGCCCTGTCACTAACCCATCCCTCCCCTTCACCACCACCACCAAAAAAAAGAAAAAACAAAACAAAATAAAACAAACAAACAAAAAAACCGGAAAGCAAAGTACACAATAACAACAAACAAAGATTCAGAAATCTGCACCGAGTTGCAGACAGACAAAAGTCCCGGAAACCTCCCACCCACACCACTGGGCCACGGGGACTTGGTTGTTGCTGTGGCAGGAAGTTAACTTTCCCATCAAACGCAACCCCTGCCAGCTCCTCCTGACAGCAGAGTCAAACGAGAGAGGCTCAGGCTCGTGGGGGTCGTACAAAAGGTCTTTTTCAGGAGCAAACATCTCTCCTCACATAATTCATCTCCAGGCACAAACACAGGTTTAGGGACGTGCAGAGGCCTTCCTGGGAATTAGCTCCACTTTGAAATTTCACAAACACATTCCTGGCCTCGGGGTATTAGTGCATGCGTGCGTGTGTGCGTGTGTGCGTGTGAGCGCACACGTTTACCAGGCAGTTTTTGGGTGTTTCTGGCTGTTTGTGTGTGTATGAGAGTGTGTGTGTGTGTGTGCATGTGAGTGCATGTGTGCATGTGTGTGTGCTCGTGTGTACAGTGTGCATGTGTACAGTGTGTGTGCATGTGTGTGCGTGCGCGTGTGTACAGTGTGTGTGTGTGTGTGTGTGTGTGTGCGCGTGTGTGTGTATGTGTGTATGTGTGTGTGACCAGGCGGTGGGCAGGGCCCCCTGGAGTCAGGCAGGTTTGCCCATGATGCTCTCTTACTGGGCACTGGCTACACAGCCTGGGGGAACATCCATCCTGGCATTTCTCTGGCAGAGTCCCCCATCTCGCCCACACGTGAAGGAGTCCACACCCTCCTTTACTCAGCCCAGTGCAGGCAGGGAGGGGGCCATGCCGAGCAGACACAGGCCGAGTTCTCTGAACCTCCACAAAGGCCAGGCAAGTGTTCAGGCAGGCGGGCACGGGGGTCCTGACGTGCTTTGGGCTGGGCCTGCACAGCTTCCTCCTCCCCGCTGGAATCTGGGCCGTGACCCAGGTCAGGCCATCCCGGGGTGGGAGCCAAGCCCGGCCTTGAGGCCTCTGGACAACCAGAAGCCCCTTTCCTGCCGGCTCTCGGAAGAAGCAGCTGGGATGACCAGGCACAGGGGGGCTGGCGGGGTCGGAATTCTGCAGAGCCCCAGGATCTTGGGAAGGGCTCTGGTGTGCAGTAGAGAGCTCGGGGGAAGGCCAGGCGCCAGCAGCACTGTGGCTCTCTGACCCCTTTCCAGCTCCAGCCTGGCTCGGCTGCGGGGGCCCCCAAGCGTCCGCCCGGCCCCTGGCCTGGGGAGGATGAGACGTGCTCAGTGTTCCCAGGAGGCAGAGAGGAGAAGGGCAGAGCCGGGTGTGCAGCCTGCCTGGGCTCGGGGCTGGTGAGTGAGGGGTCCGAGGGCCCACGGCTTGAGGGTGGATCATTCCCTCCTGCCTCCTGACCGGAAACCCCCTCCCTGGCCCCTCCCCTGGCCTGTGTCTTCCCAGAAGTCCTGCTGGGGACCTGGGGTCGCCACGGGAACAGCCCCTCTGCAGGCCTCCTGCTGCGGGGTCCGGTGGGTGCGGGGAGGCGGGCCCTGCGGGGGGGCCCTGGGTGCCCACGGCAGCTGCCAGGAAGTCTCATTAGTCAGCACCAACAGCTGCTGCACGGAACACGCTGCACCCACCGGGACACACCAGCACTGGGCTCAGCACGGGGGGAGGGACCTGGGAGCAGGAGCGCCAAGGAGAAGGTTCCATGCCCCCTCACCGAGGCTCCCGGTGAGCACACGGTCAATCCCTCGGCCAGGAGTGCGTCTGGCTGGGTCTTCGGTCGGGACTAGACCCCCCCCCATCACCAGCCTAGGGGACAGAGAGGCCTCCGGGGGAGCCTTTCCCAAGGGCCCTGGTCCTGTGCCCAGGGTGGGGAAGGCGCCATCGGCAGGCGCGGGGGTGGCCCCCAGCCTTCTGAGCAGGCGCCGCCCCATCCTTGCTGCTCCTCACCCCCCCAGGCTCCACACAGCCCAGTTTCTCTGAGCTTTCTGGGGTCCTGTGTCCTCGGCAGAGCCTGGGAGTCAGATTTCCGGCCCCTTCTGTCTGCCGCAGCTGTCCCAGGCCCCAGAAGGCGTCAGGAGCACCTGGCGGGAAGGAGGGGCGAGGGCAGGGCCCTGGCCAGCACCACTGTCCTCTGGCCTCCGGCCCAGGGCGCTCCTCGGCGCCTCACCCGCTGCACCCAGGCCCGCGTGAGCAGGAGCTCTCGGAGGACAGGCTGGTGGGGGGTCAAAGGGCCGGATCCTGGGAGGAGGCTGACTGGACTGGATCCAGCACAGGAGCAGCCGTCCCCCACTGGGTAAGGAAAAGGGACCCCCCATCAACAAGACCTCTCTGGTCCCCGAATCCTGGAGCAACGCCCTGAGGGGAGCAGAGCTGGGAGAAAAGAACTCAAAGGTCTCCCTTGAAATGTCTCTGCACTGACCTCCAGGATCAGGAAGATGACCTCCCCTGAGGCCCAGGGAAAGCGGTGTGGGGCAGGTGGGCACTACACCACAGGGGAGGGGGAGCGAAGCCCCCCACACCCGTGACACTCCCTCTGAAATGTCAGCAGAGCATTTCAGGGGCACCCGCTTCCCTGCCCCTCAAACAGTCCCGTTTAAAACCATCACTCATCACCCCACGCTGTGCCTGTAACCTCCTCTGTCACACTCCCGATTAACCCACGTCAGCCCAAAGGCCCGGAATCCTGGGCCGCTGGAGAAACAACGGCAAAAAGAAGGCATTTTGGGCAAGGAACGGGCATTACACAGGGGCTCTGTCTCACCAATGCCACTTCTCTGAAAAGAAAACGGCACCACCTGGGTCAGGGGCCCACAAGGCTGAAGCTCCGAGCTCCGTCCGCCCAGACTGCAGAGGTCTGGGTGCGACTCAGTGAGGGACTGCGGCGTGATATGGGGGAGGCACGGCCCAGGTGAGGGGCTGGGCATGGCTACCGTGCAGAGGGGCCTGGGGCAGGAACAGGGGACCCAGTGTCTGCCGCAGAGCTGACCGGGCCCTGGCAGCCATCCTTCAGTGCAGACCCACTGGGCAGCAGGGGCCCTCGGCCTCCCCCTGGCTTCCACCCATGCACAGGAGAGATCGGGAAGGGGCCGATGTGGGTGGTCCTGCAAAGCCATCCCCTTGGGGGGAACCGAAGGCCCACCCATCGGGAAGGCCACAACCCAGAGTCCTGGGGCGGCTCCCAGGGCCCCTACGAAGGTGCCCATACACACCTGCCCAGAACAGAAGGGGCAGTGATGCCAGGGCCCCCCTCCACCCACTCCACAGCCTGCGGTGCCCCTGACGGCCCCCACCAGAGGCCGTCCTGAGTCCTGGACACCTCTCTGGGCAGCCTCCCCAACAGCAAAGAAGGACCTGATTGTCCGGGCCCCCTCCTGCAGAGCTATCACCAGCTCCCAAACATCGCTGCGGCTTTCCAGGTCTCTTCCCTGAAAGCTTGAGGCCGCCCCCCCACACCCCACCCGGGGCCCGAGGAAACGGCGTCCACCCCCGCGGCACCGAGGCTCAGAAAGGAGCTTCAGTCTCCCAGTGCGCTCCGCACAGACGGCCATTCATCCCGGCCCGCGGCAGCCGGCCAGATTATAAATAGACTGAGCGCGTCTTTAGGGTGACCTGCTCCCCGGCAAAGTTCTCCGGCCTGCAGTGGCCATGTGAGCCGGCCTCCTCTTAACCTCTTTGAGCGGGCTGCTTGACCAGAGGACCCGGCCCCGGCTGCGCCGCGCCCGCCTGCAGAGCACGTGTGCACACGCACCCAGGACACGCACACACGATCCCGAAGCCGGGGAGAGACCGTCTGAGCACCAGAACCTGACGGAGGCCTGGCCCGGAGGCAGGAGATCCCGGCGGGTCTCGAGTCCTGCGATGACAAACACGAAGCGGTTTTTAAAAAGGAACGAGGGCACAGCTTCCAAATGCCCAGGGCCGGGGGCGGGGTGCTGGGCCCCAGCTGGCCGGCAGGCTGGTCTCTCCCACCTCCATTAGCGCTCGGGGTGCCCGCCACACCCTCTCAGCCCATGGCTCAGGATGAGCCGGGCACACTTCAGGCTGCCTTGTCGGGGTGCCGCTCGGGAACGTCCACAGGCAGCCTGAGGTTCTTGAAATCGCCACCTCCTTCTCGGGGGAGTGGGGTGAGGTGGGGGCCCAGGCGGGGCAGCTCCTCAACACCCCCCCCACCCTGACCCTCATCACGATCCATGACCCCTAAGAGCCTCCAGGGACGGTGGCTGACCAGAACCAAGGCCAGTGTGGGCAGCTGAGGGCCGTGGGGAGAGGGGGGGAAGGGGCTGAAAGACCGACTCCGTTCAGTCTGTTTCCTTGTTGGGAGCCACACCTGTGGTGCCCAGGGCTTACCCCTGGCTCTGTGCTCGGAGATCACTGGCGCCCAGGTGGGCCACATGCAAGGGAAGCATCTGTGTCCCTGAGACAAGGGGCAGTCCCTGAGCCTGGGTCACAGGACTGGTGGAAAACTCCTGAGTCGGCCCACAGCTCCGGCCCGATGCTGGGGACAGGGGGACGTTCTCTCCGGAACCTCAGCCCTGCGTCCCACACCGGCTCTCCTGGGCGGTGACTTAACACTGTCACCCCCACACACACCCCCATGAAACTCCAGTCTACTTTCATCCTCCCCTCCCCCACAATACTTTTTTTTTTATTTTTAATCCCTTGGGGGACTGTTTTGTTTTCTTAACTGAACTGTGGCTTTCAAAATAGCCCTGACCTTCCTGCTCTCCCCTTGTCACCGAGCAACAGAAATTAAATTGATTCCCCCTATCAGCATTCTGCATCTTGGTGATTAGGCCCTGCCGGGAGAAGCAGTCTTCTGCCCTAGCCCACAGACCCCGGAGCCAGATCCAAGCCCGTGGGCTCAGGAAGGAGGTGGTGGGGAAGGAGGGGTGACGTGAGGACACAGGTACTAATTTACGGCCCCTCTGTCACTGTGGTCTTATCTGCGGCTGCCCCTTCTGAGAAACGGTGCCCGTTACTGTGCCCCCAGGAAGACAGGGCGGAACCCCGGGACAGGTGGCCCCCCTTCTCTCCATCTGTGCCCCCCCATGTGCCTCCCTGCTTAGCCCACCTCCACCCAGAAGCGATGTGAGGGGGGCAGGACGAGCCTCAGCAGGAAGAAAACGTGGCGTGCCACTCGGTTACGGCCCCAGAGAGGCGGAACCGGGTCACCCTGGCCGAGATGCCCTTCCAGGACCCCGGTTCAAATCCAGCCCCTCTTCCTGTCGGCATTCTGCACCTCCCCACAGCACCCGTGACAACTGGGGTGTGTTCCTTTGTGTGTGTGTGTGTGTGTGTGTGTGTGTGTGTGTGTGTACAAGTGTGTGCCTGTATGCAACAAGACATCTGTAACAACTGAGGGGAGGGGTGCGCGCCTACATGTATGTGTGTGTATGCCCCACAGCACCTGTAACAACTGTGGGCGTGTGTGAGTGCACACCGCCCCACAGCAATGACAACTAGTACTGTGTGTGTGTGTCTGTGTGTGTCTAATGCCTGCACCAGATTAGGGCCATGACTGTCTTTTTCTCTCCAGTGTCAGGCACTCAATAAATATTTATTGAATAAATAAGCAGAAAAAAGAAACACTTTACCACAGGCTACTAGGAACAGGATGCGACCCTGTCGTCGGCTGGGCGGCCCTGGGAGCTGTCTGAGCGACAGGACATGCAGGGAATAAGCAACGTGAACTTACAGGGATCTCTGTCCTTCCCCGCTTCAGACCTCGCCTAGGTTCTGACTAGATAATACAACTGGAAAAATGCGTTCCCCTGCCCTGTGCGTACTGAAAAAAAAAAAAAAAAAAAAAAGAACAAAAAAGAACCAAAGACAAAAGTTTCCAGGCTCCCAAGCAACAAATGTTGAAATCCACCTGGAAGCCCATTTAAAACATTCTTTCTCTGGGGCCAGAGCAATGGTATAGTGGGTAGGGCGCTTACCCTGCATGTGGCAGACTGGGGTTCGATCCCTGGCACCCCATAAAATCCCGTGAGTTCCAATAGCAGTGTCCCTGAGCACAGAGATAAGAATCACTGTCACTGTCATCCCGTTGCTCATCGATTTGCTCGAGCGGGCACCAGTAACGTCTCCACTTTGAGACTTGTTGTTACTGTTTTTGAATATCGAAGGCGCCACGGGGAGCTTGCCAGGCTCTGCCGTGCGGGCGAGATACTCTCGGTAGCTTGCTGGCCTCTCCGAGAGGGGTGGAGGAATCGAACACGGTTCAACCACATGCAAGAATCATAGCCCAAAAAAAGAAAGAAAAAAAAATCGCTCTCCTTCCCCTTGTTCTTTTCCTTCCCAGGCCTCCAGGGTACTGGGTGCTGCTGGGGGTCACCTGGCAGTGCTCGGAAGGCCACGTGTGCCGAGGACCAAGCCCGGGCATGTGTGCCAGCCGTCAGCATCTCCCCGACTCTGTGAAAACCTCCTTCCCTTCCTTGTACACATTCCCACTGATTTCAGCTCCCAGTTCATTCAGCTGCCACGCCATGACTGCCAAGCCCCTCCCGAGCTGGAATTCCGACCGGCCAGTTCTGACCCGAATCCACGTTCATTACTGGCAGTGAACGGCGCTGGCTCCCCGGTCACCTTCCTGACGACCCAGGAGCAAAAGCCAAGAAACTGCCACTCAGTTACTGCTACCTCACCTTGTTCCAAACTGGGCTGGAGGTGCTGGACACAAATACCATCGGCATGAGCAAAGCTGGTGGGAGAAATGAGTGAGGGAGGGAGAGAAACTCAAGGGTGGCATAAAGGTTCTGTCCAGGCGCAAAGGCGTGTTCCCAAGACGTGTGGTGACTCCTCTCCCACAGGGGAGTCTGTTCTCCATGGGAGATGTGCAATCAACAGACGCCCACCCACCCCAGGGCTGTCCGGGCCGGGGACGTAGCAGCCGGGCTCACTCCAGGCCCCCGAGCACCAGTGTCTTTCACGTCCTTGACTCTGCGTCAAGTGCTTGCCACTGGAGAGAAACACGTTGCCTGGAGTTCACCCAGGACAAGTGGCAAGAAGGGTCAGGGAATTGCTTCCCTTGCCCACCGGAGCTTGCACAGTGTGGAGAATGTGGGCTGAGAAGCAGGGGTGTCACCCAGCCCAGCGTACCCACCACCTTAGAGGACGGCCTTGGGGAGCCACCCAGAGCATCTTCACCTGCCTTTCTGGGCACCCCGGAACAAGCCTGCAGTCCTTTCCGGAGGGGATAAAGCGGGCTGTACTGGAGGGGAGATGCCAGCAGAGAACGGGGAGGGCAGAGGAGGGCTTATACTGTGAGACGGGGAGGTGGGGGAGGTAGGGGTCAACCGGGTCAGAGTGGGGAGGGCGGGCAGGGAGATGCAGGGGGCAGAGCCAATGACGCAGGCAGGAAGGGCCAGCAGTGACCCCCACGACTCACAGGGGAGGGTAGGGGAGGGGGCTGGAAGGCTCCTTTGGACTGGAGAGCAGGAGATGGGGTTACAGGGGCAGGTGGGGAGAGGCCCAGGCTGCAGTCACAGGCGGAAATCAGAGAGGACCAGAGGGGCCGAGAAATGGGGTATCTAGGGGAGGGGCCAGAGACAGGCGGGGGGTCAGTGCCTCTCAAGGAGGGACACTGGCTATCCTGGCCTGGGGGGAATAGTGCTCCATGCCCACCCGGGGCTGCCTCCACCCAAATTCAACTCGGACACTGCCCCCGACCTGGCACGAAGGAAGCTGCCAGCCGCGTCCCCCCGGCCCTGCCGTGTCACAAATGAGGAAACTCAGATCCCATCAAGGCTGGACACACTGACATCCATCCACCAGAGCCACATTAAGTACCTGGTAATTCAATGATTTAATTAAAAGGGCCCAATTAAAAAAAAAAGCTTAATATTTAATGCGACACAATTTGGGGGTGATTAATAGTTACAATTAAAGGCTGAACTATCGAGAGGAGAAAGGCAGGGCTGAGTGGAAACACATCTACACCTCAGCAGGTCGGGCAGAAGCTGTGCGCTTACACCAGGGTGCTGCCCCCCTGCCACCTGCCTGCATTGGCCACCTGTCCACGTCATCTGTGCTCCGTGGAGGGGACCCTGGCCAGGGGGAGCGGGGGCACCTACAGAGGAGCCCACTGGAGCCGAGCTCCCGGCTTCCCCAGCAAGCCTGCGCGAGCTGTGCACAGAGGGGCAGTGAGGGCCACTCTCCACCATGCTGGACCTTCCTTGACGGACAGAGAAGGCACACACGGGCGCTCAAACCTGGGTACGCTCCCACTCCCCACCGCCCCTCTATGATAAAGGCTGTGGGGGGGTCCCAGACCCCGGGCCCGGAGGAGCAAACAGATAAGCGCAAACAGGTAAGCAGGAAGAACTGGCATGAGGAGCAGAGAACCCTCAGGAACAGGACTAGCACTGCCCTGCGCAGCTCCAGGGCCGGGTGAGGACTTCGAGGGGTTAAATGAACGAGCAGATGTCCCAGATTTCAAACGCCAGGCGGGAGAGCCTGGATGTGGCAGGGAAACTTATTTAAGAGCCACGCCAATTAATCAGGATCATGGGTGTGAGCCGGGCACTGCTCCTGCCTCGGGACGGTGTCTGCCGTTCAAAGCACAGCCTGGCCACTCCAGGAAAATCAGGCGAGGGCGGTCCCAGAATATCCAATGGGCGACAAACGTGCAGACACTGTTATCCGTGCTCAGTGGTAGTGTGGGACCTCGGGAGGCCCCCCAACACCCCCGCCCCCATTCTGCACCGTGACACATACATGTCCTGAACCATCACACATGCTCTCCTTTGAGGAGCCCCGTTTGCCGGCACCTTCTCCCTCTCTCCACACCTCAGAGAGACAAACGCATCGCCACGAGGTCCTGACATTGGAAGACGGGCTGAGAACAGGCCGCCGGGCAGCTGCCCGCTGTGTCCACGCTCGTCGTGGTGTGGCGTCCGCAGCTCCATGTACAGGCACCAGCTGACGGGCACACCCTCAGGGCGGCCCAGCCATTTCCCCCTTTTGCTTAGGTGTGGTGCGCGCACACTCGTGTGTGTGTGTGTGTGTGTGTGTGTGTGTGTGTGTGTGTGTGTGTGTGTGTGTGTGATGACGGTTCAAGTTTCGGTGATGAACAGACATCCCCGACGGGTTAGCGGGTTTGTGGGCTTTCTTTTTAGGGTTCACAGCTCCCCTCACAGCTCCCCAGTCTGGCAGCTGCATGCAGGGGGAGAAGTCCTTGCAGGTCACTCCTGACACGCCTGTGCTGAGCAGAGCCATCCCTGAGGGGTCCCCATGATACAGCACAGAGGAGGCCAGCCTGGAGAACACCCAGCCGGTAAGGAGGCGGCCCTCGGAAAGGCCTCTCCCCAAGTCGGATGGCGCCGACACTCCAACAGGCTCGCCTCTGAGGAAGAGGACGGAAGCGCCAACGCCAAGCTCTCGGGAACCAGAGAACACAGGCCTCTGCGAAGTAGGGGCCAGACCCTAGCCCCTACCCCAGTCAGTGAGGGGCCTGGTGAATTCACACTGAAATGCAGGTGTAGGACTAACCAGGATCTCTCCTGGGAAGAAGCAGGCGTCCCGAGGCGGAGCTTGATGGCTCACAGAAGCCAACGGCATGAAGCTCAGACTGAGAAGCCCCGAGCATGCCACCCCGAAAGCTCACCTCCTGGGCTGGCCCCGAAGACGCCACTGGGCAGAGCCACCAAGACACGCGGGCTCTCCCCAGGTGGGGAAGAGCTGAAGCAACGGGGCGGGGGGAGGGATTCCCTGGAAACCAGGTGGAGATGTGACATGAGGAGATGGGGACACTAAGCCCCCCTGATACAATGGGGGAAATGTGAGATTTGAAGTCTCTGAGTGGAGACTCTGCTTTCTTATCTTTTTGGGAGGAGGGCCACACCTGGCGATGCCCAGGGGTTACTCCTGGCTCTGCACTCAGGAATTACTCCTGGTGGTGCTTGGGGGACCATACGGGATGCTGGGAATGGAACCCAGTTGGTTGAGTGCAAGGCAAAGGCCCTACCCGCTGTGCTATTGCTCCAGTCCCAAGACTCCGCTTTCTTCCACGTAAACAATTTCATACCCCTTCTATCTGTACCAAACCTCTGATCTAAACGTGTATACCTTAGATATATAGACAGATCATTTGATCTTTTCATTTTGGGGCCACACATAGTGGTGTTCAGGGGTTACTCCCAGCTCTGTACTTAAGAATTACTCCTGGTGGGTTCTGGGGACCACATGGAATGCTGGGAATCGAACCCGGGTTGGCTGCATGCAAGGCAGTGTGCAAGCTTTACCACTCTGGCCCCATATAAAATTTTCAATGCGTTAAGCACAGAGTTGTTTCCCTGCAATATACGAAAGGCCACATAAGGACATGTCGAGGAGGCAAGTTCTTCCTTCGATCACTAGAAGCTAAGAGGGATCAAAGCAGGTGCCCTGGGAGGCTAGAAAAGAAGCTAAACTTCATCCTGTGGGGAGCACAGTGCAGAAGAGAGTTCCTGTAGCCGGCTGCAGAGGCGGACTCAACAACTGAAACAATCCAACAGATTGCTTAGGAAAGACCCCTAACATCCACGCATCCCCACTAGGCGGGAGCTACCTTCCTCCCCTGGCCTTCTTACACCTCAGAACCCCACCCCCCACAAGGAGGAAGGAGGGAGTTTCTGCTCACCAGCAGGAGGGCAGCCGCTGCCCACCCCCCCACACACCTTCTCTTCTAACAGTCTGTTTTCTTCCTCCTCCAGGATCCCCAAGCACATTCTCGTGGGCTTCACTCAGGCCCCTGATACGTAAGCTGCCATCGAAGCTTCTCCAAAGTCAGAACTGAGCAAAGCACAGAGACCCCTCGCTCTAGAGGTGCTGGGGCGGTGCTGGTTTGGGGGTTCATGAGCTCCAGGCCCACCGTCTGATGGAAAGAGCTTCCTCTCCACTGCCTCTGCACACTGCTGCCAGCCAGGTCACATTTAGCTAGGACCCCCCCACCCCCCACCCCCCACCCCCCCCCCCCCCCCGCCGTCCTTGGCACAAGAGTGCAGCCCTCTCCTGAATTAAGGGTTCTGGGGATCCAGAGCTTCTCTCGAGGAGGTTTGCAGCCAATGCAGATGGGAAAGGTAGAGAAATGAGAACAGTGGGGTGTGCCCCGGACCGAAGGCTGCCTCCTGCCCCCATATCTGTGCTTCCGGTCCGACAAAAAGCACTCGGCAATGACATCGTAAATGAAAGAAAGAAATGAGAATGGGCAAGAGATCAAACACACGTACGCTGTGGGGGGAACAACGTGACACTCAGACTTTCAGTGCTAAAACTTTGTCATTGGAGAAAAGTCACAAAACGTGCCCTGAGCATCCTGTGAGTGTGAGCCAGGTACCAGGGGCCACGGGGACGCACACAGAGGCGGCAGCAGCCCGCCATCCCCGCGGAGCTGGAAGGAGAAGATAAACAGGTAACAAGCTGAACCTTTATCTTAAAAGAGCAATGCAGAATTTAAATAACAATGGCACGGCTTTCACAAGGCTGGATGTAATTGGCAAATGTATTATATGAAGGAAAAAAAGTCACTGTCTTCAATTATATCCTTTCTAGGACAAAACCGGTATGAAGCTAAGAAAAATGATCAAAACCCCACTAAAAAAAATCACACCTCTGCACACCCACTTGAAAACACCTTATCTGCCGCCATTTTTGTTTCAAGATGACAACCTGAAAATATCAATTCAACTGGGGGTCCATCTAAAACCCCCTGATGTATCACACACTCGCTCAAACAATCCAAGGCTTCACGAATCATCTGGGAACAGGCGGGCAGCGTAAAGCATTTAAAAGCCATGGTACACACAGACACCTCCCTCTTCAATAGGCACGGTTTAGTGGTTCAAATGACAAATTTCAGAGAAATGTAAATTTTCAGGGGGAAAAACAATCGAGGTACAAAATCTGCAACACCAAAAGCTCAGGATCACACGCAGACCACCGTTTCCTGGTAGAAATGTAAATGAACCCAACCTCCCCACGGGGCAGTCTGGCAATAAGCAGCAGATTGTAAAGGGTATGATTATCTCCTTATTGTAAATTCCTGGGAGTGGAATTGCTGGATCAAAAGTACAGGATGAGCAGGAGGGAAATGCATTCACAAGGGCAGTGCTGACAGCACTGGTTACCAGACTAAATAATGATAATGACACTGAAAACCACCTAAATGTTCTTAACTGAGCACTGGCGTCCATCACGGCCCAGGGCACTCGCCCAGAGACACAATGTGCCATTGGACTAGATCAGATCCAGGATGCAGACACGCAAGGAAGACTCCGGACGCTGGCATGGTCCAGAGACGCTATCTGGGCCCCCCAACGCCCCCCTTCCACAACCACGGCCATCTAACCCCATTGTGTGAAATCCATCTACTGTGAGCAGACAGACTTCTGCAAAGCTGCACCCAAAATCTCTTACGGTTAGTCTCAGGGAGATGAAGTATAAGGGAGAGTTTCTGGCTTTCTTTGTTTACTTTTGTATTTTTCTTGTACGCCTTTAGTTTTCAATAAAATAAACTTTTTCCTGTGTTTAAGAGCTCTCCCAATGCCATTGCAAGGTACTGCACTGACCCCTGCAGCTGATTCCCAATTCTAGTTCTGGAATATTGCCGAATACACCTTTCCAACCCAATCACGGCCTTGGACTCTGTCTCTGCGGGAAGGCTGCATGGGATTGGGCCGGAGGGCCCAGCAGCCCTGCGGCCCCGGGAAGAGATGTCTGCACGGGGGGGCTGGAGTGATAGCACAGTGGGTAGGGCATTTGCCTTGCACGTGGCCAACCCGGGTTCGATTCCCAGCATCCCATATGGTCCCCCGAGCACCGCCAGGAGTAATTCCTGAGTGCATGAGCCAGGAGTAACCCCTGTGCATCACTGGGTGTGACCCAAAAAGCAAAAAAAAAAAAAAAAAGAAAAGAGAGATGTCTGCACAGGGCAGCCATGATTTTTCAACCCCCCACAAGTGCTTCCTAAACCTTGCCATCCTTCTCAGGGCCAGGTTCTGCTAGAATGACTTAACCCTGCCCTGGGAAGAAAATGGGACCCAGCTAGTGACCAGAGAGGGGACCTAAATAAATTGGAACTGTGGGGCGTCAATTCCCGGACACGCCCTCCAAGGCATCCCACAGGGGCCCAGCCTTGCCCCCGGTAATTCTCAGCCTCCTCACACTCAAACAACAAGACGCGGCTGCAGGACTCAGAGGGAGAGCAGGAGCTGCCTGATGGAGGAGGCAGAGCGAGCAGCGAAGCCGTGGCCCTGCACCCATCACCGGGAGCACCTCCATCCACGTGGCAGGTGCAGCCTTGGGAATCAACATGGCAGCC